>NC_056750.1:766108898-766465565 GCF_019279795.1 Protopterus annectens
CTCTAACCTCCAATGAACTGCATTTCTTTCTACCATTCCCCCCAGTGATGTCACCTATCTCCTACTCTGTTCCTCCCCCTTCTGTAACTCTTACACTACTCAGACTGTGCTCATTTGCTATGTGACAGTGGAATTCAGTATCCTTACATTCATTTGCATCAGATTGCCTACTAATGCTTAGTTACATGTCTTAGACTCAGCTTCCCCCCTTAGCAACCACTACATGGTGGCCATGTTGGTTTTGGTCTGCTGGTCCCTGCATTGACATTCCATGTATTGCATAAAACCCACCTTCGTTTTTATGTTCTATACAGCGCAGCCCGTTTGCGCGGGGCTGCGCTGGGTTTAAACATCGGCAATCGCCGAAAAAAATATATATTTTTAATATATTTGCATCAGGTTACCTTGCCAATGGCCACATATTTGGCCATTGGCATGCTGCCTGACACATATGCACCCTTTATTTGGAGCTGACATGGCTCCATTGCAGTTTTTGCAGAAACGTACTCAGTTGTCAACTGAGTACATTTCTGCAGCTAAAACGGCTCTTACACGGGCTGTTCTGGGCTTCCTGGATCGCTAATCATCCTCATTTGCATGCTATTCGGCTGCAAGTGAGGTGATTAGCTTATCCACGCCCACTCCGTGTAAGAGCCGTTTTAGCTTGTCTCTTACACAGATTTTGGGCTGTTCCTGGATCGCGAAGGCTGCATGGAGTCTTACACTACTCTTAGACTCCGTGCAAGCCTTCGTGAATCCGGCCCTAAATATTACAATAGAAAATTAACCACGTATCACAACGTTATAGAAGTAAAAAATGTATATGAAATGTAACATGTAACAACAGTAACAGTTACAGGTTTAAACATAAATGTTTAAATAGTGATATAAAAAGAGGCAGAAAAATATCTCAAAGAAAATAAAGCAGAAGAGCATAAAAAGATAAACTATATCGTGGAAAATGTCCAAAAGTTATCTTTTCATACAATGACCCTACAGTATGCTTACCATGACATTTATAGAATATCAAAATATACTTTTTATGTTAATGCAACAACAACAACTTTTTATGTTAATGTATAATGTATTCATGATTGAAAGCAAAGTGCAAAGGATTATTTGAACATTATTCTGGAAAATATGAAAGGACAACTGATTTTAGGAGATTTCAGTTGGATATTAAAAAAAATAGATTACAATACATTTGATAAGCTGAGAACTTCATCTCCAGCCTAACTCTGATAAAGTGGAGCAATTTAGTAAATTTAAAAGACTTGAAAGAAAACTTGTACCCTAACTCTTAAATTCACACATTGCTGTTATGTATTTAGTACTCAAATGTTTAGGCAGATTCTTGGTATCCAGAGAAGTTGCTAATAAAAGAGCCTCTCAAAGTGCTCCTCTGTCCATCATCAAACCACATGTTTTCATTTTTTAAACTTTATCTAGGTCAGACAGCTTACTATCCACTGCCACCAAATCGACTCTTCATTGTCCAGGTCTACTAAACTCATATTATTCTGCCCTGAGGCCTACCCAGCCAGTGGCTGGGGCCAGTGAAGAGGTCCAGGATGCTGGTGTAGCATCATACTACCACCTGGGGAGAGTGCGTTACCCTCTCCCGGTACTCACAGCAGTCTTACATACCACACTATAGCTGACTTTGGAAGATGCATGTTCACTTCCACACACAAGCAACCTCCTCATTAAGCAGCGTACCACTTCCAGTGCAGAGGACACCAGGTTCATATGCCACTAACTGCTGTGAGTTTTGGTAGCCTCCCTATAATCCAAAAAATATGTGTGACTCCACCAGGGTGTAACCAAGAACCAAACTGTAAAAATGCATACAGAACTATGTGCACCCAACTAGATCATTTTATTCCATGATCAATTAAACACTTTTGTTCCAAAGAACTTCACCAGAATCTGCAAGTATATTCCTTTAAAATATATTTAAACCATAAAATCCAGTCATGTGATGAGTTACAGCCAATCACGTCTGATCAATGACATCAAACATGTTAACATCATACAGTACCCATGAGCAAAAATTTACAAAGTGAGACTCCATATTCCTTAGATCAGAGTTGTGATTTCAAAACAAAACTGAATTGTTTTTCTGGAATATTACAAATCTGGGTAGAAAGTTCTGTCCACACTAGGAGTGTACAGATGGCCTCACTGGGATAGATACCTTCACTTCACTGACACTTTTTTACTCTGGCTTCTGTGCTGCTTAATGTTCTGCCTCTGAGCTTTACAGGATGAAAAATCCAGATGCAAGGAGCGAATACCTGGTTTCTTTACATGAAGGATGTTACCAAATCCAAAATGACTACTGCTCTGTCTTTTCCCAAGTTGAGAACACAGTAAACCTGATGAAACATAACGCTTATGCCCACAGCACTTCCTGAACTGAGCAACTGTCCCCTATTTATTGTCAGGTGAAAACAACTGCAACTCCCGGAGACCTCACAGATTCCCTAACTCTTAAGTCCCTGAAAATGGCATAAACCTAAAACTCCAATACCCTCGCTAAACCTGAATTCCCATAGCACTCCCTAACCCTAAATCTCCCTTCCCACTCCCTAAACTCCACTCTGCTCTCTAAACCTAAATTCCCTGATTATTCTCTAGCCCTAAAACTTCCTTCCTTCACCTTAATCCGAACACTTCAACCACTCCATCCTTAAACTTAAATTCCTGATCACTCCCTAATCATACCCACCCCACTTCTCATGACCTCCTCACAACTGCTTGCCCAAAGACACATTTGAGTTCAAGCATGAGCAGCAGGCCTCCTTGAGCTACAAAACACTCAAGTCACCGACTTTGAAATAGCAGATTTCCAACACCTGCGACCCTAGCTCTTGTAGAAGAATTTTATATCAGCACTGCTTTTTGAATAATTTTAAAGACTGTGTATGAGGAACAGGGCTGTTAAATGTCTGAATATAAAACGTGAAGTATCACAGTATCTGAAAATAAAGACACTGCCTGCCTTGTTCTGTCAAATAAAGATATACAGCTGAGTTGTGACATCAGTCATGCAAACTCACTAAAAAATATATTCATGTTCATAAATCGGATTGTTTTCAACAGTTGTAATATACCTTTTCCATATTATTGTTGTGTATTGCTTTTACATAACGTATAAAGAATGTTTAAGTATGACTAAGAATGCACATTTGCAAAGCAAATTTCCTTTCAGCATGCAAAAAAATAGTCCAAACCCAGATGATATGATGGTATTCTGACATATAGCAAAAGTAATTTATTTATTATTTTATTTTACATTTGTTGACTGGGATAGTCCGAATGGATACATGTCCATTTTCAGTGGAGGGCCGGAGAGAAAAGCTCCAAACTTACAAACAGATAAAGACAAGCAAGTTACAGTCTCAAATTTCAAGTCTATGAAGTATACAGTTTATATTCAGAAATATATACAAATATGTTACAGTTTCTCTTATTAAACCTATAGGTGCAGCTTATATACAGAGTATCTGCAAGGATGTTACAGTTTCTCTATATAAACCTTTTAATGTAAGAGGTTAGTCGCTGTGAATAAAAAAATTACAGGGATATGGAAGAAGATGAGGCTTTAGTCAGGGTTAGAGCAAGGACATAACCAGTGAGTTTTAAAATACTAGGTTAGATTTTCTTTGAACTGATTAAGGGAGGGGTTCAGAGTAAGGTCAGATGGAAGCGAATTCCAGGTTTTGCCTACTGAATTTGCAAACAAAGATTCTCCAGATAGGTGGTTAGCTTTAACAGATTGAACCAAAAGTTTTGTAGTAGAACAAAGTGGCCTAGCGATTTTGTAGGGATGGATAATGTTTTTAAGGGAGGGCTTTTTTGGGGATGTTTAATAACCTTGAATGTTACAGTAAGTTGATTATATTGAATTAGCCTGGGGAGTTCTAGCCATCCTAAGAGGTTTAGGTTTTGACAATGGTGTGTCCTTGTAGGGAGTTCCTGTGGCAAACCTGGCAATTTGACTGTAGCAGCTAGAGAGTTTGCTGAGATCAGTTTTGTTCAAGTTAATGAGTATTGGAGAGGCATAGACTAGAATTGAAAGCAGATGGGTACGGGCAATAGCAGTCCTAGCTAGAGGGGTGAGAAAAGGTTTGTTTTTGTATAGGGAGCTAAGTTTTTTATTAACGGTTTTAATAGTTTGGTTTACGTGCATATCATATTTGAGGTTGTTGTCTATTATAACACCCAGGAGTTTGGTATACATATCTGGTGAGATTATGGTCTCATTGTTAGATGTTATAATAAACAAAGGTTGAGAGGATTTACAAGTAGGGGAGAAAAGCAATAGCTTTGTTTTATTAGGGTTTAATATCAGCTGTTGATTAGAGATCCAGTTTTCTACTTTATTAAAGGTTTTCTGGGTTAAAATAAGGAGATCTGTAGGGGTAGAGGCTGAGCAAATCAGGGTGGAGTCATCGGCATATTGTATACAGGTTGCATCTGGGATTACAGTGTGGAGGTCACTGATAAAGAGGGAGAAAAGAAGACCACCTAATATGGAGCCTTGAGGGATACCAAGGGTAATGGGGAGAAGGGTGGAGAGTTTGTCCTGTCAAAGGACAGCCTGCTGTCTTCCACTAAGATAAGACTGAAACCATTGTATAGCATGGTTGTTTAGGGATATTTTATTTAGGGTAAGTAAGAATAGCTGGTGGTTAACCATGTGGAAGGCCTTGGAAAGATCAAGAAACAGGGCAGAACACAGTTTGTTGTTGTTACGGTTGGAATTTATGACATTGGAAAAGGCGAGGAGGGCTGATGTGGTACTGTGCTGTGGTCTAAATCCATGCTGGGAGTTGGCCAGAAGATTATGTTGAATAAGGTAGAGTAAGAGTTCTTTATGGATACACTTTTCCATAATTTTAGCCAGAGAGGAAAGTATAGCTATTGGTCTGTAGTTTGACAGCTCAATGGAGCTGCCACCTTTGTGGAGTGGTATGACATGATATTTTCCAGATAGAGGCTTCAGTTATGTTTCTGTTTATTAAAATAGAGACAGGATAATTATAAGATGGAGCAACTTTATGACAGCTGTACTAATCTGTCATGCTGAGACATGATGATCTGGCAGGATTCTTCCTTATTGCGAATCCAGTGATTAAGAGCAGACCTTTGATATGACAGCTGTACTAATCTATAATATTGAGATGTGGTGAACCGGCAGCATTCTTCCTTATAGCGAATCCAGTGATTAAAATCAGACCTCTCAACACACAGTTCTGTTATTCTGCAATACTGGCACATAGAGCACTGGCAATATTTTTCATTATGATGATAGCAGTAATTAAGGGTGGAATTCTGATCTGACAGTTGTGCTATTCTCGGAGGTTAGCAATTATTTCTCTGACACTGTTTGATGAGGGGCAATACATTTCTGCTAACAGATTTGCTCTTCTAAGATGGTAGTATATTGTGTGAAAATAAAAGCACAGAGCATGTTTGACGGATCTCTTTTGATGTTGGAATGTAGCACTTTGATATGTGTTTGGCATACAGAAATGACTCTAACAATGCAGCAAAGCAGTTGCTACTCCCTGATAGTAACATATCTTACTTTTGCACTTTTCATACATATAACAGTACAACTTACGAAAGTTAAGGCATCTTTTTCTCTCTGTGCCCTGTCTCATACATATGTGTGTGTGCGCGCGAGCGCACATACACACACACACACACACACACACACACACACACACAATAACACACACAAAGTGCAGGTGTTCAGACATCTGAAAACATACATATTCTTTCCTGAAAATGTCAGTTAGTGTCTTTAGCAATGTCCTAAGAATTCACTTTGTCTGATTCAAATGTGAATGTTGTTTCAGACAAACATAGTCACGTTGAAATGTCATTTACAAAAATGTTAAAAAGCTGTCACCAGCTCTGCTAGCATAGAGTGGTTGTGAAGATAAGTGGTATGAAAGCTGCTAAAATACTTGCATATAATGTACATACATATATACTGATACTGCCGTTGTAATAAAAATGTGTGGTGTAGCCCTTTTAAGAAGTAACGCACCATAATGTATTGCAGTTTTTGAATTAGTCAGTTGAGTATGAAATAATGAAGTATTAACATGATTTATGCAGAGATGCCATGCTGGTTGTAATAAAAGTTACTCATTTCCTAAAATTAATGCTGAATCATATAATATTACTGACCTAACCAACAAAGTAATTGTGTATAAGACATAGCAACTTCTGACAGTGATAAAGATCTGACTATGGCCCTGGTGACTTGAGTTTGATTAATGTGTCTTAAGCACTTTATGGAGGTGGCAGTAGAGGATGCCCATCATGGGGGGGATGTGATACACAGTGGTTAGCGTTGTTGCCTCACAGCAAGAGGCTCTCTGGTTCAATTCTCAGCTGGGGTGCCTTCTGTATGGAGTTTGCATGTCCTCCCTGGTGTGTGTTCTAGTCCCACACCAATTTGACAGATCACTAACACTGCTCTGCATCATAAGGGGGGGGGGTGCTGCCCTCCTGCATGTGTTGTCCTTTTGATGAGATATTAAAATGAGGCCCCATCTGCTTGATTTGATGGTAGCTCAGGTGTATTTAAATGATCCCACCACACTTACCATAAAAAGGGTAGAGGAAGTTCCTTGATGCTTTCGCCAAATTTCACAGAGCAGTATAAATACCACCTTGGGACTCTCTTGAAATGAGGCCAGCAGTCTAGTTGGACTAACCAAGTCAAGAAAGCATAAATAAAAATAAATAAATGAGAGTAAAAGCTGAGGCAATGGAAGGGATGAGTGGCAAACAATCTTTTTTGACAGCTACGTTACTCTGTTATCATTTCAATCTAACATGATGGAACTAATGAGAGATCAGATATTACAGCATCTTTGTGATGGGATTGCCACATCCTTATGAAAACATGTACGAAAACAACACTGCTCTGACCTGTGGCAGCATCATGGAGAAGTTTTGCAGTATCTCTGTGGCACCCTCACTACTGCCTGGTCACATTAGCACTCTAGCAGTGTTTGGGACACCAGTAGTCACTGATGAGGAAAAGCGACTTCATCTGAGAAGTAACGCCAGGAGACAGGATACTATGCTGGAAACACTTGATTTATTAAGATAAAATAGGTTAAGCGCTTTCTACAGAGATTGGTCTGTCTTCATCAGAATTCGTTCTGATGAAGACAGACCTATCTCTGTAGAAAGCGCTTAACCTATTTTATCTTAATAAATCAAGTGTTTCCAGCATAGTATCCTGTCTCCTGGTGTTCCTTGTCACCTTTTGGTGTTTTTGCAATATTGTTGTTTCGCTGGGACTTTCATTTTTATTTTTTTTTTTTTTTTTTTTTTTTTTTTCATCTGAGAAGTGCAATACTATCATATGGTGGGATGCTGACTTTTATCAGCATTTAGACAATGATGATTGAAGATGATGACTGATGATGATGACTGATGATGATGATGATGATGACTGATGATGATGATGATGATGATGCCATTGATGGCGGGGGGTCAGAGATTCTCAACATGTATGCTATTCCTTAATAGCAGTGAGAAGAGTTTTGGCACCATTCTGTCATGACAGTGCTCTTACCTGGGAATGGGGCAGGGGCTCCCACACTGCTGCAGATAATGCTATAGAACTGTTAAGATGCACAGTGATGTGATGGCAAGGGCAGGGTACAGAACCTTTTCCTGTAGAATGATGGAAGCCATGAGAGGCAGGCTGAGTGGCTATCATTTGATCATACAAAAATATTCAGCCTGCGTTCTTTGAAAAGAGAAGAAAGCAGACACACACACAAATGTCATACGTGCTGAATATGGACTTGTGTGTCGATGTCAGATACCTGCTGGCAACTGTAGCCATATACAGTATATAAGCTGGTGAATTCTTAAAACTCTGAGCTGTTTTACAGGATATTATATAGAAGGACTGATCCTCTTCCTTACCTGCCACCGATATATAAAGCTATTTATCTTTCTCTGCTTGCATGCCAGTGACCTTGGTCTAGTACCAGAATTAGGTCACTTGCATCAAAGTCAGGAAATTTCACTAGAATCTAGCGCCCAGACTGCATTCTTTTTTCTAAACTGAATCTGTCAAGGTCTGGAATTTGTTAAGCTCTTTAAAACTATGTGTCTAGTAATAAATTCATTTACCAAGAAAGGAGTTGTATTTAACCTATGCTAGTCATTTAAAAAATGTTTATCTGAAAGGTAAATATTTCAGGCATGCTCATTTATGTAATCTTCTCGATTAATGATGTCTTGAGCTGTTATTTTATTGTAGTGATGGCATTTCAGCTACTATACCAACATTTTTGTTTTGTCTATATAAAATAAAGTACTTTTTAAATCTTCCTGAAAATACTATTGTTAACATAGAATAGAAATAGCAGAGCTGCCTTCATTTTTCATTTCATGCCATTTTAAGTGCATTTCCCAGTTCATGACGTAAGGAGAAAAATCAGGATTTCTCCTCCAATTAAATTATTCTAACTCATTCTGTCCTTGTGTTCTTTATGTTACATTGATACAAACATAATTTGCACTTGACATATCATCAAGGGTAGATAATGTGAGGCATCACCTGCATTTACAGGTGTGGAAAGTACAGTTGTGTAAGGTGAATTTACTATAATAGTAGATGCACGAATGATCACTGCTGCAGTAGCTTTAGCTATATAGGCTATATGTGATATCTTGCTAAGGATATAACAGCTGGCTGGCTTCCAAAGCTTCAGGGCACCTTCCACATAGCTAAACTGTCAAGCAACTTGAGCTGACTAAAATACAAATTTTGGTGCAAAGCCCTGGAGAGCTTTCCTGCCAGAAGTGAGAGGGAGGCTAAGCCCTGAAAGTAGAATGCAAAAAAATAAATGTCCACACCCTGGCATAAATGACATACCTAAAAACAAGCAGGATGGAGGGAGTGAGTGGCTACTGCAGCAGTGATCACTCGATCACCTACTGTTATGTTAAGTTCAACTTATGCAACTGCACTGTGTTCTTCATATTGACTACAGCTGCTGTAGCCTTAGCTATACAAGTAAATTACCATAGCTAACTATATTTAGAAGGTGGAAGGAGAAAGGTCCAGAAGACCCTAGGGAATGGTCCTAGCAAAGCATGACCTAGACCTAGGGAAGGATTCAGGCTAATAGTCCTCTGTAAAAGTATGCACAGAGGACCAAGTAGCAGCTCCTAGAATCCAGCCCTTTCCAAAAAGCCATAGAAGAAGCCAAGTTCCTTGTAGAGTGGGCCTTGACCCTGCCTGGAATAGATTTGTCATGGTGAGTGCAACAAAAGGTAATAGCCTTAGGGACTATTTAGAAATAATCCAGTTGCCCCTTCTTTTTACCTTCACAAGAAATGAGCAACTGATCAGATGATATGAAAGATTTAGTTCTGTCAAGATAGTAACTGAGTTTTCTGTGGTTATTCAAAGTATGGATTATCCTTTCTCCTTCATTTTAGGTTCAGGAAAGGAAATTGTGGAGGTGGATAGTTTGATTTAAAGTAAACTTGGATACCACTTTAGGCATTAAATGATTAGTTCTCAAAGAAACCTTGTCCTTATAGAAAATGAGGTAGAGTTGTCCCACCATAAGATACTCTTCTTGCAGAGGGAAGAGCAATCAATATATCTGTTTTCCATGTTAAGAACCTCAAGTCAGCCAGATTAGCTGGTTCAAATGGAGCAAGTGTTAGTTTCTCTAACACAAAAATTAAGATGCCATTGAGGGGCCACCAGTTCACTTGGAGGCCTCTTATGCAAAACCCCTTTCAAACAGTAGTTTGACATGTGACTACCTTAAAAGAGGAGGATAAATGGGCAGACATGAAGAAATGGGCAATAAATGAACCTTGACAGAGGAATAAGAAAGGGCATAGGATAGTAACTTGCACAAATACTGTAAACCCAGAGAACAAACTAGCCCTGAATGGGTGCTGGGTATGTTGTTGGTACCAACTAGAAAACCTTTTCCATTTGCTAATATATAATTTTCTAGAAGGTTTTCTTGCCTCCATTAGTACCTGCTGCACTTCCTCTGAAAACAGGTGCCTAAAATTAATTAAGACCCTATAATTTGAGCAGTCAGTTGAAGATGATTGATGTCAGGTGTATCAAACACCCCTCTTCTTGTGTGAGTAGATCCATTCTATGAGGAAGCTTGTGGTAATTACCTCTGACCACTTCCAAGAGAAGGGACAACAATGGCTGCCTGGGCCAGAAAGGGAGTCACCACAATTGATCTTGGGGAATTCCTTCTGAATCTTCAGAAGTATCCTGGATGTAAGTGGAAAGGGTGGAAATGCATATAGAAACATTCCTGTCTGAAGAAAAGTAAAGGCATTTGTTTTTCTTGCATGTAGTCCTGGAACAGAATTTTGCCAGTAGATTGTTCAGAGAGGAGGCAAAGTGGTCTACTTGAGGAACTCCCTGCACATGGATCAAATCTTGGAAGACCCCTGGATCTAGTTTCCATTTGTGAGAGTCTGTCCTGGTCCTGCTCAGTTTGTCTGCCACACAATTTTGCTTTGAAGATTCATGTAGGATGCTTGTAGTGTGAGATTGTACTGTGACACTATATCACAAAGTAATATGGCTAGTCTGCAAAGAGGGTATAACCTGGTTCTACCTTGCTTGTTGATGTACCGCATCACTGTGGTGTTGTCTGTAACCACTTGAAGAGGCCCTGTGAAACCAAAGATGTTTCAGAGAATTGATTGCCTTGATCAGGGCAAGCATATTCATGATATTTATGTGCTCACATTTGTCCTTGGTTTCCGACACATCCCGCACTTTTATCTCTCCTGAAGTCTGAAGCTTATGTGGTAACTGACTGCTTCTGAGTTGGGAAGAAGAAGAGGAGACCTTGATTTAAGGGTATCGGTTGTATCCAGCAATTTCTCTTCTGATAAACCCCAGCACTGAGATCTGAAAAGATAAAGGGTTTTAATACTGGGACCAAAGAGATTTCGGATAACACTGTATCTTTCTCATGTGGAGTCTTGCCAGAGGTATTGTGAGAATCATAAATTCCATGAGTTCCAAAATCCTGAGGTATTCCGTGGCAGTGACGGACGTCTGAGTGGAAAACCTTAGAAAGAGATCTAAATAAAGATCTATTTTTCCTGTGGGGAGAAAAACTTTCTGAACTGAGGTGTCTAGCTGACATCCCGGGAACACAATCTTGTGTGAAGGAGTCAAGAAAGATTTTTGAACGTTCTTTTGGAATCTCAGCTTGTTCAAGAGATCTCTCATCCAAGAGGGAGGTTCCTGACATTTTGAAAAAGACTCTGCAAAGATAAGTAAGTCATCTAAATATGGAAATATGTGGATACCATGTATCCTGCAATGAGCTATAACTGGAGTTAAACACTTTGTGAACACTCTTGGTGCAGAAGATAGTCCAAAGGGTAAGGCAGAGAACTGATAATCTGATCCAGACACACAAAACATTAAGAAATTTCTGAAGTCTGGATGAATAAGAATGTGATGATAGGAATTGTTTAAGTGCAGTGTTACCAGGAAACTTGAAAGTGGAAGAGGAGGCAAAAAGTTGTGAAGTGACATCATTTTCAGTTTGGACACTGTCAAAAATAGAACTGGTCTCCATGCATTTTCTTTCTTTTGGGACTAGGAACATCCTTCAATAAAACCCCTCCCCCACCTGGGAAGGAGGGACTGGTTCTATCACTCCTTGCAACAGCATGTGATGAAGAACAGGTAGAAACAAAACAGTTTGATCTGCAGGATGAAGAATGACCCCTGGAAAAGAGGAATTTCCTTCCACCGCCATCTGTACCCCAAATTAATGCTTTTCAGAACCAATTTGTCTGAAACAATCTGTTGCCAAAGAGAAAAATGGGGATTCAGACTTTCTTGAAGAGAAAGCGGGACAGAGTGAGACTGTGTATTTTTTTTTTTTTTTTTTTTTTTTTTTTGCTGAAATTGGATGAGAAGAAAGAAAATCCCTTGGAAAATTTGGAAAAGGAGGGCAGACATATCTTAGTGGTTGCCTGAATCAGCTTGACCATTTCATCACAGTTTTTAATCACCTCTGTAGCAGAGGGACAAACACTAAATATGTACCCAAGAGAGAATTTAAAATATCTGAAAATTCTGCAAATGTAGCCAAGCAAACCTCCTTAAAACTGTACCAACTGTGACAGCCCTGAAAAAAGTATCAACAGAGTTATACACACACTGCAAACTAGTAAAGGCCGGTACAGTAGAAGAAACTAAGTTATTTAAAACAGATTTTTCTTCACAAGAAGAAACTGTAGATAAAACATTCATCATACTTTTACAATATGTCAGAAAAAACCTTAACATATGAGCCTGACAATTTAAAATTCTGAAATTCAAAGTTGCAGAAGTATACTCTTTCTCTCATACCTACCAATAATTTTCCCATCCTTAGTACAAAGAGTAGGATAGGAGTTACCTAAGTGCTTAGCAGCAGTGGAGTCAACCAAGGCTCTAGTTGCTGGATCAGGTTTGGGAATAGTGCATAAAAATGTAAAAGAATGAAGAACTTTATACATCCTATCTACCTTTTTAGGGACAGCTGTCTGAGTATCAGGAAAACTTCAGGCAATAAGATACACATCCTCTAAAGCAGACAGGACAGGAGGCATGGGTATAGGTTCTAGAAAATTCTTCTGTAACAACTCATAGTATTTTTTGAGGGACTGAGAAACTTCAGCATTCTCCAATTGAAAACAGTGGGATATTCTAGCAAAAGTCTCAGTCAAAAGAGAACCCCCCCCCCCCATGTAGAATCAGAAAGTGAGCTCTCCCTCGAGTCTGAATAAGAAATCTGCAGACAAAACCCTGAATCTAGCTCTGCATCTTTTTGTTCAGATCCAGAATGTTGAATCTCTTCAGGAAAGGAGTCATCCTTCCTTTTACCAAAAAGTACTTTACAGGAACAATCAAAAGCCTGAATCATACCCTGAGTCAGTCCCAGTAAACTACTATTATCCAAAGAAATCTGAGGAGAAGTATATACATGCTTGGTTTTCTGTTTCTTTTTGACAAGAAACATGGAGCCAACAGTGTTACTAATGGCAGCCACTGCTTCCCCAGGGGTGGGCACAGTGTTCTGACATAACAAGTAAACCTTCGCTGTTCCCTGTCATAGGACCAACAAGTATGGTTCTCCCTTGCCACTGGATGGACCCCAACAACTGCAGAGGACATGGCTAACCCCCGGTCAATAGTGTCTGTAGATTTTGCATCACAGGGATTTGGGGGAAAAGATGAGTGGTCTGAGGTACAACAAATGGCCACAGCAGAATCACTCACATGTGGCTGATACATATTGCTAACCTGCTGTGGTGGCAAAGGCTGTTTGCTTAACTTTTTATTTTTGTGGCTGGAAGGAGAATCAACCATGGGAGTGACAATCTGTTCCACGGTCAAGCTGAAAGTGATGATCCATCCTGGGGGAAAAAGCAACAATGCCAGTAAAATTACCAGTCCACAAATTACATTTTTTGACAGAAAAAAGCACTTTCAAACACTATACCAGCCCAACAACCTTAAAATAAGTACAATTTCTCCACAACAAATAGTTTATCAGTTAGATAGCACTACTTAATGACAGAAATGGGTCCTCTTTTAAAAAGGTATGTTAAAGTCTTGAGACAATCCATTAAAACACAACACTCCCAGCTTTACAACAACTTTCCTGAAGAGGAAAGTAATAAAACATCAGTAAAAAAAAGAAAATGAGAGCCCCCCCCCCCCAAAGGGAGCTTATCTGCCCAGCTAAGGAAGCACAAGCTGACCGGCCGATCCTTAGAAGCCTCAGAGGAATGTGCTCTTCAGCTTCAGTAAAGCTCTGAAGGGCTTTGCACCCAGCCTTGTATTTTAGTCAGCTCAGCTCAAGATGCTTGACAGTCTGGGCTCATGGAAGGTGCCCTGAGGCTTTGGAAGCTGGCCAGCTGTTATATTCTTGGCAGGATATAACATATAACCCATATAGCTAAGGCTACTTGCATCAGTGATTAATATGAAGAGCATCAAGTCTTCTGAAGCATGATAACTAGTTATATATCAGGCTTTGTTAGCGTTAACAAATGGTTTCTTTTCCTAGGATTTGTGTCTTTACTCAGTCCATAGCAAACAAGTATTAACCAGATGAAACAGAAGAGGAAATCATAAACTAATAGTGTGGGTGTGGGACACTGCCTTTTGAACGCTGTGCATTATGTCCTGCGACTTAAATAATACAAGTCTACATCTGCAGACTGTAGTACTGAAAAGTTGTTTCACAAATCTCATCAAACCTGAAAGCTTGCAAATGCAATCATATATATATATTTTTAATCTGTATGTTAGCAACAAGCCCATTACTCAAAAAAGGTAGTTATTGTAGGCATTTTTTATGTTAATCTGTTTCATTCTTTGGATTGATGTGCTAATGTGGCACACCTCCAAGGAGTGTGATAGCTTCAGGGAAGTAGATCGGGCCAGCAGTGAAATGTGAATGAATGCTAGTAGCTGAGCTAATGCAAAGTCATATTCTCACACGGAAGATTATTTTTTCTTTGGAATAACCTTCACTAAAATACCTGAATATGTAATGTCAAGAGACAGCAACAGTTACATGTACTTAGAAAGCTTGCTTAAAAAAAGAAATGCCAAACTCAGTAACTCCATTTATCTTTTTCAGAATAAGAAATTACTGCTTTTATACTTTTATTTAAAAAAATCTTTCATCGGTGCACACATACATAGCAGACTAGCAACAAGCTAAAAGTCATTCACGGTGCATTTTCAGCATATCAGTATATGCTTGGCAACTATACAACTCACTAATTAATTTACATGACCCACATTTGTCCAACTGATGTCACACGTACCTTTGTAAGTCTTTATTGTTAGTGTTTGCTTATTCTATTGTTTGCTTTATGGTTAATTAGTGTTTGTTACTTACAATGGGCTCACATTTGAAAACTGCTAAATGCATTCATAAAACTAAATCTGAATTGCAATATCTGATATCTTGTAAGGAGTGTTACAATTGTATTTATTTATTTTATTTGACAGTTCCTGGGGAGATCCAACTGGCCTTTGTAGCCTGTTTTCAGCAGAGGCCCAG
Source organism: Protopterus annectens (assembly GCF_019279795.1). Classification (NCBI taxonomy): domain Eukaryota; kingdom Metazoa; phylum Chordata; order Ceratodontiformes; family Protopteridae; genus Protopterus; species Protopterus annectens. The sequence goes on from NC_056750.1 coordinate 766,124,039, forward strand.
GGAGAAAAGCTCCACATTCAAGAAAGTGAAATACACTACATTGCTATATATATATATATATATATATATATATATATATATATATATATATATATATATATATTACATATATATATATCTATATATATCTATATATATATATATACATACATACACATACACACAGGTTCCATACACTAGACTGAATTTTCACTAATTTGAAATAGTGCATGGAATGCTCAGTGCAGTGAAAGTGCACTTATGCGAAGTTCAGTACAATGAACGGGTGTTGTATTGGACTTCCGTGCAGTACTCACGGACCTTAGGGTTAGGGCACGGGTCATAGTAAGGGAATAGCCCATAGGGCTATCCCCTTACCATGACCCGTGCCCTAACCCTAAGGTCTGTGATGACTGCAGCGCAGTGAAGGACATAGCAATGTCCTCCACTATGGTGCGATAGTCACGAACCTTAGGGTTAGGGTAAGGGGATAGCTTTACTAACTATCCCCTTACCCTAATCCGTGCCCTAACCCAAAGGTCCGTGACTATTGCACCATAGTGGAGGATAGAGCTTTTTTATGTCCTCCACTGTGCTGCGGTGTTTTCAGTAAAGTGCACTTACGCAAAAGTTCACTTACATTAAACACACACAGTAACGGTTATAAATTTACAATTTTACAAGAAGACAAAGCAAAATTACTTTTAGACTAATAGTAGTATGTTGTGTCTTTCTGCTTTTCCCGGTTAGGGCTCGCCACAGTGGAACTCCGGTCCGCTAATGATTAGCAGTAGATTTTTACGTGCTGAGTTGCCAGCTCTGATGCACAACCTTCAATGAAGGTACGCCCATTGACGCATGTCTCCATGCAGAAGACACTCTAGCTGAGAATCGAACTGGACAGCGTCTTACTGTGAGGCGACAATGCTACTGCAGCACCACCACTAATAGTAGTATAACAACATAAACTGGTTACATTTGTTACAAAAAGAAGACTTATAATAGTACAACAATATATAGTTGTTACTTATGTCATGCTTTTTTATAAGTAGTAAAACTAATTAAATTAATTAAGTTAGTGAGAACCTACAGGATTAACATGGAATTAAACATCACATAGCCAAAGTTTCACAACAGGTATAGTGCGGCTTGAGAAATTTAGTATAAGTAGTTCAGAGAGTCTGTGACCTTAACAAATTAGGTCTGTGGATGACGTGATGAGGAAGAGTAGGGATAGAAAGAGTTGGAAGATGATGAGGTGATACACTATATATTAGCCTGGGGTTGTACAGAAGCATGTCCAGTTGTCATTTAGGTAAGTTTAAGTAGATTTTTGAATGAGGTGTCATTTTCCTTTACAATAATATTCTGAGGGATGGAGTTCCAATTTTTTGAGATATGATTTGAATAAAGGGAGTCTCTGAAGTTGTTGTTTGATTTGGTGACTTTTAGCAGGAATTTGTTAGACGATCTTAGGGGGTTTATTGTTAGTTTGGGTTTGTACTTGGTTTTGGAGAGCTGGACATTTATTATGCACTTAGTACATGATAGAATGGGTTCTAGTAATCTGGTTGAAAGCCAAGAGGATGGGTAGCTTTAGCCATTTTAGTTGATGGAGAGCCACGTAGTGATGGGTTCTATTAGGAAGATTAGCAGCAAATTTGTTAAATTTATAACTGCACACATTTCATTGCATGCTGAAACAGTGGTGTTTTTCACTGGCAGAACAGTTGGTCAAATTATGTCCACAAATGAAACAAAATGGAGGAAAACCGGCCTGGAAAGATCCAAAGCAACTCCAAAAAATTAAAAACACAATTCCAGCTGTCAGTAGACTCCAACTCCAGAAAGGAAACTGCACACAAACAACTTTAAACACCACAAACCAAGTTTATTTAAGCTGACACACATACAATTCACTTTTTTGTTTTTAAAACCAGACTTAAAATTTTATATAAATATATGTTACACAGTTTTCACAAATATATATATATATATTTATAACCGGATATGAAATTCGCCATTGCGAGAGTTCACTGTTTTAAACCTTTGCTGCTGTTGTCTCGCTGTTTTGAGAGATGACGTTCCAGTAAGTTGACCATTGACCATTTAAATGGGAACTATATATATATATATATATATATATATATACACACACACATACATATACATATAAAGTTATATATAGATAGATAGTCAAGTTTTAAGTGCTTTTTAATATGTAAACATTTTGATTACTTAATTATTTAATTAGATTCAATTAACTTGTTCAGTATTAAAATGCTCATTTCACTCACTGCCTTGTTTTAGTCTGATTAAAAGTAGACCTTTGGCATGATGCAGCCATAAATGCAGGGTGAAACCCTGCCTGACAACATTCAACAGTGATGCCATCTGGGTATACACTGAACAATTGGTAGGATAAAGCCATCATTAGAGGGTGTAAGTGTACTTGGCATCTTGAAACCAGGTTGTTGCATGCATGATGTATGCAACTTTTGCCTGACACATTAATGAATGCATTGTAGGCTGGTCCATCTGATAACACACATGCAACCCATATCTGGAGTTTACTCTGGCCAGAGAATGTATGTATGATTATTAGTGAGGAATAGGTTCATAGGTTCATACTAGGCTATCTGCTCTGGGGCATTTATAAGCCTAGCCCGATTGTGTTTGGCTTATGCCACCCCTTGATTTGAGTATACTGTGCCCTTTTTAAAGTTTAGTTTACTGTGCCTCTGTCTAATAGTGACACGGAAGTAATCCCCGGGACAAACCTATGATCCCCCATCCACTCATCAAGATTCTTCTTGAAGAGAGTCAGTGAGGTGCTCTGCCTAACATGAATTGGAATTCTATTCCAGAGCGAAGGGAGCCTCTGGGTTATTAATCTGTCCCTCCAGCATGTTCTATTTATTTCTGTGCTGAGGTTCAAGTCCCTCAAGCGCATGGCTCTAAGGGATTTAGATTTACTGAGGTGGAGCATGTCCATTAATTCTGGGTTGGACATAGCTTTATATGTCAGGCATAGATCGCCTCGAAGTAGGCGGTATGCAACTGAGTAGAGCTGGAGTTTTTTTAACCGAGCAGCATATGGCATCTGTTTGAGTCCCTTGATCCTCCTGGTGAGGTACTTTTGGGGTCTTTCTAATTGCTGCAGGTGTCAGGTAAGGTACATCCCAAAGGGGGCATTATATTCTATGATGGGCCTGATGAGGGATGAATAAAGGGGCATGATTACCTCTCTTAATCTAGATGTGAATCCTTTCATGATGAGGTGGGCTATGTAGAAGGTCTTTCTAACCACTTTGGCAATGTGGTTGTCAAAGGAGAGATTGCTATCAACTTGGGTCCCCAGATCCCTAATTACTTTCTCTGTACTTAATGGGTTACCACCTATGTGGTAATTTGTGGGCACATTGTTTTTGCCAAAGGGTATGACTATACACTATTTGGCATTTAGCTTTAGACCATGGCTTTGGCACCAGTTATCCGTCTCTGCGAGACCTTTTTGAAGGATGTTTGTGTCAGCTGAAGAGTCAATTATGGTGCCCAGTTTGCAGTCATCTGCGAACTTGGTGAGCCATAGTCCTCCCACGTTGGCCTGTACCTCAGAAAAGTAAATACCGAATAAGAGAGGTCCCAGGACAGAACCTTGTGGGACGCCACTTGTGACCGGTTTCGAGTCTGACATGGCCCCAGCAACTCTGACTCTGTGGGTTCTGTCTTTGAGCCAGTTTGTGACCCATCTTGTGACATAGGGGTTTATATTTAGGCTGGATAGCTTATCTATGATGCCTGAGTGGGGTATTGTGTCAAATGCCTTTGCGAGGTCGAGATAGGCTGTGTGGACTACCTTCCCTTCATCTATGGCCTTGGTGACTGTTTCGAAGAAGTCAAACAGATTCAAGAGGCAGGATCTGCCCTTGATGAAGCCAAATTGGGTAGGATCTAGTGTTTGTAGGTCCCCAATGTCTTTGCTTATGAGTTCCATGATGATCCTCTCCATAGCCTTGCATACTAGGCTAGTCAGGTTTATGGGGCGATAGTATCCAGGGTCCGCAGAGGCGCCACCTTTGTGGAGTGGGACCACTGTTGCTGTACGCCATTCTTTGGGCACATATCCTGTAGTGAGGCTGAAACTGTACAGCAGTTTTACTTGTGGGATTAGTTGTTCTTGGAGTTCATGTAGGACACAACCCGGGACACCATCTGGTTCCATGGAAGCAGTGTTTTTTGCTTTGGAGAGGGCGGCCTTCACCTGAGCATCAGAGATGTTTGGGAAGCTGCACTCTGCCAGGATAGATACTTGCTCTTTTGGGGGGGGAGGGGGTGGAGAAGCTTGCACTGAACCTGCCAGGATATTGATGATGTCTGTTATTTCATTGTATTTTTTGTCGTTTAGAATCAACTCAGAACAAGTTTGGGAGTTGCATCCCAGGTTCCTAACATAACTGAAAAAAGCCTTATGATTGTCTTTAGTGTCCTGTGCAATTTTTCTCTCGAAGCTGGCCTTGGAGGATTTTATGAGGGATCGTAATTTTTTGCTAGTACTGATCAGAGATGCCTTCCCTTTTAGGGATTGTGCTCTATCATGTAGTAGCTTCCTCCTTCTGTTGTACAGTTTATTTATGGCTGGGGTCTGGCAGACTGGACGCCTGCCTTTGGATGATTGGGTCTTGATTTTGTTTGGGATAGCATGATCCATGCATTCCTGGAGATGTCCGTAGAATGCGTTTATATAGGATTCTGCAGTTTGGGCTGTAGTTTCCACTGGCTCTGGGGCCTTGAAGGATTCCACTTCGGTTTTGAGAAGTGTGAAGTTCGCTTTTGAGAAGTTTTTCACTGTGGTTTTCTGGGCTGGGGGTGGGGTCGGGATGTGGATATCCAGTGAAATTAATTTATGGTCTGATCTTACCAATGAGGGATATACGTCTGGTATGGAGCATAGAGTCCCCATGTTGGTAATTATCAGGTCTAGTATGTTTTCCCCTCTTGTGGGAGTGGTGACTAGTTGTTCCATAGCATTTGAGTTTATAAATTCCAGGAATTCCATAGAACATACTTGTAAACACACTCATATGAGCTAGTGGGATTGGACAAAACCACAGATTGCTTGGCTGTGGGTTGGTACACAGATGTGTGCACATGGATTTCAAAGCTCAATGAGCTATTTTCTAAACTATACTAGCTGATAGCAAAACCAAGTAATTCTGGAAGGATTAAGACAAATGCAGGGCCTTTGCAGCCCTCAAATAGTGATGCTTTATCCATGCTAGGTAATCTACACCTCATCACCACATCCTTATATCATATGCAATAGCTCCCTCCCCACAAAAAAAGATTTAACAATTACACATCTAAATACATGCAGTCTGAATAACAAATGGACTATAGCTGCTTATAGAAAACCCAAACATTTTAGCCATTACAGAAACCTAGCTAAAAGATGACACCATCCTTCTGTTTTCAACTACTTATTATATGATTATGATAGAGCAGGAACACAATGCAGGTGTGACACAGCACTGGCAACACAATGACCACAATCATTAACATACTAACCTACAGAATATTACACAGTAATGATGACAGAGTCCTAAATGGGTTCTTAGCCAAATTAGATTATGCAGCCATACTGACTTATGGGTTATGGCTCTATATATACCATCACCTGCCACAGTGACCATTATTCAACAAGCAATTCCAAATATGTTCCCTAATGCACTCTGTTATAGTATTCCTTGGAGACTTCCTTGAAAAAAAATGCTACAACAATTCAGCTTCGTAGAAATAAAAACCATTTCACACAAGAGCTAATATAAAACAGGCAGCAACTCCACATTAGATCTGATTATAACCAACTTGTAAGATAGCACTGAAATGCTTCCTGATGCATTAAGTGACCACTCAGTAGTTAAATCAACTTGATAATTTAGAACAAAAAAATAAAGCCTCCACACAGAATCGTAGGACAATAATTCCCCAGCAATTAATGATCTACTCTATCCAGCATTCTAAATGTTATAGACTGGTATCCTATCTATAACATGGCTGGCCTTTTGAGAACACAAGATCCCTTCATTACCAACTACAATTCAGTACTCCTCCTCCTATCCCCTTTCAAAACGAAGGCTTAGAGCACCAATGTATCCATAGGTTATTCTGAAAATTAAAAACTAAATTGGCTTCAGAGATGACAACTGGAAGAAAATGAAAAACAGTCTCCTCGATGTAAAATTACATCAAAGCTTCATTAACCTTGGGAAAGATACTAGAATTCCTATAAATATTGTAAAAGCTATGTTCCTTAGTGAAGGGCAAGAAGCTAAATGGACAAAACACAATCTGTTCTGCAAGAAGATAAAACAGTTGACAGGTGCAATCAATAATTCACATACAAGCAAAAATCATTTACTTAGTACAACTCATCCTTTGCAAAAGACTATACCTGTTATTTATAGCATGTTATAGAGGAAATAAACAGATTCATATCAAACTACTGCTCCCCAGTGGAGCAGGGGGAGGTCCCACTATCACACAACTCTACTTACTGTTGTCCTGTTCAGCAACTTGTTACTCCTCTCATATAGCAGTAAAACAGACTATCCTACATAAACATGTTAACGCAAGGGCCTACTCCGGCAAGCTGCATCCCACCTTATTAAAGCTATCTGTAGAACAAATAGCCAGTCCCCATACTCACATCTTTTACTTCTCCCTCACTTTGGGTACCATTACTCCAGCATTCAAATGCTCAGTCATTATCCCACAACCTAAAGTCACCTCAGCCATTGATCTGAATGAGTATAGCTCTATTTCCAAACTATGCCCTATTACAACAAATATTTGAAAAACTACTCAATAGACAACTTCTGTATCACACTGATAACTATGGCCTCTTATGTGATGCACAGTATGGCTTCCATAATGGTTTTAGTACATTTACCACACTGGTAACAGGTACAGATGCCATTTATTTTAACACAAATTATGCTAGAAGTACAGCTGAGCTTTTCTTGGCATGACCTAAGCCTTTGAAACTGTAACCTATAGTTTACTGGTTAATAAGCTTCAGAGATTCTACTTTGGTAAAAACTCAATTCACTGGTTCCAAAATTATCTGAAAGACAGGACCTTCCAGATTTACTATACCAATACAATTTATACTATTGGCAAACTTAACACAGGAGTACCTCAAAGATCTGTACTTGGTCCACCTTTTCTTTTGTTAATGATCTCCCACTGGAACTTCAAAATCTTGATATAGTAATGTATACAGATAATATCCTTCTATTATAATCCAGTAGAAAGCATACAGACCTACAAAAAAGACCACATGGTAACTTTTCTCAGTTATATAATGGTATTCTTCTAACAAATTACTAATTAACCCAAAGAAAACCAAACCAAACCAATGTGATGCTTTTTTTTTCCACAACCAAGTTACTGTTTTCCTCTTCATCCAAATAACTGATGATGAGGGAATACTATATCAGATGTCAGTGAAAAGAGGCATTAGTACCTAAACTGGAGTAGGACCTCCCATTTCTCATACTATATCAAATGTCAGCGAAAAGAGGTTTTAATACCTAAACTGGAGTAGGACCCCCCCATTTCTCATACTGCACTTGGGCCAAAATACCAACAGAATGTAGATTAGAGAAAATAATTCCCAGATATTCATTCTTTTACAGATCCCTTTATGCACTACTGCCAGTGATGACAGAGCTACATTCCTTCTGAATATACTGATCTTCGAAGTATTAAATGAAAACTCACTTCTTAAAAAGAAACTTCTCATAAATGAATGCACTTTGCACTCAGAAATTCCCAAGAAAACAGCCTCATTCTGGCAGAACCACCCTATAAAACTACAGATGTGGGAGGGAAGCTTCTCCAGACTGGGACCAGCAGCATTCAGTCAACTACCTTCTGACATTCAAAATTAAGAAACATTAACTATCTCCAAAGATGCTGTAAAAGAGCATCCCAAAGCAGAATCCAAATGCACTTGCTTTCATGACAGTGTTTAGACTCCCATACGACTTGATCAGCTACATCTTAATTAGTATAATGGAAACTATGGAGTTTATATCACATGGGATCACCCATTACCAACAGTTCAAAAAAATAGATGTGAGAAAAACAGATATTATAGTAAATGAAAAGAAGACAAAATAGCATTGATCACTGAAACCGCTATACCCAATGACTACAGTGTCTTATGTAAAGAGAGAGACAAAGTCATAAAATACCAACATTTACAGGCAGAAACCAGGGCAATGTTGAAGAAGGATACCCAGCCAGTTCTAACTGTAGTAGGAGTAATGCGGTTGCATAAAAAAAGCATTTACAATTGTACTTAGATACATTACCAACACATGTAACTCCATATGAATTGCACGAGGAGTCATTACTGGGCACATTGTGGATGCTGCGAAGAGCACTCGTGGTTAACATCAAAGGTTAAAACAATACTAATTTCATGAACTTTTATCATACTTTGACTTAGGAACGAGGCCCATTCCCGTCATGGTATTAGAAACCCAAAAGACTTGGAGAAATGAAACCGAGAGAAACTATGGCACTGTAAAACTCCATAACCAAGAAACGTTGCCACTATCCTGACACTTTATTATCATAACCATTACAGTATACATTTGCGTTTCATTTGCTTTTGCTGATGGGCTGTGATGAACTGTACTCAGCAATGTTAACAGCTGTGTTGAACTCTACTCAGAAATGTTACTACTACTATTAATCTGCCTAAAGTTGTATCTGTGTTGAATACTATTAATTTGTCTAAAGTTGTATGTATATTAACTATTACTATCAATCTGCCTCTTATCATATTATGCATACATTATTATGTCTGTCTTGCTTCTTGTCCTCACTGTGTGAATACAACAATGAATTTCTGGATGACCATTAAGATGGCAGTGCCTTTATTTAGAAGTAACAAATGAATCTATGATTGCTACAGATCATTTCTTTGAAATACGGTAGTGTTTTTCTATCCCAAATTCTATTATAATCTTCTTGAGTAGTCATTTCTAAATAAAAGATGAACCCACAAATGCTGGCGCTAGACTGAATAATATGGGTGTGTATACCTTACTCCCACAATGCACTTCATTAGGGTTACTACTGTTTTAATCGACATATGCAAATGCTGAACTGCTAAGCATCACACCCTAAATATTGACTCACAAACAGTAGACCTATTGAAAAAAATGGGAAATGGATGTGGGAGACTGCAAAACAACAAGAACTGGGGGATAAGGAATTGGGGAATTTACCTTTTCCCCAGTGTAGTGCGATCTTGGAGTTGCTATATGTAATTAGCTCAGGGTATGGGGGAACAGGGGGCTTGCATTTCGCAAAAAAGGCTGTATTTCAAGCTTTTCCATATGGGGTATTGTGTGGTTTGATCTTTAGTGTGTGATATAAAGTGGTTTGGCATTTACAAATGTTGATTAAACAACAGGAACTCCTGAATTAATATCACTTGCTCATGAATACAAGCAAACCAAACAAATATTTATTATAGACTGTTTACTAGGCTAACGACCCGGGGGGGGGGGGCTTTCTAAGCCTTGTAAGGTAACCCCAAAAGAATAATGATGTCCTGCATCCAAATAGGATATTGAGTACCAGGCATTTATAAGCTACCTCTGTCCAAAAGGGACATAGGTGCTAGGCCTGGTGTAAATTTCCTATACCCCATCCCCTGGTCTAGGTTGTGCTTTAACTGGGTAATAGACAAACTCTTAAACTAAGCACCTGAAATGCGACTAGAACCCACAACATCCTGATCATCCCCAGCAATGGAAAGTGCACTACCTGTTGAGCCACTGACATTAAGGAAATTAAATTTCATTCGCGCAACATGACAACTCTTTCTAACATTTCCATTTTTATTTATGCAATTGGCTTTTTTTTATATACTTGTCCTCTCTATTTTGCCTTAGTGAAATCCTTGAAAATTTGTATCTATTGAAAGAGACTTCACTGCTTTAGGTAATATCATTTTTTTGTTAGATTTTAATCTTACAATTGATAGCTTTTGAAAAGACTTCCAGCACAGCTAAAGTCTGCCCTTATAATGAAAACACAAACTAGCTACAGTTATCTGGCAAGTCTGTGTTGCACTAAAATTGTTCTTTAGTAAATGCCTGTGAAAGTACCAATAAACCTTTTCTGTAGGTCTGTAATTGTATTATTACATTTATCACACTTACAGTGCAGCTCACGTAACTCTTTGCTCTAGGTATTTGTTGGACGAATAAGGTATCTATACCAAATGAGGTGATAACACAGATTGCTCACCATTACATATTTCCTTTCTTGTAGGCATTGTAAACAGCACCGTATGTGTTTTAATTCATTTTGCAGTTGTCATCTCACACTCGTGTTTGGAACGTATAATATCTAAATGCATTTCTCTTATTTTGTGTGCAGTGCATGACAGACTTCCTTTGTATTTTTAATATTTAACCTGGACCATAAATACTTTAAGAATGATAATGTATATCTAATAGAAATTAACTGTGACAAACAACTGCAAGTGATGATTAGTGACATGGTTTAACCGTGTTGCTTGTTAGATGCAAGATGACAGGTAATGGGGGGACCATATGATGACTACAGACTTTGTGGCAGGATAAACATTTCAGTCAGTCATGAATACAGACTGTGGGGCAGGATAATTATATCAGTCAATATCTGAGATGGTATTACCACACCATACTTTTGGCAGATCAAATCACACATCGTAAAATAATGAGGAAATTAAGTTCTGTTAACAGAAAGGGATCATACTATTACTAAAGTATGTTCATTTTTATATTGCTCAGCCAGACTATCATTTTCATTTTATAAGAATATAGAGAAGAGCCACATTTGGGAGTAACAAGCCACACTAAAATGTGTATTAAATAAATAGTATTACACAACAAAATGTATATTAGTAGCTATACTACAGCGTTGATGAGTTAATGCATGTCACACTTAAATATCGGTTTTAGTCTTCATGAAAGGAACAAGAACATTTCAAATAATGAAGACATGTCATTATCAGAATGACCTTCTGTAATCTGTCCTGCCAGGTTTACAAGTCCTGTGAACCAGAAGCAACAGAATAGATGCCATGATTATTGATTACTGGTTCTCTGCTATGAAACTACTAATGAAGGCACCATTTATTGTCACTTACAACTAGGTTTTACTCTTCTAAATATGTCCCTAGCACCTCCTTCCCTTTGGATTGACATTTACTCTTTTCACTCTGTTTATATTCAGAGACATTCAACACAAATCTTCAAAAAATCTGATTTGGGATGTATCCTTTAGGAATAACTCCTTACATTCTATAATGAAAGTATCTTGGTGTAGTGGAGGTTTATAGGTAAGTACTAGGCTATTGCCCCTAGGGCCTATATAAGCCTAGCCAAAAGGTACCCTGGCTTTTTCCCACCCAAGAAAAGTATTTTCCTGTGCGTTGTCAAGCAGAGCCACAGAAGTGATCCCCGGGGTGAATTTCCTATGTCCCATCCAATCATCAAGATTTTTCTTGAAGAGTGCTAATAGGGAGCTTTGTTTGATATAGACAGGTAGTTTGTTCCAGAGTATAGAAGTCTCTGGGACAGGAATCTATCCCTCCAGCATGTTCTGTTTATTGTGGTGACAAGGTTTAGGTCCCTAGAGCATATAGCTTGGAGGGATTGAGATTTCTTTATGTGGAGCATGTTCAACAGCTCTGGGTTTGACATAGCTTTGTATGTCAGGCAGAGATCGTCTCTGAGTAGGCGATATGTGACAGAGTAAAGCTGGAGTTTTTTGAGACGGTCTGCATAGGGCATCTGTTTGAGGCCGGTAATCCTCTTTGTGAGGTATTATTGCGGCGTTTCCAGTTGTTGTAGATGTCTTGTGAGGTACATATCAAAAGGGGCGTTGTACTCTATAATGGGTCTAATGAATGATAAGTAGAGGGGAACAATGACCTCTTTTTTCTTGGATGAGAAACCTTTTGTGATGAGGTGTGCCATGTAGAAGGAATTCCTGACTACTGTGGCGATGTGATTATCAAAGGAGAGACTGCTGTCCACCTGTGTCCCAAGGTCTCTTATCACACTTTCGGTGTTAAGTAGACTACTGCCTATGTGGTAGTTCATGGGTATAAAGTTTTTACCAAAAGGGATGACAATGCACTTTTTGGCATTGAGCTTGAGGCCATGGCTTTGACACCAGGCATCTGTCTCAGCGAGGCCCTTTTGTAGGATGTCCACATTGTTAGGAGTTTTGATTATGGCTCCTAGTTTGCAGTCATCTGTGAACTTTGTTAGCCAAAGACCTTCTGTGTTAGCCTGTACTTCAGAGAAGTAGATACCAAACAAGAGAGGACCTAGGACTGAACCCTGTGGTACTCCACTTGTCACTGGTCTGAAGTTGGATTTAGAGTCTGCTACTTTCACAGTGTGGGTTCTGTCAGTGAGCCAGTTGGCAACCCATCTTGTGACATAGGGATTTATACCTAGGTTAGTGAGTTTGGGGGATGGTGTCAAAAGCCTTGGAGAGATCTAGATAGGCTGTGTGTACCATCTTACCCTCATCTATGGCTTTGGTGACCGCTTCAAAGAAGTCTATCAGGTTTAGGAGACATGATCTGCCTTTTATAAACCCAAACTGGGTAGGGTCCAGAGTTTGGAGATTACCAATGTCATTGTTTTTAAGTTCCATGATGATACGCTCCATAGCCTTGCAGACCAGGCTCATCAGGCTAATGGGGCAGTACTTCTTGGGGTCCATGGTGGCTCCCCCTTTGTGGAGTGGGATAACCATTGCTGTGTGCCATTCAGTGGGCACAAAGCCTGAGGTGAGGCTATGATTGAACATGGTACTTAGGTGGGGTGCCAGTTCATTCTGTAGTTCATGTAGAACGCAGATTGGGATGTTGTCAAGTCCCATGGATGCTGTGTTCTTGGCTTTGGAGAGTGTTTTTTTTACCTGTGCTGCCTTGATTACAGGTACTTTGCATTCTTCCGGTATAGACATGGGCCCTTTAGGGGATGAGAGAGGGGTAAAGTTAGCACTGAAGCTATCTGCCAGAATGTTGGCAATATCAGTTGGTTCTGTATATTTAGTGCCATTGTGCTGTAACTCAGAGCAGATCTGAGAGTTGCCATTGAGATTCTTGACATAGCTATAGAATGTATTGTGGTTGCCTTTAGAATCAGTGGCAATTTTGTTTTCATAACTAGTTTTGGAGGATATTATTAGGGATCTCAGCTTCTTACTGAGGCTGACCAAGGAGTTCCTCCAATCATGGGATTTTACTCTTTTTTGCAACATTTTCTTTCTTCTGTTGTAGAGTTTGTTTATAGCAGGGGACCACCAGATTGGCTTCCTTTTTTTGGAGGATAGCATCTTGGTTCTGTTAGGGATTGCACAATCCATGCACTCGTGTAAGTGCTTATAAAGTGCAATTATGTAGGATTCAGTAGTTGTATCTCTATTGTCCGTCAGCATGGGTGCCATGAAGTTTGCCACTTCTGTCTTAAGAAGCGTGAAAGTTGGCTTTGGAGAATTTTTTTACGGTGATTTCCCTAATGGGAGGTGGGGGTGTGATGTGGATGTCTAGGGTAATTTGCTTGTGGTTGGATCTGACCAACAAGGAATTGACCGCTGGTGTGGAACACTGGTTGCCCTTGTTGTTAATAACCAGGTCTAGGATATTGCTGCCCCTGGTGGGGGTGTGGATAAGTTGATCCAAGGCATTGGTATTTATGAATTCCAGAAAATGTTGATCACAAGAGCTGGCACATGAGTAGTTTTCCCAGTTAATGGTGGGGTAGTTGAAATCACCCATTATTAGGGTGTTAGGTTGTACCCTAATATTTTCCAGTGCATCAAGAAATGAAGAGTGGGAATCCTGGGGCATGGTGGGGGATCTGTAGCAAGCTACAATTTGCATTGCGGTATTGCCCAGAATTAGTTGCACTTGGATAATCTCAGATGCTTTATGCTGAGCAACTAACCTGGAAGTGTAGATATCCTTAATGAATATGGATACACCTCCACCTTTAGTGCTTCAGTCCAGGTTAGGTGGCTGAAAGGTGTGGTATGAATTATAGCCTGGTAATGCAGGCGTGCTCTCTGGAGGCTTGAACCAGGTCTCTGTCACTGCACAGATGTCGATGTTCTCCAGTTCTGACTAAAAAGAGTTAGTAGAGGTGTATTTGTACTTTAAATGATTTCCTGTATACCTGCCTAACTTACACAGTTATTGCATGTAACAAAACAGTAGAATGTATATCTTCACTGGGATGCCATCTGTGTAAAATCTACATGTCCCCCTTGTTAACCAGTTGAAACGTCGGGACCCATTAGACCTTGTCCATCAAGGAGACTGAATGGCTAGATAAAATTTGGACAGATGTCCAAGTCTAAGATGGCCATTTCCCAGAAAATTCCCTTTTCTATAGTATGGAGATCTGGGAGTTGCCCCCCCCCTCCCCCCCCCCCAGCAAAAAAAGTTCCTTAAAGGAGAAGAGCAATGTTCAAGATTTGCACTTCTGGATTTTTGATCTTTTTGTTTTGTCAGCACTCTGCATTACGGGTCACAGTATTTCAGCAGGGAGCTTTTCTACATGTGTCTAACTAGGCTTTCTCTGACTGGTCCAGTTTCCTCTCACAGTCTCACTGTTTGATCACTGTAAAACCAAATTATGTAGTGTAAACAGCCAGAGTGAAACTGGTGAGTTGTCTGTGGATGAAAGAGATCGATCTGTGCTGTTTTTGTCCTGTTGGCATCCTTTACACAAAATCATGAAACTACTTTGCAGTCAGGCAGCTGCCATTGTAAACAGATACCATTTACTGTATGCAGCAGTGTGACAATCATTTTCCTGTACATAATGCTAGCCCATATTATAAATCTGCAGCAAGCTTTGTGGCCTTTTAAACAAAATTGTAATCTGGTTGGCAGTGTGTACAGGAAAATTTGTCATACCAATTACATGCTACATTTTAGTGACAATGTAAATCACCTGACTGTAAAATAATATCATGGTCTTGGCTAAAGGATGTCAACCAGACAAAGTATCAGCTTGCATCTTGTTGGACCATGATCTGTTTTATGGCAATGGTGGATTCTGTGCTTCTGTTCCATGGTACTAATTCATGGCTGTTATTAAATTACGTTTTTGTTGCCTTGCATTCATTTTTATTATGCATATAGATTCAAACACTTCTTAGCTGATGCTTGTGGAAGAGTTCAAGGATATCGTTATTTGCTATATAAAAAAAAAAAAAGACAAAAAAAACAATACTAAAGGAACAGTGTCATTTTTTTGCTAGCCAGGATGCACTGAGATGGTCAGACTTGTATTTTAGACATTTGTAATTGCGTATGCACCTCCTTATTACTTTTATTTCCTCTAGTAATCTTCCCCGTTGGGTGGCAATGAGGATGGCTAAACAAGCACGTCTCTTCTTTATGAAAGCAAGCTTTTTTGCGAGGATAGTTGTAATGCATGAGATATATATTAGGTCATGTGCAAGCCAATATTTAAAAATCATTTTAAAATCAAGACCACAGTGTTTCATACATCATGAGGTGCAAGGCCATAGCTCAGGATATATATTTCTCTCTTTCTTAAGTTGAGGACAACACAGAAGGACCTCAGCTGAACTGTAACAAACAGCTTTGACTACTAGCTGGATGCCTGTAGTACTGTTTAAGTGCTGTATGTTGAATTTTGGTTTTAGATGTTTTTGTGATATTCATTTCAGGATGCTGCTGTCAGTCTACATGATTGTACGAGTCATATATTGATGTTGCTTAGTTTATGGATGAATGATTTGCATGCAAGTTGGAATAATATGCTATTGTAACAGAGCTGTAACTTCAATGAAGCTAAGGTGCAGCTGTCCCAGGCACAGCGTACTAGAGGGGCAGTATTGGCGGGTGCTAATCGTATGAAAGTGCTGTACTGGCATAGCTTTATGAAGCTGTAAGGATACTGCATTAATACTGATAATGTATTTGCTTAGGGTGCATGTTAGATTAACTGTACCAAACTGCTTGCCACAGTTTAAGACTAGAACAGATTTTTTTCTTGCTCCTCAACATTGAGTTTGGTGGGGTACCAGATCAGGGACCTGCACAGGTCACCAGATTACCTACCTACATTTCTGTTCCATAGTTCTTGTGGTGGTAGTCCATATATAATGTATAGAAGAAAGTGTTCTTTTTTCACTCTTTTTTGTAATTAAAATCTTTCTGAATAACAAATATAACACAATTATATATGATGGTAAAGTCCTATAGGTAAATAAAAAAAGGAAAAAAAAGATTTGCAACTATTTATAATATATACAGACATGCCCAAAAAGGAAAGGTAATAATGAAGTTAACTTACTTAGATTTTTAACAAATGTCATTAGATATTACATGATCTTTTAAGAATGAATAATTTCTAATTATTTTTAAAACACATTCAATTTGTAGAGGTGAAGTTTTGTAAGTAAACATCAATAAGAGAAAACAAACTGTAGTGCACAGCTTTTTAATTATCTTTGGAAATAGCCTTCTTTACTTTATAGTAGACTCTCTGAAGGCAGTCTGTCATAGGGATGATAAGAATTCTTTGAATTTTGGTGAACCTGGTGCTTTCCATTTCTTGTGACTTTTTCCTGTTTATGGCTAAAATTGCCCACAACAGATAAATATGAAATTAATTTGGAGAATTTTTTTTTTATTACATTAAACAGATCTAAAATATGGGTTAAAGGCAATTATTGTGACCACAAGATTTTAAGAAAATCTTCAAATTTATTCCTATAATTGTGTATAAATGGGCATCATAAATATATATGTATCCAATCAGCTTTACATAACTGTTTACATCATCAGTGTTCATGATCAGTTTTTTATTACAATTTGCTATTCTGATAGGTGTTAGAAAGCTCCTGTGTAAAACTTTCCATGTGAAAATATGCAAGTAATGGATCAAAGGGGTGTTTTTTTATAGATTTCAACAGCTGACTTCTACTTTCTTTTGATAGAAAAGTATTTATTTCTAGTGTAATTTTATCCTAACATTTATTATTTAAATGTGGGTTATACATGTTAAAAATCTTATAAAAACTTGGAATCATATTTTCTAATTTAAAATCATTGTATAAAATTTCATATGAAATGTTTATTATTTTTGGTGCTTCTTTGTACTGCGAGTGTGATAAAGGGAGAAACGTATCCTGTGCAAAGAAGTCTAATAATCTGCAAAACAAATCAGTCTTGAGGATATAAGTCATATGCTGCTGTTAATGTTTATAGTGTCTTTACTTTTGTCCACACTAAAGCATTGTACCACCATATTATCATAGTTTTCTAATTTAAATGTTTTAATGTATTATGTATTTGGATTGGGTAGGTGTGTTGATATAAAACTAAATGTAATTACATAAATATTAACAAAATGGATTATTTATATTATTTCCAATTACACCAGTTTTCAGTTTGTATTAATCAGTGAGAATGTATTGTTTTCCAATCTGAGCTATATCTAGGATCTAACCAGTTAAAATAACTTTTAAAGTTGCTGCCTTAGTATATATTTCTGCATCTGGAAAATGTATACCTTCTGTCTCCCAGAATCTATAGTGGTGAAAGCAATCTATTCTAGGATTTTTTGGAAACCAAAGACAATTTAATAATCCTCTATTCATTTTTTCAGACACATTTTACTTGGAGGAAGGACCAGAGCTTGAACTATATATAAAATTTTTGGAAATAAACTGTTTTTATTAATTGCATTCAATACTCAAATTAAATTATCAATTTGTTCCACGAGGAAGTTAATATGAATATTTCTTCTAAAATTCTTCCATAATTTGCTTCTTTGGTTTCTTCTATATTTGTTTTTAAAATACCCAAATATGTTAATGTTCAGATTATTTACCTATAATGTGTTTTGTATTTATTGTAGATTTTTCTTTTTTTGTTTATAATTATATATTCCAATTTGTGTTACTGATTTGTAACCCTGAGATTATTTGATTTTGTGTAATAAGTGTTTTAATTATTTTAATGCTTTTAAGTTTAATATATTTATCATTACATCATTAGCAAAAGGCATACCTTTAAAGCTATAATTATCAGCAATTTCTATTCTTTTTACTTTTGAATTTGTTTGTATTGATAGTGTTATGATTTCTATATCTATTGCAAATAGACTAGGAGATAAGCGAGCATCCGTGTTTTGTGCCTCTACTTAAATGAATAGGTTCTGAAGAAAAAGGTCCTAATTTAACATATGTTTTATTGTCTGAGTGTATGTTTTTACAAGAGATATAAATTGTGGTGGTAAATCAAATATTTCTAAAGTGTTCAATAAATAGTTTCAATTCAATGAACCAAGTGCTTTCTCAGTATCTAAGTTAATGAATAATGCTTCTTATTTTTTATTAGTTAATGTATCTATTAGTGTTATTATTCATTTAATACTATCAAATGTCTATATTTTGTATATAACTCCTGTTTGAGCTCTAGTAATTATTTGTGATATAGGTTCTTTTCATTTATAAACTAAAATGGACATAAAAATCTTGTGATCTTTAAGAGAGAAATGGTTCTATAAGAAGGGTGTAGATGGGGATTTTTTTGTATATTAATGTAATTAAAGACTATTTCCAAGACAGTGTGATTATTTCATTCAGTTAAATAACTATTAAGGTTTCATGAAGAAAATTAATAGTATTTTGGGGAAAATGTAAAATTCAGAAATTATCCCATCTATTCCCAGAGATTTGTTAGTTTTAAGTTCTTTCATCTTGATTACTGCCTCTTAAAAAGAGATTTATTTAGGATTTTGTAACTGCTGTTAAAATATTTATGTAAAATTGATTCAAGAATGCAGTTATATCTGGTTTTATGGAGTTCTTTTAAGTCTTGGTTCATAGGAATAATAGTGTTTAAATGCCTCCAAAATTTCACCACTATCTGTATATATTAATTTTTCTTTTTAAATATCTCTTATTTATATTACATAATTAGCTCTATTTTGTATTTTAATTCTTTTTGATAAGTTATGTGTATGTTTAGGTATCATAGCCAATGAGGCTGTTTTTAAATTTTATAATACCAATATAGATGTGTGTCATAATTTCATTATACTTTTCATTTACATCTTCTGTTTCAGCCTTTATAAGGTTATTTCTTTCTTTGTATTTACTTTTAATTCTATGAAGTTTAGCTTGAATTTCTAGCAATTCACTATCCTGTTATTATATTTTTTATACCATGCTAATGATTTGCCAAAGACATATGCCTTAAGAGAGTCCAAAATATTAATATTGCTTATTTCATTTGACTTATTAATTTGGATAAAGAAATCTATTTCAGAGGGTAGCCAAGTTTTAATTTAGTAATATAGGTTGGACTTTTCAAACCATTTACCTTATAAGGTAGCAATGCTTCCTTCTTTATATACTTGCAGTTGAGCAGGTTCTGCAAGAAAATTAATTGAGATTATTCATTTTATGATGCTATTTATGTAGATTTTGATTATCCATCTAGTTTGTTCAAATCTTTGTTTTTTCTTTCTGATATCAATCCATGCTGCTTTTTCTGATGACCTATGCAAGGTGAGGGGTGTCCAATTCATGTCTTTGGTAATGGGAATCTAATTGTTGTGGTTGTTTTTGGCAAAGGCTGTTGCTACTTCAAAGTTATAAAAAGTCCTAGTTCCATTTGACAGATGAATTTTTATTTTTGCTGGAAAAAGTATTTGTGTTTTAATATTGTTTTTCTGCAGTATTTCAACTAATTTAAATATTAATTTTAATTTTTAATTCATTTTTGCATTATTATTATATGTTACTATGATGTTAGTCTTTTAGCAATAATGAAATTGAAAAAATACAATTGGTTTAATACCTTTGGTTTTAAAGCTGCATGTGTTAATGCTTTTAGTGTCCAACCAGAGAAACAAAACTAGCAATGTGAGGAAAGAAATGCCAAAAAATAGTAAACCGAATGACCATTTCAGTAAAATAAAGCACTTTATTAATGCTTAACTTTCTCACTGTGTTTTCATCCCAATACAAGGACTTCATCAGATACCAAGCCACATTACAACTTTCCTTAAATATTATGTTAAAAACAATAAACCAATAAATACCTAATTAACTGATAATCATTTATAAATCTTTAAAAATAATATGCTGCATATAAAAAACACAATTATAAACTATATATGTGTATATACATTGCCAAAAAGTGTATAGAAAATATATATATATAATAATCTAACATTTAATGAAAGATAAACCCTGGCTTCTAGTGGAGGAATCCATGAATTACAATCCATAATACTAAATTGTGGAACACAATAGGAAAACAAGTAGAAAAAATAAGCATAAAAAATACAGAACATATTCAATGAAGGCAGCTGTTAAATATAAATAAAAATAAAAAATGACCATCTAAAATGTTCCTACCTATAAAAATGTTTATAACCTAGCAGATCTTAATTTTAAAAATGGGGCCATGGAGATGTTTTCATTTAGTCCTGCTGCTCTATTCGCTTCCAGCACTAACTGCCAGTAAAGTTCACAATATTCTTTTTTCATCTCCCATGGCCCTCCCCTCAGATCTTGATCAATTACTTCCAATACAAAAAATAAAAAAAACTTCCCTCAGTACAATCCAGAGTATGCTTATAAAGTGCATTTTTTTGTATCCCTATTATTAATTTAATTTAAATGTTCATAAATTCTTCTTATTAATTGGTGTATAGTGTTCCCTATATAAAATGCATCACATTTTTTACATAGAACTAAATAAATCACTCTCCTAATATTACAATTAGTGTAAGTCATGGCCTCTAGATATCTATCTCTAACTGCCACATATACACCCTTACCATTCAAAATAAAAAAGCATTGATTGCATGCTTCACATTTAGAAGTACTGGTTTTATTATTATTATTATTCCCTCTTTCAAAGGCATTATTATTTTTCAATAGTTCTTTAATATTCCTACCCTTTTTATATACAAATCTCAAAGGATCCTTAAAAATTCTAAGTCTGAATAAGAAGCAAACCTAGACCAATTGCTAATAACTTCTCTGATAATATAATCATCGTTATTGAAATTCATAACATAAATTCCTTTAAAATTTTCATTCCCATTTTCTTTTACATATTTGAAGTTAGGCTCTGTATTGCCGTCAGTGTGAGAAACAAATTCCTTCGCCAATATGGGGCTATACTTCCCTTGTCTAATTACTTGAACCTCTTCCATCACGTCTTCAATTAGATTAATAGGATATTTTCTGTCTGCTTGATCCATGTATGAATTGGCCTTTAATAATAGCCTTCTTTTGTCTAAATGGGTGTATACTACTAAAAAACAAATACGAATTAGAAAAAGTATGTTTCCTAAAAACAGTAGATTTAAATTCACCTGTTTTCATCACCTTATGAATAGCAACATCTGGGTAGCCTAATTTGTCATAATACTATGGGTACATTTCAAAAATTCTGTCATATTAGTAATGTATTCCAGAAGTTCATCTAATTCTTCAGCTGACCCTGTCCAAAAAATAAGTATATAATCTAAATATCTTTTGTATAAATTCCATCTATCTGCAAAAAC
This sequence comes from Protopterus annectens, assembly GCF_019279795.1. Lineage (NCBI taxonomy): Eukaryota > Metazoa > Chordata > Ceratodontiformes > Protopteridae > Protopterus > Protopterus annectens. The sequence continues at coordinate 766,145,686 of NC_056750.1, forward strand.
TGAGTTAAAAATGTATTTTTTCCTCTCATATGGCCAGGACAATGTTAGCATATGTGGGGGCATAGCAAGCCCCCATTGCCACCCCTTCATCTGTTTCAAAAAATTCTCCTTCAAAATAAAAGAAATTATTGTTTAGAACCAATTCTATTAATTCAACGTATAATCTACAGTGATCATTGATAAATGATCTGCTATCAATTAAGGCTTCCTCAAATGTCTCTAGCCCAACTGTATTGGGAATAACAGTACACAAATCGTGTATATCTGTCATTACAAATAATAAACATTCCTTAAATAAGTTATGCTTAATATGTCTCAAAAAATCCCAAGAGTCTTTTAATATGCCTATTTGATCTACCCAAACTTCTTTTAGTTTGTGATACAAAAACTTAGCATGTAATTCAACATTTCTTAATTGTGGATGCATAGGGGGATTATATCTACTTCTTTTTCTAAGTCTATCATCCTGTATATTTTCAGTAGGGAACAGTAACTCTAAATGTTTCTAACAAAAAGCTTTAGATCTCTCAGTACTTGGCTAATATTGATTTTTCTAGTTGGAATAAACTTCAAACCTTTAATAAACAAATCAAAAAATATTTTATTAACTTCCAAACTGATGTAATTGAATATGTTAAAATTTCTAAACATATAATGTTAATGCTTTTAGTGGCCATTAATAAGGCAGTTTAATTAAAGTAAACTAAATTGGTATTTTGATTTATCTAATCCTTTTTAAAGAGGAGGAAGTATGTGGAAGCGTTTTGATGAAGCTCTGTGGAATGGATTAAAGGAACAAAGCGCTTATCATCTCTACATCATGATCTGAGATGCCTCTCTTGTTTACATTCAGCCATTATTTTGCTTAATGCAAATATTCTAGACAAAGTCAAAAATAACCGGAGGGCAAAGGCCCAAAAGTAATAATTTCAAAATATTGCTCTTATAAACTTAAAAAGTTAATAGAATACATTTTTAAAGGGTATGACATCTGAAACTCAAATGCCTGTGATTATTCAGTGACTTCAAACTTCAACAGAACACCAGAAATGTTATGAGGGACAGACCAAAAATATAAGGCGAAAATCTGGACATTCTGCAAAAATCTGGACAATTGAGAGGTATGTAAAGTAGTTGTGTTAGGGGCCATTCTGTCAAGCTGTATAGCATTGTTCAATTTCACTGGTAAATGTTGTTTTCCTGTTTTTGTAAATTGAATTTAGATAAAGTAATTGAAAAAAAGTGAAAAGGGCACTGCGTTCTGAGGGATCATGAATGGAATTTGACTGTTTTTGCTCACTGAAAATCATTGAGTCTTTAGATGTTAGCTTTCTGTAAGTAATGAAAAGAAAGCAGAAAGTTTATTAGCCTACATTATAATATAGCTTCCTGCTAACTCCATCAGTATGAGAATGAAGCTACATTTAAAAATAGAGTATCCCTAATATGTCAATGTCATGTCATGACCTTAAAAAGGTGGATTTCATGACTATCCATGCGATGAGAGCTTCCCATTCATTGTTAACTTTACTCAGCAGGCCACACTACTACTCCCTTGTTACATAAAAAGAGCCTTTAGATAAAATATACAAGGATGAGGCTGTACAGTAAGAAGAGTAAGAAAAAAATAAATAATATATCAGAGGTCTCTGAATGAACATCTGCCTCATATTGGCCAAATGGCTTTATCATATGGTTAGTCTTCTGATGGAAAAATAAAAAAAAGTTTTTGCTCTTTGCCAGCAGATTACATTTAATACATATATCTCCAGTCTTAAAATCAACAAAATGCTTTGGCAAGATGCAGCCAGGCCTGCAATCATATTTTAAGAGGTACAAATGCAACTTTTTTATACTTAAATGTAATATAAATAACAGTTTTATTCTACTGACAAACTATGACATTACTTGACAGGGACTACTCTGGACCCACTTTGGCAATATTGGAGCATCATTAAAAGATATTATGGTGAAGCATGTTGCATGTTTGTTTGGGATTTGTGAAGCAGTACAGAGACATACTAGAAAAAAGTGCTGTGTTAATGTTATCAATTTAGTTAGGTATACTATGGCTATTGACCCCTTGGGTATCTCTGGCCCTTTGGCAATATTTTCCCCCCAACTCCTTTAGTAACGGTAACTAAGTCACAAGGAAGTATTTCTAACTTTAATATGGTTGATCTTTCACAATGTTTTTCAGAGCTTTCAAGCATTCTTTGGGATGTAAATATTTATTTATTTATTTATTTATTTACCAGTAAAGTCAAACTGGATGTAAAGCCCCTTTTCAGGTGAGGCCCTGGAAGAAAAGGTACTAATGAAAAGAGTTACAAAATTCAACCATATGCATTTCATTCTACAGAGGCCTTAGTCCTATAAGGTAATACAGATTATAAAATGCAGGTTTTAACAGTGAATGACTACAAAGAAGAAATCCATGCTTATGATGGGAAGAGAAGTACAATAATAATGATAATAATATACATTTTCTTGCTAGAAGAGATAGGAATGGCCTGTGCATATGATTCCATTATGGGCCTTTAGCTGTTGAACACCAGTAATATGTATTAAATAATATTTATAGATGATAGTGACATACCCATGATAGCGTAGGCTGCAGCAGAAAATGGTAAGAATCGCAATGTGACTCACAGCTCTCAGGGAAGGTAAGAAACGTGTTGAGAGAGAGAGAGGGGTAATAAGAGAAACAGACTCATAGGGCTTAGTAGGCCTTGGAAGATAATGGAAAAGACTAGGAGGAGAGGAGTACAAATCTCAGCCAGGAGTAGAACTACAGCATAGCAAAGAGTCTGACAGATTGTTTTAGTAGTGCATTAAAGGATTTATGATTATTGATCAGTTTTAGTGAAAGAAGATCGGCATTCCATAGCTTAGTAATATGACAGGAGTACAGAGAATCACCTGCAGTGTTACTGGATTTACCAGGTGGTTATACCATCTTTCAAGATGATGATGTTTTAGTATTTGTGTGTGTTTGTGTGTGTGCGCCAGTGGTGACCAGTTTTGTAAGCGTTGGATAATGGGTAAGTTCTATCCCGTTTAAATGTTTTAGGGTAGAGTAGATTTACAGCATATCAGACTTTGATCTAACACTCTTTCTAGCATATTTACTTGAGTGGTTTGTAAACTAATAAGCACAGGAGCAGCATATAGGAGGTGTTGATAGGAGAAGGTTAGAGGGAATGCTTATCCTGGCATGGTCTGTGGAGAAGGTTAGAGGGAATGCTTATCCTGGCATAGTCTGTGGATATGATTGGGGGAAATGCTTATCATGGCATGGTCTGTGGAGAAGTTTAGAGGGAATGCATGTCCTGGCATGGTCTGTGGAGAAGGTTAGAGGGAATGCTTATCCTGACATAGTCTGTGGAGAAGGTTAGAGGGAATGCATATCCTAGCATGGTCTGTGGAGAAGGTTAGAGGGAATGCTTATCCTGGCATAGTCTGTGGAGAAGGTTAGATGGAATGCTTATTCTGATATGGTCTGTGGAGAAGGTTAGGGGGAATGCTTATCCTGGCATAGTCTGTGGAGAAGGTTAGAGGGAATGCTTATTCTGATATCGTCTGTGGAGAAGGTTAGGGGGAATGCTTATCCTGGCATAGTCTGTGGAGAAGGTTAGAAGGAATGCTTATTCTGATATGGTCTCTGGAGAAGGTTAGGGGGAATGCTTATCCTAGCATAGTCTGTGGAGAAGGTTAGAAGGAATGCTTATTCTGATATGGTCTGTGGAGAAGGTTAGGGGGAATGCTTATCCTGGCATAGTCTGTTGTCCTAATATGGTATAGAGTACCAACATTGTTGTGTGTTTTGTTTATAACCCACTTGATGTGGTGGTCAGACTTCATATTATCATCAACGATTACCCCTAGGAATTTAATATGGGTTGCAAGCTTTCCTTTTGTATAGTCTGATGAGGTAATAGTGAGTATGATTTAGGGTTGAAGAGCAAAGGCTAATTTTTTGGGTTTAGAAAAAGTTGAGAGTTGGAGAACCATGACTCAATGGATTTGATGGAGTCTTGGGTTCATTTTTGCAGTTCTGTTATTCTTTTGGCAGAGCACTTAAGTGTAGAGCAGTCAGCATACTGGACTAAGGTAGCCTGCTTCTTAGCAGAGTGAATCATTGATGATTATATTAAATAGTAAAGGGCCCAGTATAGACCCTTGGGGCACACCTGTGTGTACATATAGAAAAGAGGAGATATTGTTTTTCCTTTTCACTGCCTGAAGCCTATTGGTAAGGTAGCTGTGAAACCAAGACAGTAATTTGTTACTTAATCCTAGGGATGACAACTTTATTAGTAGTTTTTGATGGAAGATAATGTTGAATGCCTTTGGCAAGTGAAGGAATAATACTGAAATTAAGGTACCATTAACTCCTGATCAGAGTGATAGTGCTGGTGAAATTTAGGAGGGCAGCTGAGGTGCTGTGATGTGGGCAGAAATCATGTTGTGAGGGAGCTAATAGATTATTTGTTTTGATGCAGGTTAGTATCTGGGATTGGATGCATTCCTCTAGTACTTTGGACAATAGGCATAGGATAGCTATAGATAGGAAATTTGAGATATCAGTGGAGGGGCCACATTTGTGAGGGGGTTAGTTTGGCTTTTAGTTTGTTGCCAAGCTTTCAATGCCCTATCCCTGTTTTTTCATTAATTGTTTATAATCTTTGGTTTATCAGGGCGCAGGATTAGGTTTTACTCTTTTAGCTCAGAATGGAGTTAGGATATTTATGAATGTTTTACTGAAGTATAAGATGGCACTGTCTAGGGGAGAGTTTTGAGACTATGCCAATTAATTGATTTTAAGTTGGCAATGAAAGTTTCCTTTTGAAAGGAGCTGAGGTTTCAAATATGGCTATTTCTCTGTTGGTTTGAACATGAATTTGTGTTGCCTTATAAGGCATGTAGATAGATGGCCAGTTAAGGAGTCAGGGAGGGATCCAGAGGAAAGAATTTTGTTTTGGATTTTGTGAGTATACAATATATCTTGTTGACATAGATATAAGCCAAGCAGATTCAGTGCCTTATTTGGCGTTATAGTTTTAATATATTGCCAGTCAACACTGAGGTCTTCAAATATTTTTTCTTGGTGTATATTGGTAGAGGCCCAGGATACGATTTCTTCTACAGTATCAAGTTTGTTTCCAGGGTGAGGTAAATTAGTATTATGCAGAGAAATTTTGTGATGGTTGACATTTAGAAAAATGAAAAGCACTTCACTGTTACTGGTATGGGGTATGCTTGTGATGAGAACACTTTAATCTCTAAATCTCTTTGTCTCACACACTGTCTCCTGCCTTATTTTTGGGTCTAATCTGAGTAAACTGTAACCTCAAGGAACAATTTCTTCATTCTTTGCATGCTGCTTCAGGCATGGGTCTCTTATTGCTGAGATGTCAGGTGAGTGGAGCGCAATCCAGGCATGCACTTCAGGAATGTTATTTTGAATGATTCTCAGGTTTATGTTTAACAGTTTCAGATTTGATTCATTGGCAGGGTGAGCTATTTTGGCAGAGGTACAGGATGGCAATTCAGGACCACGATGCCCCTGCATTGCTTCAGAGACTAGGTGATGCTGAGGTAAGGATAGAGCAATTTTTTTTTTTGATTTTTAGAATAAGTTTGGGGAAAAAGACATTGTGCATAATGTTTTTTGGTTTCTGCATATGCATATATATATACATATATATATATATATATATATATATATATATATATATATATGGGTCCACTTTGTAATTTCGAAATACTGAAATCTTGAATTTCAGTATTTCGAACTTACAAAGCCGAATACTCACACTTCCGAAACCGGCAGAAGTGCGAAATTCAAAATACCGAAGTACGGATATTTCAAATTTCTTCTTCTGGTGGTACGGAATGTGGATGTTTGGGTTTAATTTTGGTACGTTTGTGTGTGTAAGTATGTTGGTTAGGGGTTTAGTGTGTGTAAGTGTGTGTTTGAGGGACTGTAAGATGTGTGTGAGTTTCATTTGTGTTACTATTTGTGCGATCTTGGAGTTAGAATATATAAGTGGGGGGTGCAGGTGGGCTTGCCCCCCTGCTTATATGTAGTTTACATTAGTTTTATTGTGGGGGGGGGTTGTGTATGTTTATGTGTGTACTGTATGTGTAGTGTGAGTACGGGATTTTGAATTTCACGGTTGTGTGTTTTCAAGTTTGTGAGTTGTGGCTGGGTTTTCGGCTTTGTGGTTTCGGAATACTGAAATTCAAAATTTCAGTATTTTGAAATTACAAAGTGGACCCATATATATATCTAGGGAGTATGTTGATTAAATGAGGTGTGATATTGTAATGGCAATAGAGATTAGTGTGGGTTATAGAGTGAAAGCCTGGGCATGGTAGGAACAGGCAGTTTAATTGGTGAGGAAAGGATGTTAAGTGTGCTGTTAGTGTAAGCAGAGACAGTAGTGGAAGATGAGTGAGAAACATCCTAATTAGAGAGAGTAGACTAGAATTGAAGAAAAAGGGGATCTGTTACGTGGGAGCACTGAAGCAGAAATTGTGGTAGAGAAATTGCAATGATTGCCATCTCACAGACAGAAAGAAGAGAAGGTTTGAGTAGATAGTGTGTGAGTTAGAAGTGAGGTGTAGTTTATGGGGTATGATCCGAGTGGACTGACCGTGGAGGATGATAATGGGTATGACAGTGATTGTTTTGATTGGATGAATATATGTGGGGGAGGGGTTAGTGGGGTTTAAGTGTAGAGGAGGTGGGTGGGTGGGAATTAGGTTTAGGACAGAGTAGGGGAGTGGATTAAGCCCAAGTAGAACAGGGCCAGCCCATGGAGACGACCAGTGTTTGGTGAACTATCTGTAAGCCTAGCCAAGCATGTAAGCATTTGGTTTTAGTCTACAGTGGGCTGAAGGAACCTGAGGAGCTATGCTTTTCTGCCATTGGAAATTATGTAATATATACTTCTATTGAGAGGAAATATATATGAAGGACAGTTAATGTATTTTAAATTATGAAAAACTACTGTTTAAAACCTGATTATCATAGTAATATTTGTATCCATCCCTACTGACATTTACCTAGACCTTAATGGTTATGGTGTTTACCTCTCAGACAGAAAGTGCAAGGTTTGATTTGCATCTTAAAGGGAAATTGGCTAGGCTTAAAATGGCCTACAAGGACAGCTAACCTAGTACTTACTTATGAAACGTTAAAGCCTAAATGTTTATACATACTAAGTCACACTTGATTATAAAATGCAAGTCATGTAAAGCACAGATTCAGTCCCTGGTAGAATAACCCCTTTAAAGCTACAGATAAAAAGGCATACAGGACATATGACTTTTATTATTACAACCAAATAAGGCAAGGCTTTGAGTAATGTATTACAGCATAAGAAAAAGTTAATGAGTTTAGATCCAGTTATGAAACCATACATTCTGAAAGATAAAATGATAGGAATTTTTTTTTTTTTTGTCAACAGGTATATTAAAACTATGACTTCTGTAGACCCTCTGATTTAAGTAACTGATGCAAATTATGGACATATTGAGCATGAAACATTCACTTTCTGAACCTGTTTGATTCATGATCTGTTACAATAATTACTGCTGTAGTAGTAAATTCCCTATAAGAGATGAACACTACCTGTAGTATGGGTCCTGATTTTGTACCTGAAACACGTTTCTTCATGCGGAGGTACTCATTACTATAACCTTTTTGCAAAATATGTAGTGCCTTACTTTACGCAGGTATAGCCCTACAGAACTGGAAGATCTCACATTTTACTACAATTTTCAAAGGGGTACTTCATACTTAGTACAAAACTATAGACCTAAACGTTTTACATCAGTAACTGGCAAGTGTTTAAAAAGTGCCTGTTTGCACCGTTATCTGACAGACTTGTTTCTAGCCTCCATCTGCTTATGATGCAGCATGGTTTCAGACATAACAGTATGGCTGACGTCTGACTAGGAGCCTGTCAGTAATACTTTGGATGTGGGTATTTCACTTACTGATGTTTACTTAGATATTACCAGAACTTTTGGTTAAACGTTTCATAGAGGAATTATATACTTCTTAATTTTAAACAAGGTAAACCCTTATGTAATTAGGCAGATAAGTGAAAGGCTGATGAGGTTAAAACAATTGACTCAGATCCTTAGCTAATTCTATCAATGAAAAAACCTTTCCAAAGATGTTCTGCAGAGATCTTTGTTGGGTTCGGTCTCATTAAACTTACTGTTTTCATCCTTTCAAAGATATTAATAAATCATGAATATACAAATATACTAATGCTTGAAAAGGGATACACTCTTCACCACTAGTTCAAATCCAGATAATTTATGCAATTATCTAAAGGAGGTCATTGTTTGGGCATGGGAAAAAGTTCTCAATTCTAACAATAGGAAAAGCAATGCCATGGTCTTTGGTTTATTAAACTCAATGTCTATTTGCTATATATGACTATCATTCAAGAGTTAAAAGACTTGGGTCTTTATTTTATTTAACATTTGTTTACCGGGAAAGTCCGACTGGGACAGAGCCCATTTTCAGAGGAGGCCCGGGGAGAAATGCTCCAGATGCATGTCTTTGGAATGTGGGAGGAAACCAGAGCACCCTGAGGAAACCCATGAAAATGCAGGGAGGGCATGCAGACTCTGCAGAGAAGGTACCCCAGCTGAGAATTGAACTGGAGAATCTCTTGCTGTGAGGAGACAACACTAACTGCTGCACCACTGGGCCTTGAAATTCAAAGTACTTTACCTTTTAAAACAAATAGTACAAGTGCCAAGAATAAGCCTAAAACTGTTTGGGTATCTGTTAAAAACTTTCAGTAATAGAAATACAACTGTTTTTTTGTAAGTCATATAAAAACATAATTGTCAAATCTAGAATAAAAAAAACATATTTTGTTCATACACAATAAGTGGGGCACATGCTTTAGCATGAGTCCTGAGAAAATTCACAAAATGAAGTCATCCCTGAAAGACAATGACTAACATTTACGAATGATGACAACACATTTCTACAGTATTACAAGGTGATTGGTGGACTTAAGAGACTGGTTTTAAATATGCAGATTCTCTCTCTAAATCACACCAGTCATATAAATAACAAAATGTAAGATTACTTAAATAATGCTACCAAGGAACAGTCTGCCTGCAGTGTATGGAGTAAGTGAATAAGTCCCAGTATAGTTATGAGAGAGAAATTATTTTCTCAGTTCAGAAGATGTTTTGTTCAATAGCATAGTTGGCATGAAGAAGTGTGTACTGTTCAATGATTCTTGGCCTAGAAAACTGGAATATTTGAACTTGGGAACACAGGACCGTATCCTGTGTGTCAAAGAACAGATGCAGAAAAATATGGTTTAATATCATAACCCTGAAGTGTACTTGAACGTTTATTCATGTCATTGAACCATAATGTTGAAAGTGACAATGATTTCATGTCCCCATTTTGAACCATGTTATACCGATGGTTCAAAATTTGCTGTTATGAAAAAGTGACTTTGGATTTCATATGCCATTCGGTGTTAGGTCATACAGGTTCACTATGTTCACATTTGATTTTTAGCCCCTTTGAAACTGGACTTTGATGTCTCAGAGTTGACAAAGTACACCTCAGGGTTATGATAGAAAAACGAAAAATACATCTTTGTAGAATAACTTTATTGCACAAATTACACACATTTTGCATGTAGAGATTTGAAGAAGGGCAATGACACCATTATGCATAATTTTGAAACGTACTTTATACTCCGGATTTGTGACCTTGTAAAAGTCATTTTTATTGAGAAAAAAGTGTTTGACTCAGACCAAGCTTGAACACTTTCTTTCAAATATGGCATTTTTGTTGAATTATTTGAAGAAAGGAGAAAGACAGTTACTTGACTTTTGTGCAAAAGTGACTACCTGCCTTTTTTGGCCTGCATTTCATTATAATTAGTAGTACATTGTACAGGAGGTTCCTTCCTACATAAAGCACACATTTTTGAAAAATGTCTGTTTCCAATTTCCTGATCAAAATGCTGCACATTTTGGGGTGGAAACAGCATTATTTTTGAGCATCTGTGGCAATTTAGATTATTTCCCTTCATCACAGACTTTTTTTTAGAGGATTTAGTACCATACTTTGTTGTTTTGAAACGGAAATTTAATTCAGCAATGAAACATGCCCATCCCATTTTAAGTGTATGCAGACAGCTTGTAAGAATTTTTTTTGGGATACTCTTCCTAGCCCATGTGACCAGATGTGCACTTTTCAGATGATGGCCAGAACTATCTTGAACACTTGTTTGTTATGCTTAATGAAAAGCTGTTCCATGCAGAATACAACCTGAATACGTTTATTTTCTTATCTAGAGACAGAACCACTTCCTTAGGAGATAAAAAATCCAGGTTTACAGATGCACTTAATTATACCCCTTTTTCTTATTACCTAACACTACTCTTTTGGTAACCATAATATTCAGCAAAAAAATCTTACTTATCTCTGACACACTACAAACATCCTCAGACTTGATTTGAAACACCTATATATTATCAGGTAAACAGCGGTGGCGTGTTAAAGATTATTATTTTGTAGAAACAGATAAAAACTTTATGATTCAATATTTTATGCCACTGACCTTCTATTCTAGTTGAAGAAAATGGGTATTTTAGCTGGACTAAAGCAGGAGTGAAAATGCAATGCCCTGAGCCTGAACAAATAAGGCATCTTGACTCTGTACTTTCATCCTCGGCATTGAATAAGGGTTCAATATTAATGTGTAGGTGGACTGGACACACTAAATTGGCCCTAGGCTTGAGTGCATGCCTTCCGTGGAAGGCTGGGCGCTGGGCTGGCAACTCGACACTGTAAAACTCTACTGCCAATCATGAGCGGACAGGTGATCCACTGTGGCGACCCCTAACCGGGAAAAGACAATAGAAGAAGATTAATGTGATAGCATGCTGGTCTATTTAGAATAGCACAGTGGATCTCTTGTAGAGGTGATAAATATCTATCTGGCTATATTTGGTGGGAAAATAAGGATGAAGGAGAAACTGGATACAATCTTTGGTGGGTTGGACACATTAACTATCAGCATGAGGGCAATTGGCAGGGAATGATCACTACCCAAGTGGACAATAACAGTATGAAGGCAGAATTGGCAGGCAGTGAAAGGGAGAATATGCATCTAGAACTGGGTGAAGTGGCACAAAGATGAGCTATGCTAGCTCATACATATGGATACTCTGGTTAATAAGGACAAGAACTAATAAAATTATTCCTGTAGGGAGAACATAAGGATTGTTAGCCTGTAAGAAGATTTGAAGGGGTGGAGTCTGCATGGTTTGTAAAAATCTAGCTCACTATAGCAAATAAAGCTATCCAAAGAATGCAGTGGTATATCAGGAGAGTTAGTCAGGTGTTTCACAGGCAGCAAAAAACATAGCACCTTATTATAAAACACCACAACATGAAAAATAGAGTGATTTGTAGGACAGGCTGCAGTACAGATAGGCTTCATGTTGGCCAGGAGCAAGCTGAAGGCATTAGAAGATTTTCTGATGGCTGTTCACCGAAACAGCATAAAGCTGTATGTTACAGTCGAACGGGTTATCATGTAAATGGTTTATTTAGAAGTAATGCATATTGTGTGGCAAGGCTTAGCATTCTGGGGTACAATACTGGAAGAAGCAGTCACATAATGGTATGGTGAAAGGGTATTCACTGCGGCTCACAGAATGGAGTGCAGATTCAAATCAAAAGGATGTTCACTCTGCTAAGCTGCAGTCAGCAAACTCTTACAATCACATTAGTACTTGCTGGAACAACAGCTAAGATACATGTGGATTGAGTGTGGAAGCTCGCTTAAAGGTCTGTCGTATGGAGGAATGAATGTATGTTCAAAGCAAATCAATAATGCAGCATTAGCAGAGGAGATAGTCAGAGGCTGATCTCCTTTGAAGTACTGAGATCAAAAGAAAAAGAGGTGGGATGCACTGGAAATGTTAACAGTGGAAAGAGAAGCAGGCCAACCTTCAGATGTCACACAGAGATGAAGGGATTAAGATGGAACCTTGTGTAAACCAATCCTGGAGGAAGGGAGGAGTCTAGCACAGTAACACAGAACTGAATTAGGCATCCACATGACTAAAGAATTGCCACTACAGAGTTTATCATATAAATTTGGATGGTGCTTTTGGAGTAGGTACAGTTGCAATGATATTATAAATTTGTTTTCTTTTCTCTATACCCGGTCTCCTATTGCTTCACGTGGTTTGATATTGCCGAGTCTGATGGTGGTGCTGGTGGTAAGAGCGTGGCATTCTGTACGAAGGGTGGACAAGTAGCAATAGACTTCTGTGAAGGATGAAATGAAGATGAATGGTAGCAGACATGGGAAATGACAGTGCTAAATGGCACCCAGATAAGTAGTTTTAAGTTATTGCAGAACACTGCACAGTCACTGGTCAACAGTTAGGGAGACTGATGGGCAGAATGGTTCTGCTGGTCTTTGTGTGAGCACAATTCCTAGGAAGATTTATTCTGATATATTGTATATTTTACAAGTTGTATGAAGTAATGATAACAATTTTGTATTACACTGACTGACAGATGGGATATCTTACTTTCACAGTTTTATATATATATATATATATATAAACTGCAGCTCAGTCACTTGGTTATTATGTAATAATAGTGAGCAGAGGTAGGGCTGGGGGGACAAAAATGTTATATAAATATTGGAGATGGAGTTTGACACACTGTGGTCAAAGGGGCATAATTGTTTTAGTAGTGTTCGTTATTAGGTTAGTCTAGCTAATGCGTCTATTCAGTGGGCACATACTATGTTCACTGTATTAAGCAAATTATGCTTGAAGAACTGGGTGTATTGCAGAGGGGAGGCATTAGAATACCTGCAGCTAGATTGGGGGATAGACTCACTAGAGTAATGGATGAGGCCCAGATGGCTTTTGTGAAGGGAAGAGAAGGTCCTCCCACAGATCATTAGAGGGTATTATTAGATTTTGTGGACTTGGCAGAAAGAAGGGTAAGGGGAAAACTGTTGTAATGTTTACTGAGTTACAAAAATCCTAAACACAGTAAGTTAAGTGTTTTTATTTGAAGTGCTACAGCAAGACGTGGGAGACAGAGGTATGGAGGATATGCGATATGTTTGTTTGGAAAGGAAAACAGGGTATGATTTGTGAGAATAGCTTGAGGCTTGACATCAACATGGAGCAAGTGAGGAATACCTAAAATTAGGCATAACACCAAAGCAGTTTGTTTACTTTATTTTAACTATTTAAACTTTGTTGAATGGGTTACTCTCAGTACGCCAATGGCTGCTTTTTAAGGGAGATCTGAGGTAGTATTCATATTCAATAGAGGAAATTTGGCCAGGGCACTGGGGAATTTCCCCTACTGTTTTTTCAATATGTGCAGTAAGATCTTTTACCACCACCTGAGCTACCACAAACTCTGGCAGATGGGGCTTCCATTTAAAATCTTATCCAAAGAAGAGATGGAAGAATCTTTCAGTTAATGTCACATAAAGGAAGAGTGATATGGAAAATTAGAATATTAGGTTGGGAATGTGGGAGAAGATGAAAATAATTTGGGAAGAAGGCATGGTTTGAGAGGCTGGAAAAAAACATGGACAAGAAAGTCAGACAGCAGCTGAGAAAGTATTTGGATTAAGGAAGTCTTACCAGGAAAAGAAAGGGAATGTGGCAAGGGAGGAGATGGGCAGAGTTATAGGAGGGAAGATTAGGGAATGGGAAGGAAAGAACCTACCATATGTGGCAGACTTACTTAAGCTGCATATAAGTAGACAATTGTGGGAACATTTTAGAAGAAGGGAACTAGCTAGTTTATAATGTAGTTAATAGATTAAGGATTTAATAGTCAGGATTTCTCTTGTCGAGGACCTAACTTCCTTTCAGCTTTCATTAGATCCCTTCATCAAGTTGCAAGTTCTCTGGTTCAAAGACATTGCAATTAGGCTTTCTCCAGCCATGCTGAGTTGAAATGAGTTTTGTCTTTTTGTGGTTTCTGTTGCAGTTTATATTTTTACCTGAGAGAGTTTCAAGCTCCCTGCAAAACCTGTTCTCCAAAATTCATTAAACTCTTTAAGTGTGTGTATCAACATAGCAAGTGCACAGTTTGGGTGAATAATGACTACACTGACTAGTTTGCATTTGTCACTGGACTGGAATGGGTCAACAACAACAAGCTATGTGACTTGGACTTTGCTGATGACATAACTCTAATTGATACAACATGGAAGGGAATGTAGACAATGACCACATCAGTGGAGAAACAGGGTGGAAAAGTAGGCCTCAAAATGAATCCTAGGAAATGCAAAATGTTGGTCGGTCAGTGAAGCATGGAATGACAACAAAGACATAATGGCTGTAGGATCAATTCTGGATACAACAGCAAACTTCTGCTCTCTGAGCAGTTTCATCTCTCATACAGCTAACTGCGAGAAAGAAGTGCTGTTCATGTTAACCACATGGATACTAGCAGGATTCCTATACAATCTCTCAACTGGGAACTAGCTGGATACAAGAGAAGACCAGGCAGACCTCAAAAAAACTTGAAAGGAGTTGTAACAAGAGACCTCTGCTGCCTGAATATCACTTGGGAAGAAACTAAAGAAGCATAAGCTGATAGGCCACAGTAGAGTTAACTTGTGACCCAAAGCATCATCGATGGAGGATCAAGAGGAAATGGCAGATTGTGGACAGGCAAAAATGCGTTATGTTTAGCAAAGGAAGGATGGGAGTTATCTATAGAGATTTAGAAATGTGGGAAGGAGGGAAGAAATAAGCAAGCTAAGGAATGGTTAGTTTAAGGATTATGATGTTTGAAGTATATAAGCCATTTGGAATAAGGGGTGCACCATAGTTATGACGTAGTCAAAGGCGGGCTGTGCCGGTAAATGATATGTATAAAATTAAGGAAGGAAGAATGGGGGAGGGGTTGGATGCAGCACATTAGAAGTCTGGGGGAGGAATGGGTGGATAATTTACACATGGGGTATATTTGTGACAGGGTGAAGAGTCTATGCAGGGAGATGAGGCGGACTTAGATAAAGTGTATATAAAGGATGTGTAATTGGGATGTAGATTCATATTTGAAGGCAGCTTATCCAAATGAAATTACCACAAATACATTTTGCCAAAAGCCACTTTTAGAGAACATTGTTTATGTTCTTTTCCACACAACATGAAGTTAGTATACATATAAGTTAGGAGGTGTGGAGGTCTCCCCAACATGGGTATACAGTGGGTTTCCCTCTATAAAAAATGTTTCAGTGTTCACTGAATGTCGCTTTCAGTGAAATTGTTTCAACCTATTTGCATTGAGAAGGTTTTCCTTTGAGGTATTTTCATTAATCCATGTATTTGGGTTGAGTGAGGTGCTTAGGTAAGGAACTGGGGGCAGATAAATAGTGGCATGATAGGGCATAAAACATTGGGGGAACTATCAGGGTAGAGACACAGTGGAGGTTGAGCAGAGTAAGGCAGTGATAGTGATCAAAACAAGGGAAATTAATTCTTGGAGAGTAGACAGATGAAGTTTATAATCAGGGGTAGAGACATAGAAGGGTGAGCAGGGTAAAGTAAAGATATTGGTGATCCAAATAAGGAAAGTTAATTTTCGGAGGGTATAGAGATGATAGTTTATTACCATTGGTTAGAGTGTGATAAAGATATGTAGGGAGTTTTAGGTGAGAGACACAAATGATCTGCTTGTCATATGACAGAAAATATATCAGAGAACGTGACCCACAATACAGCAAGAGAACATATAGGGTGCAGCCATATAGCATTGAAAGGTACCTGCTTATATAATAGCTGAACTGAAGCTTAGACAATCCCCAGGATTCAATAAAATCTTTGTAGGCTCCATGTAGAGCCTACAGGGAAGGTATCCATGTACACGGCCATGGTACCCCCTTAGCAGTGCTCCATGCATATTAATTATGGCAAGCTGCTGAGGGAGATCATAGTAACATGGATATTGAATCTGTGTAGGCAGTAGTGCAGAGGCTACTTATTTAATTTTTTTAAATGCAATTTGCACAGCGCTGAGCAGTGCTTAGCTGCGCTTAGATCTATCCAGTGAACACCTGCTAGACATCTAAAATTAGAAACTGAATATAATTTAATGTATCTTTTTTTTATTTTTATTTTAATGTCCATTTGCGCAGCGAGGTGCAAAGCATAGTAGTGCTGAGCTATGTTTACACATATACAGCTGACACCTGGCAGACATCTAAAAACAGAAACCATATATAATTAATTATGTCTGGTTATGTTTAAGCCTGTTTACATGGTGAGGCATGGTGCTTAGAAATGCTAACAGGTAGCTTAGTAGTATATGTGAAAGTATACTAGGTTTCATAATATCCGAGTAGCTAAATGGTTAGAGTGATGGCCTAAAGCTTAGTAGTTCCTGGGTTCAAGTCCTCAGCAGTCATACCTTTTATTTAATTTAATGTAATTTTTTGTTTAATTTAAAAACAATACTGTTTAATTATGAAAAGCTGTGCAATGCTAAGCACTGTTTAAACATGGTTAGCTACACGGTTGTGTGAGTTTTCACAATGTACAGCTTTGCTAAGCTGGTTTGCATGATGCTAAGCAACATAGCATTTTTTTGAGTGTTGCAGTATGACATGTAAGAGCAGGAAAACAGCCTATATTAAAGCCAATAGGCGGGAATTCTGCACCATTTCTTGGAGTCTTACCATCTGTAGATATGCCAGGCGGTGTTGGTGAGGGTATGCACTGTTGGGCACAGAGGTGGGATGTGCAGGAGTCCAGAGTGTTTGTTAGGGTCCTGGTCAGGAATTATGAATCCTGGCTGTTGCAGGGCAGTTACCAGGGCTCAGAATGTAATGCTGAGGTGGGGGTTTGGTTGGCCAGGGAACTTACCAGTGCTACTGGTATCCCCGGCACTGGTGAGCAGTGTCATCAGCACTATGACAATCTGAAGCAATGGAAGAGGGGAACCTTGGACACCTGCGTGAAAGAGGCTAGGGCTGGGCCGACCCCACAGATATGTAAGTATATTTGGCATTGGTTTATAAATGTTGAAGTTGAATCTGTGTAAAACTAGTATACATAATGGTGTGCTTCTCTTCCAACAGCTGCAGTGAAACAAACTTGCAACCAGCAATCTCATGCTGCGGCCTGGCCAGGATGCGCTGTGAGTATGGTAAGTATGGATATTTTAAGATAACTATAGTGCAATAAACAATACCAATAACAATAAGCAATAAGTTGTAAAACAGGATTGTGGTTTGATAACTAATATGTGCAAATGACTGCTGTTGGGCTGTATTCAGTGCATGTTTGGTCTACTTTCACTGCAGTCAATTGTAACACTGAAATAAATCACAGAATTCAAAAGTACTTGCTTGTTAAATGTATTTCACAACTCACACTACAGTTCAAAGTTATCTTCAAGCCACTTTCAGTCAAATAATGCTCTGTATCCCTGCCACTCCAAGAACAAAGTATATGCTTAAAGTAACCCACTTTGTGGGCAGATATCATGTGTATACTTCACAGATTCTAAGCAGAAATACCAACAAAGTGTAAAGCAGGATTGTGGTTTCATATCTACTGTGTCAAAATACTTGCAGTAGGGTTGTATTAATTGCATGTGTGTTCTAATGTTGCTGCAGTCAACTGTAAACCTGCAATAAGTATAGAACACAAATGTAATTGCCTGAGAAATGTATTTGCGCAACCCACAGTATGCTTCAAGGCTGTCCACAGGCCAGTTTCAGTTACATAATGCTCTCTTTTCCTCCCACTACAGGAACAAAGTTATGGGTGAGGTAGCCCACTTTATGGGCAGATATCATGTGTAAATTGCACAGATTCTAAGCAGCAATACCAATAATGTAAAGCAGGATTGTGGTTTCATAGCTAATGTGTCAAAATACTTAAAGTAGGGCTATATTAATTGCATGTCTGTTCTAATATCACTGCAGTCAATTGTTACGTTATTTGCAGTTGTCCTCCTGCAGTCACAGCTTGTAGGTTCTACTCCCATGCCTGCCAACAGTCACAGCTTGTAGGTTCTACTCCTATGCCTGCCAGCTAAGACATGATGGCTGTCTAGTTTACTTAATGTACACAAATAAGAAGTTATGTACCTACCATAACGTTCCATGTTAGTTGTCTTCTCTCGCCTTCTTTCTTGCTTGATGGGTTCGGAGCCGATCCCTCGGCTCCGACTCGGCACTTGCTAAGCTCGAGAGTCACTTTTACCAGCTCGAGGCAGCCCCATATCCCATGATGCAAGGCGGTAAGTACCCAGATCTCGTTTGCTGACAAAGGGCAATAGCACCAAGCATAAAATACTTCCCAAAGGAAGAAAGAAAACTTACAGATGGAAGAAGGACCAGGTCTGAATGGTCTTCAGCATAACAGTTTCTTATACAAGGTCTGTCCAGGCCAGGGGAAGGAGGGAGGGTCGCAAGAAAGAAGGCGAGAGAAGACAACTAACATGGAACGTTATGGTAGGTACATAACTTCTTAATGTTAAGTTGTCAATCTCGCCTTCATTCTTGCTTGATGGGACCGCGTCCCTAGCACCTCTATCCTGGGTGGCTCAATGGAACAAACTCTTGAGGACTGTAGAACCAAAACTGGCTCTGTCCCTGGAGGCCAAGTCCAATTTGTAATGGGAAACAAAAGTGTGAGGAGTAGCCCAAGTGGCCGCTGCACAAATAGTGTCCAAAGGAAGTCTAGCTTGAAAGGCTGTAGAAGTAGCTAAGCTCCTAGTTGAATGTGCTTTAGGTTTTGAGCACAGCTGTTTTCCCGAGTGTATAAATTTCAGAGATGACCGAAGAAAGCCATCTGGACAAGGTCACTTTAGAAACAGGAAGGCCTTTTTTATTATCCACATAGGAAACAAAAAGTTGATCAGATTTTCTAAATTTTTTTGTTCTGTCCAAATAATATCTAAGTTGACGGTGGACATCAAGATAATGTAGCTTTTGTTCAGCTCTATCTGAATAGTTAGGGAAAAATACAGGGAGATCAATGGATTGATTCAGATTGTTCTTTGAAGCGACCTTAGGTAAAAAGGTTGGATTAGTTCTCAAAGATACTCTGTCTTTGTGAAAAACCAAATAGGGGGGTCGAACCGAAAGAGCATGAAGTTCAGACACCCTCCTGGCAGATGTAATAGCCACTAGGAATAATGTTTTCCAAGAAAGATATTTCAGGGAACAAGAAACAGCTGGCTCGAAGGGGGGAAGAATCAAGGATGTCAGCACTAAATTTAGATCCCACTGAGGAGGAGGATTCCTGATTGGAGGCTTTAGTAGGAAAATTCCTTTCAAGAAGGCCCTGCAGAGCCTATGGGACATAATATTATGATCTGCTATCCCGACATGAAAATTGGAAATAGCAGCCAATTGAACTCTGACTGTGGAAGAAGAGGAGCCTGCATGAAAAATTTCTGCTAAGAAGTCCAGGACTGCCTGAACAGGGGCAGTAAAAGGATCAATATTTTGGGCCTTAGCCCAATAAGAGAAACGTTTCCATTTGCTTGTATAAATCCTCCTGGTAGAGGATTTTAGTGAAGCTACTATGATGTCTCTAACTGGGTTAGAGATCAAAGGAAGCCTGGCTAAGGAAGGAAGTGGAGCAACCATGCTGTGATGTTGAGAGAAGGGATTGACCGGTGCAGCTGACCCGATTGGTGAATCAGAAGATCTGGCACTGGGTCCAGATGCCACGGCTGCACTAAAAGGTGATGATGGAGGAACGGGAACCAAACTTGTCGAGGCCAGTAAGGGGCAATGAGAATCAATTTGGCTCTCAAAACGGTAGCTTTCTGGATCACCTGAGGGATCAGAGGAAATGGAGGGAAGGCATAAAGAAGTCCCTGGGGCCAATCCTGGGTCAGAGCGTCTCTGGGGGGATGGCCTGATAGAGGGAAGAGGCTGAAGAAGTCTGGACATTTGCTGTTTTGGGGAGTAGCAAAAAGATCGCAACATGGACGACCCCATTCCAGAAAAATCTCTTCCGCTATAGATTGCTTGAGAGACCACTCGTGAGGCATGAGGATAGCTCTGCTCAATCTGTCCGCTACAATGTTGGTTTTCCCAGGGATATGCGTTGCTACCAGAAACCGGTGAGAGGAGATCGCCCATTGCCATAGTCTGAGCGCTTCTCGACACAAGTTGTAGGACTTGGTTCCACCCTGTTTGTTGATATACCAAACTACAGACATGTTGTCTGTGTGGACTGCAATTGTCCCTACGGGAAGAAAGTCGTTGAGGGCTTGCAACGTTAAAAGCACTGCTCTCATCTCCAGGACATTTATGTGCAGATGGTACTCGAACGGCTGCCACGTCCCATGAACCATCCTGCCCTGATAATGACCCCCCCACCCGATCAGGGAGGCATCCGTGGTGACAGTGGCTATCAGGGATGGGGGTACAAAGTACCTGCCTTGGTGAACCTGAGGCGATGTGATCCACCAAGCAAGATGCTCTTTGCATGTCTGTGTCACCAGAATCTGGTGACGCATTGGAAGTTGCTGGTATGACCATTGTGTGAACAGCATCCACTGAAGAAGGCGCATGTAGAATCGAGCCAGGGAAGAAGAGTAATGGCCGCAGCCATGAGACCTAATACCTTTAGAACCATTCTGGCCTGTACTTTCTTGCTGGCCAGAATGATCCTGACATGACTCTGAATGTCTGAAACTCTTTGTTCTGTAAGGGTAGCTGACATCGTAACAGTGTTTAAGTTTGCCTATGAAGGTAATAGACTGGCAGGGCGATAAGGATGACTTTTCGAAGTTGATTGAGATGCCCAAATGAGAACAAAGGTTTATTGTGTAATCCCTGGCTTGTATAAGCTGATGCCTGGTGGTGGCTGACAGGAGCCAGTCGTCGAGATACGGAAACACCTGGAATCCTTGACGTCTCAGGTGAGCCGTGACCACTGCCATGCATTTGGTGAACACTCTGGGGCTGTAGTGAGACCAAAGGGCAGGGCTCTGAACTGGAAATGACTGGACCCCAGCCGAAGCGGAGAAATCTCCTGGAGCGTCTGTGAATTTTGATGTGATAGTACGCATCCTGAAGATCTATTGAGCACATCCAGTTGTCCTTCTGTAAGAAGGGCAGAATTGACTGAAGAGTGACCATTCGAATCTTGTCTTCCTGACAGACTTGTTGAGTCTGCTGAGATCCAATATTGGTCTCCAGTCTCCCGTCTTTTGGGGACCAAAAGAACCTTGAGTAGATTCCGGGCTCTCAATGGTCTATTGTAACTGGCTGAATGGCTCTTTTTTGCAATAGTTTTGAGATTTCTGACTCTGCAATCTCCCTTAGACCGGGTGGTACATCTGGAAGGGAACTTGAGGGAAGGGACTTTCCTCGAAAGGAATTATGTAACCCTTGGATATGATCGACTGTACCCATCTGTCTTGAGTGAGGGAATGCCAGGCTTCTGGGTACAGTGATAATCTTCCCCGACTGCCTCCAAGGAGGGACAGCCGGGCAACACCTCAGGGATGCTGAAAGGGCTTGTCAGAGAGAGGCTCCCTGTTTCCCTGGTTCTTCGGACCCCTCTGCCTCTAGAGCGTCTGTTGTTGTTACCCCCTCTGCCTCTAGGGGTAAACTGACCACGTGAATCCGCCGTGACTCCTTGGGATTTATGGAACCACATTTTCCCACCTTTCTGTCCTTTGGGATAAGGTCTAGAAGGGGTGGAAAAACGGACTCCAACAGCAGAAAGAGTCTTGCCGTCCTGTTCGCACCTGGTCAAGGTTTCCTTCACCTGAGGGCCAAACAAAGCTGAACCATCAAAGGGAGAATTTGTGAAGGACGCCTTAAAGGGATCCGCAAAATCACATAGCCGCATCCAGGCTTGGCGTCTAAGAGCCACACCTGTACCTGCGGCTCTACTCCCCTCATCCGCAGCATAAGATATTAGCCGCATGGAGGAGTTTGCAATGGAATTGAGGGTTCCTAGCTGCGAAGCAATTTTTTCTTGAGCCCCTGCAGCTGTAGGATCCTGAACTACTTCACCCAGCTCCTTAAGGATATCCCTCTGGAGTCTGGTGAAGTGACATAGGTAATTCAGCGAACGCATAGCAAAGGTCGCTGAGGAAAACATCCGCCACCGTACCTATCCATGGTCCTAGAGTCCTTATTAGGAGGATGGATGGGCACGGAAGGCTCTGCAAGTTCCTTTTTGGTGGCCGCAGCCACCACCATGGCATCAGCGGGGACACCCTTAGTAAGGAATTGTTTGTCACACGGGCAGTGATAAATTTTGAAGGCCTCCTAGGGACTGGCTCTACAGAGTCAGGAGCTGCCCACGCCTTCGTGCAATAACCTGCATAAGGGGGTCGAAAGGCGGAGACACCCAGGAGGTGGAGGGCCGAGATCCAAACGCCTCTAGGTATACTGACTCATCCTCAGAGGGATTGTTGGTGGGCCAGTTTCCCTCTGTTTCAGGAGTTCTAGGATGTCTGAGAAGGAGACATCCTCAGAGGGGATCTAGGGATCCCTCTGACTCATCAAAGTCAGTATCCAAGTGACAGACTCGGGGAGTCTACATGCTTCCTCTTACAAGTCCTCTTCCTAGGAGGATCTCCCGAAACATCAGGAGAATCCTCGGAAGAGGGGAAATTCCCAATGGGGAAACCTGAGGCGGAGGATCTCTGGGTCCTGTAGCAAGAGAAGTGGCAGAGATGTCAACAGGTACTATAGAGGGAGGAGCTACGGAACAGACTGCTGACTGATACCAGTGGCCAGTACACTCTTCATCACCTCGAATGCTCCCTCCCAGGCAGGTCCGAGAGAACCCGCTCAAGAGCTAGGAACTCCAGGGACCACCGAAGGGAAGTCTCCGAGGCAGATGTCGGAGCCGAGCTCACCAAGGCCGAGGCTCCAAGGGAAGAGCGGGCTCGGACAAGGGTCCGATGCCACTCACCCCTCGGAGGAGACCATGGAAGCCCGACCACCGAATCCCTCTAAGGAAGGTCTCAAAGAGGAGATAAGAGTAGAGGCTGAAGGAACAGAAGGGGTATCCGCCTCCAGCCGTAGCAGTAACCATTCCGAAGACTCCAACTCCAAGCTCTGGGGTAGAGTTGAAGGAGGAACTGTAACGGGTGTGGACCAACAGTCGCCTGTTGAGACGGACTATGTAACATTTGGGCCAGTACCTGTGACTTAAGTAATCTACTGACCACTCTCTCTAGGTCATGATCTGACAATCTGGATGACCTTGAAGATCGGCTCCGATGGCTCCGTTCCGATAGAAGAGGTGAAGCCGGAGCCGAAAGTATCGGCTCCAAGGAAGGAGACCTCGACCTCTTCCTGGAATGAGCCATCGGAGCCGATACCATAGATCCTGTCGGAGCCGACCTCGGAGCCGACAGGAAACCTCGATGTATCGGCTCCAGCCGGAGCCGACAGCCACCAAAGTAACGGTGTCGGAGCCGATCGGAGCCGACACCGATGCCTGTGCCACATGGGTGTCGGAACCGATCGGAGCCGACACCGAAGTGGTCGATACAGATTCGGCACCGATAGCCATCGGTGCCGAAGGCTTTGTTAAGCCAGAATTGGCTCCAGCCGGAGCCGATCTCGACTCGGAACGAGTCGGAGCCGAGGCCGCAGGCTTAGACACAGAAGCCTGGGCCTTGGAAGATTTAACTGATTTTGACGGAGCCGACTTAGCCGGAGAGCCCTCCGGCTTAAGAAGACCCCTAAGAATCAGTTTATTGCGTCTTTCCTGCAGGACTCTCTGGCTGAAGGAATGACAAATAGCACAGGAGTCCTGCAGGTGAAGAGGCCCCAGGCAATACAGGCAAGAAGTGTGACCGTCTGTCAGAGACATCTTCTGACAGCACGAGTCACACTTCTTAAAACCTGAGACCCTCTCCTTTGACATGGTGCTTAAAACACACACACACCAGTCAAAAAACTTAAATTAAAGAAAATACCAAAAGGTATTCCTAAAAATAAACACACACACACCCTAACAGGGAGAGGTAAAGTTTGACTAAAAAATATTAAAGGAGACAGGGATTTTCTGTCAGGAAAACTAAAAAATTAACTTATAACTAATAATAAAGAGTTTTTTTAACAAAAAGGGGCTTGAATATTAGTAAAGTGAATCACTTACCAGGAGCTGGTAAAAGGAGGACCTCATAAGCGAAGCGGCAAACGAGATCTTGGTACTTACCGCCTTGCATCATGGGATATGGGGCTGCCTCGAGCTGGTAAAAGTGACTCTCGAGCTTAGCAAGTGCCGAGTCGGAGCCGAGGGATCGGCTCCGAACCCATCAAGCAAGAATGAAGGCGAGATTGACAACTTAACATCATACATTTCAACTGCCACAATTTTTCATAATGCAATTACAACTGCCCAATTTGTCTGGTCCATGACTAGCAGATAAATGATTACCTGGAATGCAATGCATTTTCAAATCTGTTTACAGAACACTTTGGTAGTCATGTATGTGCACATTATGTAAAACAGTTCTGTGCAGTTGGATACCTGCATTTGTTAGAGCTTGGCCCATACTGTCCCATGCCAACAGCTTGAGAGGTATGCACGTGCTACATCGCCTATAGAAGAACTGTAGTCACTGTACTCACAACTGACACTGCACACCTGTAGAAGTAAGTTTTAGCAATCTGTGTATGAATATCATCT
The DNA here is from genome assembly GCF_019279795.1 of Protopterus annectens. Taxonomy (NCBI): domain Eukaryota; kingdom Metazoa; phylum Chordata; order Ceratodontiformes; family Protopteridae; genus Protopterus; species Protopterus annectens. The sequence goes on from NC_056750.1 coordinate 766,170,397, forward strand.
GTGATGTCATTAATGTTATGTTTTTCTCTCTCTCCCCACCCCTTATTTTCTTTAATTTATTATTGTTATTTATTATGATTTAATATTAATATATTCTGTTAAACTGTTTTGTTGGCTCTATGGGTTATTTCATTATGGCTTGCTGTTAACATACTTACTGTTATGTTATCAATCAGTATTATGTTCCATTATGCAAATACTAACAATGGTTTGGTTATTACTAACCTTAACTTATTGTTATAACTAATTTACTACAGTGAACCAAGGTAGGCTTCTTCCAGGTGATCCACCCATCTCGCCTCATCTAGTCATGGCACTGGGGCCCAGTATGTCTGGGACCCAGCCTAGTGGTTCCCACTCTGCTGCCCCTGCACCATCTGTGGTGTCAGGTAATTCCACCCCACAGGCCAGGGCTGGGTCCCCCCGTGGGAGCAGTGGTGGAGAGGGACTTGCCACCCATGATAAACTGCCAGGTTTGGTGTACAGGATCATGTACCATGGATTTGGACAATGCCTGCCCTGACTGGAAAGCATGCTGGCCACCCTGGGGGGGCAGACTCACCCTGGAGCCCAGCCTCCACCACGTCCACCCCTGGGGCAGGTGATGGAGCAGTGTCAACAGTCCTATGGGTGGGCACTTTAATCATGCTGCTACCTTGTGGAGGCACATGAGATTGAGATTCCACACCACCATCCCCATCCAAGGCATTCACCCCCCCTCTTGTGTCACACACCACCTCTGTCTGTTGTCTTGTCTATCTTGACTGTCTGCAAAAGCTTCCTCACCTACCCAACTTACCTCCCCTACACATACCTATGTCCCTTCCCCAACATTCCACTTTCACCTTAAATAAATGAGCATCTGTTCCCAAAAAATATTGTCCTATACATAGCTCTCCATTTCATACAGATGTCCACTGGACACACTTAATTTGGACCAATTGGCTTGACAACACAGTAATGTTGTCCTTACCCCTCTCTCTAGGGGTGAGAGTCCAAATTATTCTACAAATTCTGTCAAAGTGCACAGTTGTTGCTGTACAAAAAATGGATAGCTATGATTCGTTCCTATACCCTTCCTGCACATACCTACCTGCCTTTCGCTATGTTTTCCCCCTGCTTGCACCCCCATTTCACCACTTTCCTATCTCCCCTTTTTTCTTGTCTTTAAAGATTTTTTTTGCACATCATACAGTGTTGCTAAGCTCAGCTAAATGGAGCTATATTGATATATGTGTTGTAGATAAATTGATATATGGGTTGTAGATGATAATATACATGTACAAAATAAATGCCTGTCCCCTAGTTCAACGCCAAGATCATCGCACCTGCAGACCACTGAGTTAAAGTGCCATGCCATACAGCTGTTACTTAAAACAGGTGGTTTAAGCAAAATATAGTAATTGCAAGTTACAGTCATTAAGCTTGTTTAAGGACAGCTGTGCATTGCACAGTGTCAAGCAAACTTGCTTAAAGCGTAATGGAAAAAATGGGAGTGTAACTTAGAATCTGGTGCAAGAGTACACCAGTAGAAAGCTAGACATGGAATAATGGATGTAAGTGAGGTCTCTCATAGCAGGTAAATGTGCATGTTTATCAGCAACATTTAGAAATACTTGCTAAAACATTAATGGAACCATTGGTCTATATTAGATCACCGAACGCTTAAAAAAATGAATGGTGATTAATCGACCCTATGTAAGTGAAAGCTTACAATGTGAAACTGTCAGAACAGTGATTTTTTTTCCAAGGGGAAAAAATTTCTGTTCCAACAAAAAATAAAAAAAATAAAACACTAAACATTACATTAAGTGAGGGGCTGTGCCTCCCACCCCCCCCTACTTAAATATACCAACTCCAAGACAGCAATACAGTGCTGAAATCGGCAAAGTAATGAAGTGGCCAAGTGAATTCTTTCCCAGGGAAAGAATTCACTTAAAAGCCGCTTCGATGTTTTGCCATTTCAGTCTTTTCGGTTCGACCAAGACGCATTCGAAAGAATGCGTCTTTGGTCTTCTAATAGGGAACCTGGAACCATACATGTTCAAAGGCACTTTGGTGAACAAATGCATCCATATAAAGCCATGCACATATTGATGGATGGAAAAAAGTATGTCACAGCCTGTCTGTGTGTACTTATATCTTGACAAATACACCTGCTGTAACAGTGACTCAGCAGCTCACTCTGTTAAATGCTTTGCAAACAGTAACTGTTGCCACACACACAGTCGTTTGTTCAAATCCAAGGGTTTGTAGCAATTGAGTTACATTATTGTGAAGCCTGCAATTAATGACTGAGTCATGCACTCTTTATCCACATAATGCATTCCAAATGAAATATCTGCTTTTCCCTGATGGAGGTCACAGGTCTGCAGGTAGGAACACACTTCACATATCCCAATAGCAATATTATAAGTGCAGAAAATGTCAGGTCACACATTAATATGCATTCACAGAGGATTTTAACTTAGGTAATGCAAATGAGGCCCACTAATATCAGAGTACAGCACACAATCCTTACATAATCACATTACAGATTAGCACAGCTGCACAACTAACATACACATATGAAGCCCCTGCTAGTAACAAGGACTGCCAGCATACACATTCCAAATGAGTACCAGACTGTAACACATGGCCTAACAGTTGCCAAAATGGTTGACTTAATGTTATATTTACCCCTATGTTGCTCAAGGATACAGCAAGCATGTTGCCTAGTACTGTGTTAGTGATACTGCTGCGTAAAATACTTACCTTAAACACATGCCTTAACTGGAGTGGAATGGGTATCCTCACTCTGGCTCTGCCACAACAACAAGGCTGACACAGCTCACACAGTTACTCGTACAGCTTGTTGTCCTCCAAAGTGTTCAAACTCTCTGCCTATGGCCTGCAGAAGCAGTTGCAGCCTGTAGCCCACACATCTGTATGTAAGTAGTAGATGCTACAGACCTACCATCTGTGATGTAGTCTCTTGACCCCAGTGATGTCCACCACAACATATCTAAAAGAGCTTGCAATCTACATGAAGACCTTATATTCTGTTCAGTGGTTGCATGCCATTGGCTGATGATACTGCAAATCAGCTGTGTTGGCTGCAATTATTATTTCTGAACCACAGATTGGTTAAGAGGCAATCAGCTGGTAATGAGAACCATGTTAAAAAAGGCAAACAGCTAGCTATGGGGAACCAGTCTGTATAAGACTTTCTTCACACAGTAAATGCATTATCAAAATCTTTACATATCTGCATATATCAACAGATGAATACTGTACTCCATCAAGTATATAACCTTATTGTTTACAACATGATGCATATGTGTGAATATACTTAGGGGGAATGGGGGAGTACAGCATTAAGCCTATATTAGAACTGTAATGATGACATGTAATTGATCTCCAGATTTGTTACACTTACAGAGGACGTAGAATACATCAAGCATGGAAGGTTTTTTGTCAATGTGGCACACTGGTGTCATGAGAATGTCCCTTTATAGAGGTTGTAATAGCACACTGCTATTTGTTTGGCACTGTTTTTTTTTCATATATTATCAGGGGGTTGCCCCTAGGGGACACAGTACAATGGACCCCTGTGTTGAGTGTGTGATTATACAGCAGTATCTGTCAAGGCACACATGGGAATAGCTGACTATTGATAGCATCTTAGTAATATCCACACACTCTTTGTATGTGTCTACACTGTGGAATATGACATGTGAGATCAAGCAGTGGATACTGCCAGCCATTCTGTTCTTGCTGTATCTCTACATAATGTATTTCTACTTGTGATCCTGACATGTGTTCCCATTTTGTTGCCTTTCAGGAAACATGTATGCTAGACACCATGGCCCTTTTACAGGGGCTGAGAATGATTTCATCCTGGAAAGCCTCTGTCAACACCATGAACTCCTACTGTCCAGGGGAGGAAAAACAAGGAAAGGCAGGCGGCATTGTGGGCTGACCTTATCTGTGATGTAAATGCCATAGGGCACCAGGGCAGGACATATCAGCAGGTTCCACACCATGCAACTGACATGATAAATGCTGCATGCAGAAGAGCAGCAGATATGGCCAGGGATTGGGGTGTCACTGGTGGAGGGCCTGCAGTGGAACAACCACTCAGCCACTGAGGAATTCCTAGCAAGCCTAGGAACACATGACAGCTCCCAGGTATCCATCACACCGTATATTGTGGATGTGAGTACCACAGTTTCCATGCCAGAAGAGCATCCAGGTAGGCAGAGTTTGATTAGCATTGGAATAATGTAGCACTCATTATGTCAGGGTGTACATACTTTTACATGGGTGTCAGTTGTTTGTTTTTTTTTTTGAGGGGGGAGTTTAACTGCAGTTTGAATGTCATGTATCAGCCAGTACAGTTGCAGCTAAATGTATCAGCCAGTAGGTTTGCTGTATCTTCCGGCTCAATACAGGTGGTCTATTTACAATGAACTCTCCACACACATGTGTATTGCCTTTAAGGTTGTGGACATAGCTAAAGAATGCCTTGTGGTCATCCTTGGCCTGGGTGGCCATATTCACTTCAAATTTGGCTTTGGTGGACTTTATTTGTCCTCTGAGATGATGGTTTAGGTTGATGAGAGTGCTTTTATCCTGCTGGGTGTTGCACTTCCTAATTATTGCCATGATGTCCTGCCCTCTGTTATACAGTCTACTGATTTTGTGATTCCACCAGGATGGCTTGTTTTTTGAGTTAGTTCTTTACTTCTTTCTGGTGGGTACAACTGGCTTTATGCTTGTACAGGGTTTCTGTCAACAGTTCTACATAGGCAGCAGTGTTCTCAGGGTATATGGGGGCTTGAAGTTTTGGCAAGTTACCACTTAATAGCAGGAGGTTAGCCTTACAGTAGATCCTGAATATTGCAGATTTAGCTGGGGGTCCAGGTTTTATTTTTACTTCATATGAGACCATTTTGTGGTCTAACCTTACCAGGGAAGACATTATAGTAGGAGCTGTGCAGCACTCTCCCATATTAGTGAGGACCAGATCCAGTATGGCTGCACCCCTGATTGATGTATTGACTACCTGATTCAGGGAGTGTGTGTATACAAAATCCAGGAATCTCTGTGCCTGTACGTTTGGTGTCATATAGGATTCCCAGTTAACAGTGGGGTAATTAAAGTTACCCATAAATATGGTATTGAGTTGGATAATTAATATTCATACATGGCATGAGTTTCCTGGGTCAGAGATGGGGACCTATAGCTGGCAAGGAAGTGATATCTGAGTTTGCCTATAGTGATTTGAACATGGAGCAGCACTGTCCTGTTTGACCAGCCTGAATATATATTTATTTATTTATATAGTGCAACATGCGCTGGTGTTTACATCACCTCTCCTTCAACCTTTCACAGGCCTTGTCAGGGATGAGACAAGGCTGTGGTCCTGCTCATGGTAATTACAACATTTTTTGTTACAGATGTAGATTTACTGCAATGTATTCTCTTAAGTGTGATCCCAGGCCTGTTGCCTGTATTGCTGTACTGTCGGCATGATTTCCAACTGCACATATATTTTCTGACTGTACACATTGTACATTTATACCTATGCTTTGTAGGTGAGAGCACAGTGACAGATGTGACAGTATTGTCAGGACATTACAGATTGCCATATGTGTCAACTGTGCAGAGTTTTCACAAATGTCAGCAGTGTACCTCATTGTTGCTTGTGAGATTGCTGTGTAAGGAGCTTTTATTTACAAGTAACTACAGATGTTTGTGGGAGAAGTAATGCCCTTGAGTCCTAATATATGAGGTTGGAGGTTAAACAGGTCTCTAATAGTGATAACAGTGTATACAGTTTTACATATATTGAAACATAGTAATGCACAGCATAATAGTGTAATGTACTGCTTTTCCCTTTCTTATCACAGGTGACCATGGGGGTTGGTCTCTGTCCCCATACACAACTGGATACCAGTGTTTCTTCAGACTCTGATGATGATGATGATGACCAATATGAGGCACAGGTGGAGGTTTCAGGGGCTGAATCTGTCCCAGAGGTCTACAGCCCTCATCTGCACTCATTATCACCACACACAGTCAGTATGCCTACACATACCCAGTCCCCAGAAGCCACAGGTATTGGACAGTCAGAGCATGGGGACATTGAACAGAAATGTGTGGCAATTATGGCTCCAGTGAGTGTAGACAGTGGCCATAGACAGAGAACTGGTGGGGTTCCAAAAATGCTGATTGATAGGAGTGCTCTTAGGAGTTCTGTTGTCTTTCCACCACATGTTGCAGGTGTCTCATCACTGGTCACACAGCGCATGTATCAGGCCATCATGGAGGCACAGACACATTCCAAAAGGAACTCCAGATGAATGCTCAGGGTTATGGATGCAGCACAGTCTGACATCTGTGACTGCCTCCACTGTGTTGCTGATACCCTGAAATGGTTGACTGACTCAATGGAAAGACATTGGTGCCAGACAGATTACACAGTATTTGTCTTGGAACACACAGTGTTTGTGATGGAATGTCTGGTTGGAGTTGAGCATTGGCCTTGTGGATGTAGGTCAGCATGTACATCTGTTGAGAGTCCACGTGGCCATGCACAATCACACTCCCACAGTGGCAGTACATTCAGAGCACCAGAGGGGAGTATGCTGCCCACACCAAGACGTGGCAGGCTATGGGCTCGTGCTCCTGGGCATTCCCATGGAGGAGACAGTCTCAGCAGACAGCAGTCACTGTCAGGCACTAGCACCAATTCTGCCCTTGGGCATGCAGGTGCCAGTGCAACTCCTGGCAGAGCCAGTTCATTTGTTCGGGGCAGAGATGGTGAACTGCCAGCTCTACCATGCATGGTTCGATGCTGTCCAACATACACACATGTGGGCTAGCACTAAGCTTGACTGTGTTCATGTGCTTGCACACATGCACACACACACACCCCACTGTTAAATTCAGGTCACCTGCAGAGAGACACAGCACATTTCCATGGTCCATCTTGCCTGCTTCCCTTCCTGACTCACACACATGTTGTCAACCTTTTGGCTCAGCCTAGGCCTCCTGCACCCCCATATGACACCTTGTACAAGTGATGATACATGTGCCACATCCCTGTCATCCTCATCATTGACGCAGGGGAATGAAGCTGTGTGCCTGATGCACAGGGTGACTATGTACATTGATATGTAATTGTGTAATCCAGTGTTGCTTTGCAATGCCTCTTGTACTGGTCACTGACAGATACTGTATGCTAACATTTGTGATGAGTAAGCCACATTATTTTGTGTACCTTATGTTGTATGATGATGATGTAATAGCTGGATAATTACACAATGAAAGGTGTGTCATGGACCTGTTTATGCTTCAATTTCAGATGGACTGTCAGCACAGAAGACATATCTTCAGAATGGAACAGCACTATAGGTGCATGGCTTCATAAGTTCAAGTGTGTGTAAGAGGCTAACAAGGACAATGGCGTCATTCAGCCTGCTCATGCATTCCTAATATATGAAAAGGTCTGATACCCTTGATAAGTCACCAGGGTTACAGGAGCTAACACATGTACAAGCTGTGGTGATGAAAATGACCCATTACAAATGTCCTGTGTCCATGCCAGATATTTGCCCTACACCAGTTTTGATTGTCTTGTTCTGCATCCTACTGTGCAACATGCACATGATGTGCGTTACAGCAGATGTGTGCTTCACATGCACAGGGAGTCTGTTACATATAGGGTGTAGTGTTTGTGTTACATACCTGTCTCTCCATCATGTACTATTTATACTACAGTGACAGTGTAGGTATGTAGAACAGGTAATACATGTGTTAGTCCTGTCTTGGATAAGCGGGAGGTACACAGTGGGATCTAACACCTCCCTGTATGGTAGCTATACACTTCCCCTGTAAAGCATATAGGAAACAGACTACACATGTACGATCTTGACACAGACTGCATAGGACAGGTTATCTGCAATATGTATTGGTTTTCCATGAAACCTGTGTGGCTGCGACAGTTGTAAGATATGCCTATGCAGTGACATAGCAAAGGTACCATTGCACTCAATGACAGGTGTGATGAGTGCCAAACACAGTATAACAATGACAGTCTGGGATTTACATGGATACTTTTCTGTATAGTTTGTACAATATTGAATGGATCCCCACATCTTAGCGACCAGTGAAAGTCAAAGGCTACATTACTCTCTGCATCCATAAGTCCATGACTACTGGCTCATCTGTGTGTCGTGTACGGATACTACTGTATTTTTCAGGAGTGGATGACTTCCAAAAGGATAGTATTGGGCAGTCCTTGGCATTATTTGTCAGTAGCTCTGACAACAGCTGAATGTGTGTCTCAGGCCATCCTGGACAACTGTGACTCTGTTTGGGATTCAGTGAAAACTCCTAATATGCAATCACCTGCTAATGCAGTCAGTCAAAGAGCACTGACAGTGGCTGTGACTGCAGAGAAGGGAATGTGTAGGAGGAGTACTACATTCATGATGTCTGAGGGAAGTCCACTGGTGATTGCCATCATTGTAGCATAGATCTATCCAATGCTATCTTCCCAGATTATGACTATCAGACACTTGAATATCCATCAGCTGACATACCACTCTGTAAATAACCTACACAGTTTTCATCAAGGCCTGCTGGTCTAATACTGCCAAAAACTTTGTCAGGCCAGGCCATGGTAGGTGGAGTGAGTTATATTCCCCTCATCCATTGCAGAGTTTAACACTCAGTGAGGTTCACAGGTTAGGGTAGGTAGGCATGATCTGCCTTTGAGCAAAACAAATTTTGTATGGTCTAGTGTCAGCAGGTGTATGACATTGTTACTGATAGTATCCATGATAATTCATTTCATAGCTTTAAATATCAGATGACTAAGAGATCCAGAAACACTGCTTGGCACTGCATGCCAGTTGTCCTCTGTGCAACTAAGTATTACAGTTGCTTTCATCACGTTCCAAGAAGTGTCAGCCAAGGTGTTTGTGCAAAGCACAGACAAACAATGGAGGGAAGGGTAATATGTATGCCCTGTAAAGGTAAGGCAAGTGGACTTACATAGGTATTCTGCAGATGGACACTACACAAGTAGTGTGTACTGAAAGGACAGAATTACCTTGTTAAGAATGCAGGAAGCAGGGGAGTCCCCTGCATTGCTGGTGCTTAGCTAATATTAATGCTGGTCTCACCACCACCACTCTGTTGTGGGATACCATGCTCAGATACTTTTTTTGTTATCCAGTAAAAGAAACCAGGAACCAAACAAGAAAAACTGATGGAGGTCCAGGGAGCATACAAGTCCAGTATAAACCACACAGCTAGTAGCAACCATCAAAACTTTATTGAGCAAAAACAGCAGTCAAGCGGTTTCGTCTTACATCAAGACTTCATCAGAACTTGTATGCTCCCTGGAGTTCCATCACTTTTTCTGTTATCACACGTAAAATGTTACTATGAAGCTCATGATGAGAAGCACAACACAGCCTGTGTGTTCATCTAGACAGTTGTCCCACAGCATGAAAGGTTCTGTAGGCTTCACATACCCTTCTTCAGGTAGATGCCTTGATTAGCTACCTGATCAATCAGTTGGTTTCTGCATGTATTATGCCTTCTGTACCAGGGTGACTGGTATGTCACTAGGGAACTGACCAGATGGTGATTAGGAGCACAGCTGCAGCATCACGATATCATGTGCAATGTCCAGTGACACAGATGTTTAAGCTTGCTGAAACAAGCAGCACAGTGGTGGTGATCCAGGTTAGGTGACATACTCACTGCATTTCATGCATCCTGCCCTTCAACAGATTAATGGTGGATATCTGCATGACATGGCTCTGAGGCCTTATGCAGAGGACTGGACACCTATGGCCAAAGTGTGTCCATCTGTCAAAGTCCTAGGTATGTCATACTATACAATTATGTACCCAGAACACATGTCTGTGGTCCCAAATCATGTCACACAACAACCAGTTTGCTGTCTGGTTGTTTGACAGCATTGTATGCCTGCAAGGCCAATGTAATATCAGCAAAGGTGAAAAAGTCCTCTGTGCATGCATGGACATCCACATCTTCACTACAAGGAGTGCCTACACACACACTGTGTTACAGGCTGTGAACCTCACAGGTGTGGTAGCATGACCCTAACTTTGCTGGACTTGCACAGTGTCACATTTGTAGGTATGGTATTCAGACAAAGCCTAATAACAGCATTATGGTTGGTCCAAGGTCCATATGACTGGCAAAGCATTGTCTGGTACACTGTCAGGTGCTGTGTTACTTTAGGGGACCCACATAAAGGTGACGTTACATTTCACCATCTGTCATGATACTGTCTAATGATGGTGTACTGTAAGCAGTGGCGACTGGTGACTTTAAATCAAAGGGGGGCTGCAGGAGACCGCTGAATGGGTGGGGTCAATGGGAATGGGTGTGGCCAACTAGAAAGGGAAGGGGCTATGCTCAAAACCACAAAAACTGTAACTTTAATTAAATACGCTGCCCAGGGTACCAAACCATCATTATGAGAGTCCAATCAAGACATAATAAAGTGTAGAAGAAGTGTAGAAGAAAAAAAATATTTCAATGCATTGGCTGCATGACAGCTTACTTAATATCTAGATGGAAACAAAAAGGTTGTGAAGCATGAAACAATAAATTACTTTTTAAATACATTACTGGAATGCCAGTCAAAATCAAGTACATGAAAAACAAGCAGCACTCAACTCAAACCACTTCTCCTTGCACTGCAGCTCTAATTATAATTTATATTCAGCTTTATTAAAGTACCAAGTAACATGCTGAAAGTAGCAATCTCTGTGATACCCCCACTTGTAAAAATGTTTCTTATCCAAAAAAGACCTGCTGCCTGACAACTATCTACTTGTTTCATGGGAAAAACCTGATCAAAGTAAAAAATGAAAAGCAAACAAGAAACAAGCTCAACATACATTGCTTAAAGGATTACTGCACAGGTTATGGATCACACACGATAGATCGGCATGCTGTTTAGTTTGGAGGTAAAGCCTGCAAAGATGACTGCAAGTCTCCAACTAATGTAATGAGCTTCTTAAAATAATGTAATCCTGTCCTTTATTACAAATACTGTCATATGCATTTCAATACCCAAGGCTTATACGTTATCTAGTTATCCAAGTATTCTCTGCATGGCAACAACAGAAAGGCTTTCAATGTTGGCAATTCTTTATCAGTATGCTTATTAAAACTTATTTACATCTTACAATATCAGACAAGCTTACATGATGGTCACTAAAGCAATGCTACTTAAACACAGAGCAACAGGCACTTTCTGAATAATAAGCATAAATCAACAGTATAAAAATATGACAGAAACCAGAACATTTTGCAAAATCAAGGACAGATGAAAAGCCACTGTAGTACTAGTGTCTACCTTGAATGGGGGGATACTCTGCACATTTACACTGCATAACTGCTCCTTGCCTTGCTTGGACACATCCCGAGTCACTACATGGGGGAGTGGGGTGCAACAAGTACGTCACAATTTGAAATGTCTCTGGCTGACTGTGATGGCCCTGACACATTTGTCATACCTCTCAACCTCAGAGCAAGAAATCAGGGCAAAGCCATACATAGAAGTGGGACAAAGGCTCAAAAATAAGGACACTTTTTAAATATTGCTCTTATAAACTTAGACAAGAGAGTAGTAGGTCTTGCATTAGTATGAATTTTCTGAAGGGTATGAAATCTGAAAGTGAAAAGTCTGTCATTATTTTCTAACTTTAGTCTTTAACGATTTGCCACTAATTTGCCAAAAAAACAGTTTTATGATTTGCCACTAATTTGCCAAAAAAACACAATTTTATGAAAAACGGACCAAAAATGTGATGCAAAAATATAAAATAGCCACACAATGCAGCTGAGAACCTGTTAAAGAAGGGACACTTTTCTAATATTAGTACTGCTAACTTGAGCAGCTGACAAAATAAAATAATCTACATGCATTTCTGAAATAAAAGTAATCTATAACTCTGATTATTACAGTTATTTATTAACTGTAAACCATCCACGTTTTCTTCCAAAATTGCAATTTTGTGGAGGGATTATTAGGGAAAGAGCAACATTTTGAGCCAAAATTGGGGACAGTTGAGAGGTTTGGATATGCCTAATTCTATATATTTACTTGCACGTACGTCTCAACCTGTTAATACAGGAAATCTGGACAAGGCAAAATATATTGGGGGACATATAAACAGTACTAAAAATTGCTCTTGTATAAACTGAGACAGTTGATAGAATAATAGGTCTTGCTTTAGCATGCATTTTTCTGAAGGTTATGAAGTCTGAGGCTCAGTGTCTGTCATTATTTAATGACTTAATTCCTAAATAATTTGCCAGAAAACCACACATTTTATGAGGAACAAACCAAAAATAAGAAGACAAAAATCTATTAATTCTGCAAAAATCTGGACAGTTGAGAGGTATAGTTCAGCCGGGGCTGTCTGTGTTTGCTGCCCTTTCCCCGTCACAAAATCATGGTTGAATGGAGCCTCCCCCCTGCAGCCATTCCAATGAACCATTACTTGGCTATTTCACCCCATTTACCATAAACACTGTGCATACTGCTTTACTTCTGTAATGATTTGGGCTTCATTTGAAAGTTTCATTTTACATTTTACAGCGCAAACACAAATAGATATCTGCTAAACAAAGCAATGCAATCTCACAATGAAAGTAGACTTAACATTAAAACTTCTCTGCCCTTGAAACTCACATTCATTGAAACCCACTTTCAAAGAAAATAAATTTTGCCAGTGGCAGATAAAGATTAACTTTGGGTTTGTGCTGTTTTCAAATCACAGGCCCCTTGTACAGAAAACATACACATGCTCTTTCATACACCTTCCTGATTGTATTAAATTATATTTCTTGTACAATACAGTACAGTTTTAGAGGGCGTTTTACATTTGTTTTGAACATTTTTCCAGTAAACAATGAAACAAAATGCATGCACCAATAATAACAAAACTGCCCAGTTCACAACATTTCCATCATAAAAGTCTACTCAGACTTCTACAGTCCACCAGTATCAGTACATTTGCACAATCTCTGAAGAAGTAAAAGTCAACTAAATGATTCCACATTAGAGAGATCAGTAACCAATGAAGAGGATGCTGCTAGGAAACAACTTTAAATTTCATTGTTTCGTCTACAAATAAAGTGCCTGTTGCCCTTGAGGAATAAATTGCCTATCTTACACTAAAAATATGATAAGCTAGTAATATTGCAGTAGGGAATGGATGGCAAACTTGGGTATTGAAATGCATATGACAGTATTTGTAATAAAGGACAGAATTACGTTCATAGTTACTAGGTATCTTCACCAAAAAGGAGTGCAGCATCCACCCACTTTGCAACACAGTACAATATCAGCAATGCATCTAACTACTGTGGGAGTAGAACACACAGCCTTCTGCATCCAAAGCAAGTATACTACCTGTTGTATTATTAACAATGCAAGAAGATACAGTATAAGCAGCACTAAACTTTTGCTCCCCTGCAGCTCTCAGCTCCTTGTAAAATCTACTCACTCAGATGTATCTCTGAACTTTGCAGCACAAGAAATCTGGAAAAAGCCAACATTTATTGGATGGGGTGGAGAAAAGCCCAAACACCAGGGACACATTTTAAACAATTCTGTGTTACCACCATACATTTCACTGCTAAATCTTTAACCCAAGACGCTATGCAAAACAGAACAACATGTCACTATGCCAAATCTGCTGTTTTGTGAAAGAGAGGAAGACTGCAACTTAAATGGCTACCATTTAGTGAATTCAGTTCTCACTATAGCTGTCAACCTTTTAGCACAAAACACCTGAACAAAGCCAGTAATGGGGGAATACAGCCCCAAACATATTCAATGAATTCAGTTCTTAGCATAGCTCTCAACCTTAGCACAAAAACCTGGACAAAGCCAATAATGGGGGAATACAGTCCCAATAATAGGGACAAATTTCAAATATCCAACTTATAAACTTAGAAAATTGCTAGAATAAAAGCTTTTGTGTTACCATGTACTTTCTGAAGAATATGAAGTCTGAAATTCAAATGCTTGTCATTTTTATTTAACATTTGTTAACCAGGAAAGTCTGACTTGGAACAAATGCCAATTTTCAGCAGAGGCCCAGGGAGAAACACTCCAGACACATGTCTTTGTGCACCCAGAGGAAACCCACACAAACATTGGGAGGACATACAGATTCCACACAGAAGGCACCCCAGCCAAGAATCAAACCAGAGAGCCTGTAGCTGTCAAGCAACAATGCTACCACTGCACCAATGCACTACTGACTTTGTAAGGACACAAAACTACAGAAACTACAGATTTTATGAGGAACAGAACAAGTATGAAGGAAAAATCTGCAAATTTATTTACAAATGGTGGTGGGTAGGGAATTCAGGGTCTTGCCACCTGGGCCCAAAGTACAGGGTTCAAGCCTATTCTCTATCCACCACCATATAGCACTTGGGGCATTTTACACACCACACACACACACACACACACACACACACACACACCCCTTTGTATTCCTTACCTCAAGGTGTAACAGCTCGTAAAACAAGTACATCCACAAAAATGAGCCCGAGACAATGAGAGCAAGTCCTTTCCGTGAGATCCCCCTTCAAGTCTATGCAGTTGTAACTGCATAGACTTCTGGGATAGTGCTTTTGCATACTGTCTTCCTAATCTGGACTGCTGGTGAGACAGTCTGGATTCTGTGTGCATGCTCCAGACTGGTACACCAGCAGTCTGGAAATGCCGAGAGTGCGCATGTACGATGTTCAGCAATTCGCGTTTTTATTTTTGTATTTTCTTTTTTTATTTTATGTTTTTATTTTATTTTCTTCTTTGTTTACAGCTGGGTGGGTCTGCAGCCCAATAGCATGAGCCACCCCTGGCTGTAACGTACACAAAATGACGACTGTATTGCTAATGGCACTATCAATGATTGCTGATGAGATGCAGAATGTGTCCCCATCCCTGTAAACCTATGCCACACAAACACAATGTGTGATGGCTGTGACTGTACTTCACACCCTAATTCCATGGTGTCTCACACAGCAGTCTGTACATATGGCAATAAGCATTTTGCCAACATGCACAGCTCACCTCCTGCTCCACCTACACCCATATGACACACACCTGCATGTGTTCGGCTCCTTACTAAAGACTTTCCCAAGTGACAGACACCTTGGAAAATCATCCACCTATTTGCCTGAGTAGCCATATCTGTACGCCTGTGGAGCAAATCATCATGGAGCTGATCAGCAAACATATATGTTATGTACAAACAGCTGACTGTACACAGTTTGGCTTTCTTACAGGAAGATCATGGCTGTTAGTCATGGTAAACATGTCTGAGGTGGTCACCAAGGACCCGAGTGAGTGGACATAAGGGCATACAACTAATTGGAGTTAGCCAACCCATGTGATTCTACCCCCTACTCAGACATCATTGATAAAAGCAGCCACTTAGGCATCCATGGTAATATCAGCATAGGGGACACTAAGTGGCTCAGTGATGGCACACATACTCAAAATAGGGAAATTCACCTCCACTAGCTGATCTGTATGCAACTGTGTTCAATGGGGCTCAGTCCTGGGTCTTCTACTGCCTGGAATCCATTTAACCACGATACAGGCGAATACTGAATGCGTGTGGCTGACAAAATTGGCTGATGCCTACAAATGCTGAGCAGTCATAGACTCTGTGAGGTATGTCAATATCCTACAAGAAAGGCCCCAGAAATACCTCACAAGGAGGACTACCAACCTCAAACAGATGCCCTACACAGACCATCTCAAATAACTCCAGCTTTACGCCACCGCATATCGCCTACTCAGAGGCGATCTCTTCCTAACATACAAAGCTATGTCAAACCCAGAGCTGTTGGACATGCTCCACTTAAAGAAATCCCAATCTCTTTGAGCTACGCGCTATAGGGACCTAAACCATGTCACCACAATAATCAGAACATGATGGAGGGATATATTCCTGTCCCAGAAACTTCCCATACTCTGGAACAAACTTCCTATCTATATCAAACAAAGCTCCTCTTTAGCAGTCTTCAAGAAAAATATTGATGATTGCATGGGAGATAGGAAATTCACCCCCGAGATCACTTCTGTTGCTCTGTTCAAGAGGTGCACAGGAAATTAATTTTCTTGGGTGGCGAAAGCCAGGGTGCCTTTTTGGCTAGGCTTATATAGGCCCTAGGGCCAACAGCCTAGTATCTACCTATAAACCTATGAACAAGAGGGTACTGATGAACAAATGCCTGTTGACATACTAATGGCCATAAACTCCATGTGACTATACATGTAGCATCATTTCCATCAGTACCACCCATGATCCTTGTAAGTAGCACATCAGTAGCAACATGCGATGTACATACTCAGGGGTGATAGACCTGGGCACACAGGCCTGGCCACACAGGTTTACACCTAATGTACCTGGGATCACCATGTCTCCCTAGTGATAATATGGGAATGATATGTCATAACTGAGGGCACAGTCACCCAAAGTTGACATACTCATAACCCCCATGTACTGTTCTTTCAGCATGCCAGTATTTCAGTGCAATGGTCATTTGGTAATGTACCTTTCCAACCAGTACTGGCAAATAGACACAACACAAAGGTCCCTCATGAGAGAACATTACATCTTCAGTATCTGTTCAATGAGGATCATCTAAAATCAGTGTCATTGTAGCCTGTGGCAGGTAGACTACTTAGAGATGATCTCTGCCTTTCGTATGGGGAAATGTGCAACCCTGCTTGATTGAAAATGCTACATATCTATAGGTGGCATGGTACATGGATTACTCACTCTAAGGACATTAACCTGGTATATGACATTAGTAATACATGCTGGTGTGAGGGATCTGTGAAGAAGCCTGCCTAATGGCAAACAGAGTACCTCAGTGGGCCTTGTCAGATGTCATCTGTATGACTGGCTGGGTGACCATCATTTCACCACAGTGCTTCTGCTTGTGGCCCCGGTGGACAGGAGCAATGTGTGCTGATCATGTAAATAAGGGTATAATCTTGGCTAGGATTGTGAAGGCTGTAGGGCCATTATGTTATTAAAGGTTAAATATCCGATGATTCCATAAGGTGATGTAAAATACTCTAACAGCCACACACGCAAACCTGGCTACACTGAGGATAGCACCACATCCAATTACTGTTTACAGGACAAGGCACAGAACATGCACACTGCAAGTTGGCTACAACTACATTAGAACACTTACCTATCTAATGGTACACACTACATTTCATAGTACATGACACACGCGTTGCACCTTAAGTCTGCTATTACTATCGCTTTAGGACATCTTATGCTTTATGACATCAGCAGGCCTAGTTGTGGTCAGGCATTTGGAGACTCGCATCATCTGCTACAATCAAAATACTGCAAAACCCTACCCTTTTTTAAGTTACTGAGGTGATCATATTTATGTTGTATGGAGATACACATGCACACACCAAGTGGCCTGGAGTGAAATTAGAATCCCTACCTATCTTGTCTTACACACTACAGATCACAGTACGTATTGCACATGCCACAGCTTAAGTCTAACATTGCAATGGCAGATGGTAGTCTTAACCCATTCCCTCCAGTAGAGCTCTACTGAGTGTGTACCTTTAACTCCCAGTAGGTGTGGCTTCAGCCTTTAAAAAAATCAAGTTATCACCTTACAGTTCTAACAAATACTAATTGATACAGGTCCTATATCAGTACAATTGTGTTTGCCATCATGTATGCTTCAAGATAAAATATTCTGATACCTTCTATGTTGCATGGTTTTGTACTTATTAATGCAAATATGAACAGGCAATATTTGGCACCTAGAGCTGCAGTAGGATGTAACTGCAGAAATGCCTGGAGATGTCACTCGGCTGTAATGAGTTGGCAGATGACATCAGCAGGCCTTTTAGAAAAGGGCAGTTTGGAAGCCAGCAGCAATGTACTGGGCCAAACTGTGCAGGCCCATTGCAGGTTGACAGTCAATGATGGATTCCCCGTTGTTTTGTGGACACACACACACACACACACACACACACACACACACACACACACACACACACACACACAAAATGAGATTAGAACCTCTACCTGTCTAGTCTTACACACTATAGATCACAGCACTTATCGCATGTGACAAGGCTTACATCTGACATTACAATGGCAGATGGTAGTCTTAAGGTAGATGACATCAGCAAGCCTTGTAGCAGATGGCATTTTGGAAGCCGGCAGCAATGTAAAGTGCCAAAAAGTGCAGAACCAAAGCAGTTTAATAGTCAATGAGGGACTCAGTTTTTTGCAAGGGGATACACACACAGACATACACACACATGCACCGAGTGGCTGGAAGTGAGATTACAAACCCAACCTATCTAGTCTTGCACACTGTACAACACAGTATTTATCAAGGGCACTACTGCTGATGTCTGTTTTATACATGACTGCAGGCAAACTCCTTTTGGATTACACAAACTAGGATTATGTTGAACAGCATCTGTGGCCTGCAGAGTGGTATTGCTTTTTAATGTTGTCTGCATCTAGGAGCCTAGCAGTCAGGTAATTGTTATTTTTCCTAGCCATGTGGGTACAGTTACCAGTTTGGCCATATGTGGCTGTTTGCATTTAGATGGTCAAGCCTGTGGGCAAGAAAAATGTGCCATGTCCATGCATGCATAGACCACATTATACATTATATATGTATGTATCACACACACACACACACACACACACACACACACACACACACACACACACACACGTGTGTTTGTATTATGTAAATATATGGGGAGAGACTGAGATATTTATATATATATATATATATATATATATATATATCTGTGTATACATGGAGATAGATGCACTATCTATGGGGGAGAGAGATACTGACAGACAGATATGTTTACAAATATATACTTAACAGATCATTTTGAGCAAGGAGCAACAGACTTGTGCTCTAAGTGTATGAGCATGCCCAGTGGGATTGTCACTACTTACAAACGGACTCAAGCCCACACCTACCTGTGCTCCAGTCTGGGATTTTGTGTGTTACAGACAATGACATCTGTTCTTATTTTCATAGTACTGCACTTCACTCAAATTGTCCACAACATTCTTCAGCCATCTATTGTAACTAATATGTGACAGAGGTTAATAATATTATACCACACACAAACTGGCAGTCTGTCAAATCACCAACATAATATCTCACATCAAAAAGAGGAGGACACTTCCAGAGTAGAACCATCAACGCTATCACCAATGTTAACTTCCCTAGTCCACTGAACCACGCAAGCTGTCAGACAGAGAGGGGTCATTCATCACACCATCAAACAGCATACAAACGTATATTGTCATTCCTGCATTAAGTGAGACATTCAATGTATGCATTGTTTCTATGTAACTGCCCAGAGATTGCCTGGACTACTTATATACTATTGATGAGTTACTGTTAAAGCAGTTATGTTGGAACATTGCTGTGTTTGGAGTGGGGGAACAACACTGCATGTTCTGCTGGGATATGCAGTAATGCAAATATCACATAACCCCACTGTGTAATATCTCCCTTGACTGATGTAGTGAATATTCCATGCATGCTCTGAGTTACAGCACAATGGCACTAAATATACAGAACCAACTGATATTGCCAACATCCTGGCAGAACTTTAACCCCCTCTCACCCCCTAGAGGGCCCATCTCTATACCGGAAGAATGCAAAGTTCCTGTAATCATGGCTGCATAGGTAAAAAAACACACTCTCCAAAGCCAAGAACACAGCACCCATGGGACCTGACAATATCCCAGGCTGCGTTCTACATGAACTACAGAATAAACTGGCACCCTACCTAAGTATCATGTACAATCATAGCCACACCTCAGGCTTTGCTCCAATGAATGGTGCACCACAACGTTATCCCACTCTACAAAGGGGGAGCCATGACGGACCTCGGGAACTACCGCCCCATTAGCCTGATGAGCCTTGTCTGCAAGGCCATGGAACGTATCATCATGGAACTCAAACAAAGACATTGGTAATCTCCAAACTCTGGACCCTACCCAGTTCGGGTTTGTAAAAGGCAGATCATGTCTCCTAAACCTGATTGACTTCTTTGAAGCAGTCATCAAAGCCATAGATGAGGGTAAGGTGGTTCACACAGCTTATCTAGATCTCGCCAAGGCGTTCAACACCAACCCCACTCTGGAATTATAGATAAGTTCACTATACTAGGTATAAATCCCTATGTCACAAGATGGTTTGCCAACTGGCTCACTGGCTCACGGACAGAAGCCACACTGTGAAAGTAGCAGACTCCAAATTCGACTTCAGACCAGTGACATGCGGAGAACCACAGGGTTCAGTCCTGGGTCCTCTTCTGTTTGGTATCTACTTCTCTAAAGTACAGGCTAACACAGAAGGTCTTTGGCTAACAAAGTTTGCAGATGACTGCAAACTAGGAGCCATAATCAAAACTCCAAACGATGTGGACATACTACAAAAGGGCCTCAACTGACAGATGCCTGGTGTCAAAGCCATGGCCTGAAGCTCAATGCCAAAAAGTGTATTGTCACCCCCTTTGGTAAAAACTCTGTACCCATGAACTACCACATAGCTGATAGTCTACTTAATGCCAAAAATGTGATAAGAGACCTTGGGACACAGGTGGACAGTAGTCTCTCCTTTGATAAACACATCACCACAGTGGCCAAGAAATCCTCATCACAAAAGGTTTCTCATCCAGGAAAAAAAAGAGGCCATTGTTCCCCTCTACTCATCATTCATTAGACCCATTATAGAGTACAACGCCCCTTTTGGAATGTACCTCACAAGATATCTACAACAACTGGAAAGGCCACAGAAATACCTCACAAAGAGGATTGCTAGCCTCAAACAGATGCCCTACGCAGACCGTCTCAAACAACTCCAGATTTACTTTGTCGCATATTGCCTACTCAGAGGCGATCTCTGCCTAACATACAAAGCTATGTCAAACCCAGAGCTGTTGGACATGCTCCACTTAAAGAAACCCCAATCCCTCTGAGCTACATGCTCTAGGGACCTAAACCTTGTCACCACAATAAACAGAACATGCTGGAGGGATAGATTCCTGTCCCAGAGACTTCCCATACTCTGGAACAGACTACCTATCTATGTCAAACAGAGCTCTTCATTAGCACTCTTCAAGAAAAATCGTGATGATTGGATGGGAAATGGGAAATTCACCCCAGGGATCACTTCTATGGCTCTGCTCGACAGGGGCACAGGAAAATCATTTTCTTGGGTGGTGAAAGCCAGGGTACCTTTTTGGCTAGGCTTATATGGGCCCTAGGGCTAATAGCCTAGTATCTATCTATAAACCTATGAGGCCTAGTGAATATTAAGGACAAATGATAGTGGACTGTGTATCTGTAGCCCCATGTGGATATTACATCTGTCAAAATAGTCCACTATATTTACTTGCATAAATGTAGCAGATTCATACATGCAATAACATATCATAGTAATCCTTACAAGTACTGTGTAAGTTAGAGACTTACCTAGTGAATGCAGCAGTTGACAGACCTGTAGTGCAGGGATGACTCTGTGTGATGCCAGAAGTACACAGCCATGGATAACTACAGGTTGTGTGGGTTGCCTGGCATCAAGTTTAATACTGTACATGTATGTGACTAGTAGTAAGGTGTGATTCCCTAGGTTGTCAGTGAATTTGCTATACGTTGTCTCTTAGCCAAAGCCAGGGTGTACTGAGCACACCTAGTCTGCCTACAGGGACATGAGCAGGGGGTTCCTCTTCCGGGTCATTCTGTGACTGTGGCTGTGATGACCTAGGCACTGGTGGGGGGCTGTGTATCCCTTCCCTTTGCTGATCCTGCTGCAGCTGTTTCCACAGGATCATATTCTGTAGCCTACCACATACTGTGAACTTATGTGCACATGAGGCTGGAGAGAACTGCAGGGCTCCACCAAACCTACAACAAGGTTGCCAGATTTGCAGCGAATCAAACTACAAGTCACACCACTGCTTAGCACTCCAGCAACTAGACTGGCTAAAATTTCCTCATCTGCTCCAACTATATCAACTACAAATCTTTTACTCCAACCTCTATCTACCCAACTTCTGCCCCAGCCTTTCCTCCATCATAACTAAATATTCCCCAGCTAGGACTCTACGCAGCTCAGACCAAGAATTATTACACATCTACACACCCAAAACCAAAATAGGATGTCTTCTCTATAACTACAACCTAGCTACATCCTGGAACTAACTCCCATTGGAAATAAAGTCCCTTCACTATAGCAAGAGTTTCAAATTAGCCGTAAGACAATACCTCAAAAAAATGGTCTTGCCACTGAAGCCATTCACCCTGAAACTTCTATCCTCCCACCTATCTCACCACCTCACCCTAAATGCATCTCTCAACTTGCACTCCTACCTCTTCCACCACTTCCCCTTCCTTCTTCTCTAACCAATCTTGATTCATTCACTCCAAAATAATCTACTTTATCTAGTCTGCCTAAAAGGTCACCTCTACTCTATTTCCCTTATATCTTCAACTAGCTATTTGAATATTCTTTTTTTTTTTTTCTAAACTCCAAAACAACCAGGTACTACTCATTTTAAGGGATATATACCTGGTTTCAAAATCTTTTCCTGACAATCTATTGTGCTCAAAGCAGTTTCAATTATATTGTAACAAATCTGATATTCTTCTGCTGAGTGTTAATACTTTTTTTTTAAAACTGTATTCCCTGAGGAGCTTTTCTCCCCGGGTCATGGCCGAAAAGAGCCTAAAGCTGATTGTTAATACTTTGTTTCTAAAATTTAAAATTGTTTTCCCTGAGGAGCTTTTCTCCCCGGGTCTCTGCTGAAAATGAGCCAAAAGCTCAGACAGACTAACCCGGTTAACAAATGTAAAATAAATAAATAAATAAATAAATAAATAAATAAATAAATAAAATATATGTAGGCACTGCGACTGTGACTTCAGAAGCCCAAACACATGGTCTTTGAAGTTCCTAGTAGGTGCATGTGCCTCATTATGGTAGTCCTGGGTGTGTGTACATTTCTGATGGGTGTTATCATCCATGGTTCCAGGTCATAGCCAGCATCCCTCAGTAAATGGACATATGGGATGTCCCCCCTAGCAAATATCTGGTACAGGTGTGATGCATGCCAGATATGGGAGTTGTGATAACTGCCAGGGCTACCAGCACACACATTCAGGATAATCTCCTGGGCATTGCGTACAACTTGGCAGTTGAGGTAGTGATATACCTTGTGGTTAACGTAGCTTCTACTCTGCTTACCAGAAGGAGCCTTGATATGTACATGAGTACAATCTATGGCACCCAGTAAGTACTTCTGGGTAGTATGCTGCATGGTAGAAGTGTTGCATATTGGTGGCGACTATGTGCTCACTGGCATGTTGAGGCAGAGCATCCAGGAACTGATGAAGTGTCCTGAATGCAGATGCCTGTGACACCCTCATCATGTCCTCAGTTTGCTTTTGAAAAGTACCTGTAGGTAGTATCCTAAAGGCTACACATACCTTAGTTTCCACTGGGATGGGCTCCCCTCGGTTAGCACTGGCTCTGAGTTGAGGGTGGTAGAAGTCAGTGAGCTGTTGTAGTATGTCCCTGTCCACCCTGTAGCACTCTACAATCTCCAGCTCATGTAGCTGCTGGTAGCTTACCCTGGACCTGAACCCTCTTCTCCTCCTTGGCCTAGGCCTATGGTCATCAGCACCAGCAGCATTGACTTCAGCCTCTAGCACATACAGATATAGAATAGCTGCAACAGACCCTAGCATTATTCAGTTAAAAATCCCCAAGTTTGTACTGCAGTGGGTCAGAGTATTGAGGCAAAACCGGAATGTAGGGTATATGCATACTTTATACACTTGTGGTGCAGGTCCACCATGTGGGATTGGCAAGTTTGGATGCATGCCAGCTGCTTAAAATATAATTAAAATGATTTAAAGACTCTTACTTATTTGTGTGGCATGGTGCTCAGTGCCATGGTGCCCAACGTAACTTAGTAGAAAAAAGTAAATATTCTAATTGAATATTTCCAGTTTTCATTGAAAGCTTACAAGCCCTAGAGGGGTTGTTCGCACGAGCATGCTTAGCTGCGTAAAATCTGCTGAAAGTAAACATGACCCCCCCCTCCCGATATTATCCATATTCACTGGGAATGGCAACACTGTATAGGAGCCTACATGAAAAGGATCTGCAAACATGATTGCTAATTTTAGCTATTTAACAAATTTACCTCATTTATATGCATATTCGTGCTGACAGCCTGGATACTACTCAGATCATACCTTTGTGTGCAGGGCAACAACACAAGTGCACCATTATATAGACCCAATGCAAGGTCCTACAGTACATTTCTGTGATATACATTTATTAATTTTTATTTATTTATTTTTTTCATTAAGCATGTTTGCATACCACAGCGCATAGTGCAAATAAATACAGATTATTTAAAAAAAACATATTATTGATTATACATTTCCCCTTGCATTTTTTCACTGTCACAATGCATTTCTCCCCAATTCTCATTATGATAGACCCTTTTCAGGGAAGTTATATCCAAATTTGTGAACATTTTCACCCCCTACACTCCATGTAGGGTCCTGTACGCGGAAACTTTCTGCTACACTACAGACATGGACACAGGATGACTTTCTGGTGGCTGGAATTGCTTCCCCTGCCTAATTTACATGAAATTCACCTGCTTAAGCAAGAATTTGCATTACATGGATCTTTTCCTGTTCACATGCATTTGCAAGCAGCTAAGTGAGGCTTACTGAATCTTAAATTGTTTGTGCTCATGTACGCATCGTGCCAAAAAAATATATATTTTGTAGGGTTTATTCAATTCCCCAGAATGTGTTTAAACCATCTATGGGTTTTGGGTTTTTTAGAATTACTTTACAGTTGTTAATATTTTGATACAGTAATTATGTTAAGAACTGTAATATGCTTTTTCATATTTGTACCCATTAACATAAATACAAAGCATACAGAAAAAACTACAATACTTTAAATAAAGGATAGCTATTGATTTTTTTAGTCCCAAGGTCCTGCTGGCAGTTTCTTACTTTCTGTAATTTAGAGGAAAACTTATGGCTGTAATATATGCTTAGCATATTCACTGAAATATACAATGTAAAACTGTTAAGAGAAAAAACACTTTGCAGAGTATTTTATGCTGCACAAGTTGCCTATTTTCTGTCTCTTCTTCCCTTTTATTTTGTACATTGTACTTCACTCCTTCTGTGCATTTTATTACTGCAGCACAGGAAGGGGTGCTGTGAATCAGATCACCAGCTTTAAGCTTGTCAGCTGGTCCTTCCTTTGAAAAAGCTCTTACCTGAGTGAATTCAATGACATGCTGACAAATGAAGCATCTGCATATTTGATTATGTCACAGCAGTTGCTTGCCATTTGTTTATTCATTTTGTTTTGTTTTTTTATTCTGTTGTAATTCTGTAGAATTTAATAAAATTATTAGATAAACAGCAAAGTGTTTGAATAGCATTCTAAATGAAATTAACTGTTCAACAAAACAAACTACAACCACTTAATTTTCTTTGTTTTTTTTTTTTTGGTGGGAAAAGCCTCAAACACCACCCATGCAAGGGACACCTGCAAATTTTTTCTTGAAATTATCTTATTATAGCTATGGCATAACTATCAATCTCTTAGAGCAAGAAATCTGGACAGGGCCTAAAATAATGGGGGACAAAGACTAAGAAATAGGGACAGATTTTAAATATTCATCTTATAAACTTATAAAGTTCTAGAAAAACAGGATTTGTGTTAACATGCATTTTCTGAAGGATATGAGATCTGTAACTCAAATGTAGGTAAAAAACTTTCTTACACTGTGAAGGACACCAATGAGGAAGAGAAAAGGCAAACACTACTGAAAACTCTTGATGTCCACCATGGCAGTAAAACTTAATAGTAAAATCAAAACTTTAATAAAAAGAATATAACATAAAATAAGCAGTCCACAGTCTTCCGATAAGCGCTTTTGGCAAATAAGCCTTCCTTAGATTGTTAGGGACAACAGCTAGATATAACTACCCTGTGTTTCTAAAGGTAGGCCAAACACTTCACTTATGCTGTGCTGATGATGTCATAAGAAGACTGAAACATGCATGTCCATAGCTAGTGGGGTTTAGGTTTACTGGCCTAAATTTGTCCATTAATCAACTTAAAATAAGTTATGGGCATTCAGAATCACCATATAGCTGAAACACCCAGTGTCCTTAAAGAGGTCATTTGCATTTATCTCATAATCCTCTTTTACAAGAGATTTTAAGGACTCACACATGAAAACTCTAGCTTGGCTAGGTTTTTCTTCTTGTTTTTTCCAACGGATTGGTTGTGTGCCTATTTACTCTTTTATCAATGGACGCTTGGGAATTTCTGTGTGGATTTTGGACAACACGACTCTGACTTTGATAGATTTATGAACATTATACTCAGTCATGACAGAAGTGGATGCATATTAAAATGGATAGAAGTATTTCATATGCCTGAAATTACTTCAAAGGCTATCATTAGTCATTTTGCAAGATTTTTTTTGCTTATGGCTTAACTGAATATATTCCCACTTATAATGGGAATGGAGTTTACTTGAGAGAAATGCTATTGTGTTATCAAGCAGAAGGGAACAATGTATTCCAATAGTGCACTAGAGCATTTAGCAAGACATGTTTT
This sequence comes from Protopterus annectens, assembly GCF_019279795.1. Taxonomy (NCBI): domain Eukaryota; kingdom Metazoa; phylum Chordata; order Ceratodontiformes; family Protopteridae; genus Protopterus; species Protopterus annectens. Next base: position 766,197,184 of record NC_056750.1, read on the forward strand.
AGAGATTCATGTAATCCTCCTTCAGAGCAGGTATGAAGATACTGTTTCATAACATTATGAAAACTGAGACTAAAACTCTGAAAATACTCTAAATACTCTTAGAATAATTCTTAAATGCAATACAAGATAGACACCTAAACATGTCAGAACCAGATTAATACTGATGAAAATGAGTCTGAAATAATACTTACAAAAGATCTAGCATGACAAATATGTAAAGAATAGGGCATTCAATAAAAAAAATATTCAATGTGTCTCTAGAATTCCAATTTGGAGGTCCAGGGAAGTTCCAGGACTTATCATGCACAAAATAGGTCCAAATTTGTATTGCATTAGATACCAAGATTCTATGATTTCTTGCATTACATGAGAAATTTGGGTAGCTGAAACCTAGACCTGTAATGGCTAAGGACAGTGACACAGTTGTGATGTATTCCCCGACTCTTGACATGGCAGTGTCATGTGTATTAGTGAGCCTAAGGTACCACTGTGCTAAGTGTCCGTGCCAGAATGCAGCAGATCATAAATGACTAGAAAATTATCTTAGCTTTTGACTAATAAATTTAACAGCAATGTGCTTGAACAAATCCATGAATGATACTGGCTGTGGGTATTAGTACTGTGTGTATGAGCACTGGAATTAATTTCACAATAAATTAGGAAATTATTGTAATCTAAAAATGGGGATGTATGGGTAGTTGATCATTATACATTACACCATGCAAGCGAACATATTTGCCATTATCTAAAGTAACTCTGCCTGTACCTAGCACTCACCTCAAGATCTGTATTAAAAAAAACCACTGGATTCAAGCTGTGCTGCTAGTCTTGATAAAGTTTCTTCAAAGTATATATCATCTATTGATTTATGGAATATGAACACTTTGTGAAAGACAGAGAACATATAGTAAATGATAATGTGTAATAAGAGTGGGTTAGGAGTGACGTACACAAGAGTATTTATACTTTTACACATAAATCAAGGAATCTACTTCCAAAAACTAGCAGTGAATGTGTTTAGAAGTATATTTAGGTTTGCCATTGGGTACACTAGAAACAAATGCCTGGCCACTGAGACATTATGAAAGTACTGGCACTTGTTGACCAATGCCAAATCTTCTTTCTGGCACTTGGTGACCAATGCCAAATCTTCTTGCAGCCAGCCTTCATTTATATGTAGGAGATTCACAATATTTCATAAATATTAAAGATGCTGCAATTACTTTTGCGGCATTTATCACTTTTGGATGTGGAAGCTCCAAAGTCTTCCCTTTTACATACAAAGAAGATGGAGGATTCATATAGATCATTTCTTCTAAAAGGCAGTTTAAGCTTCATAACTGAAATAGTATGGGTTTGGTTTATCTTGCAGTCTGCCAGTGTAATAATATTTCTGTGTTAGCAAAACTAGCAGTAATCTGTGCTGCTAATGAAGGAACATCTAAGGACTATCAGGAACAACTATCATGCTGATGGTCCAGCAGACTTTATAATGAAAGAAAAGGAGTCTGCATTTATTTCTTTTCTTCTTTTAATGAACTTGAGTTACTTGGGAAAAGAGATCACTGAGGTCTGGCTGTGAATTCTCTCAAACAAACAAACAAAAAGAAGACACTTTATGTATGAGGTTTGTTACAAGCTTTTACTCGATTTTGTATCACTTTTTTAAGAAATGAATTTTCTTTCCATTTAAAATTATGTGCATGTGGATGTTTCATGACCAGTGCTGCATTGACATTAGACATAATTAAAGATAGGATTATTATCTGCTACATGTAATACATAGCCAATAAAAAAAGTATATAGCTTTCCTTTTGGGCAGCACAATGTCACAATGGCTGTCATTGTTGCCACACAGAGCTTGGTTCTTCAGTTCAGCTCTGTGTTGCGATATTTTCACTGTACAGTCTACATGCTCTCCCTGTGACCATGTAGGGTTTTCACTTGGTGCTCCAGTTTTCTTCCACATTCCAATGAGGTATTTTAGGGGACTTTGTCAACCCCAAATTGACTGTAAGTATGTGTGCTGTGGATGAGTAAGTGTGTATTTACTTCCTGCTCCGATCTGGGGCTTTATCCAAGATTATTTTACCTGCCTTGCATCCCCTGAGTGCTGGGAAAGATGCATTATTTCTGCCAAAGATATAAACTCAATTAAAATAATTGAGAAAAAATGAATTTATAATAAGGAAAAATGGGAGAGCAGAAACATTTATACAGCATAAATATTTTTTATTTAACTCATTTTATTAATTCCTTTTTCCTCAGCACCATTTCAGTGAGTAAATGTTCTGACTTACTGACAGGACTATGGACTGGTCTTGCTTATTAAGATGGCTAACCATTAGCACTAGACTCCTGTTTACAGCACTAGTCAGGATGGTGGCAATAGATATCATGTATGTTGAACTTTATGCCTGTTCTAGTAAATGCAGATCTGGGAAAATAATTAGGCAATCTTCTGCTACATGGAAAACACCACAACTTCCACTGTCTGTTTTGCAAATTCCTTTTGTTACATTGCTGTGGCATGAGCTTTGTGTCTTCTGAATATCTTTGCATACTACAGGTTGTCCAAAGAATGTTTTTTTATAATCAAACGTTAATTATTTTAATAATAAAATCTGTAGAACTCTATTTTGTAAACAGAATGTGTACCGGTAACAGTATTTTCAAGTATAGAAAACATAACTTGTGAAAGGAGAAAAATCTGATGACTGACAGCAGCTATAAATAGACTGAAGTAGAGACGGTTACTATGGATACAAAGGACATCAAATCCCATGGCCCAGACACCGTCTGTTAAAGAAATGTCACATATATTCCCTATAGCAAATTAAAGCATTTAATGAAGGTGAGGAACCTGGAAACGACTTTGATATCCAAGAATAAGCATTTGTCACTATATTCCCACAAGCTAAGGAAATGAATTAAATGTGTGATTTATTTTGCATTAGCTTTATTATATACTCACAAATGAAGCTCTGTGTTTGTAGCAGGTATCAAAATCAAGACTCTGCTTCCGGATATTTATGATGCACTGACGGAGTCAAGAGGGTATCCGATTTTTTTTCTTTTTTGGAGGGGGGGTAGAATACTGGCTACCTTTATCAGTTAACAGCAGCACTTCCATACCTATAACACCAAGGTGTTCGATAAAATTTCATTTTAAAGAAACGAGATGAGATAATGAAGTTTGCATCATTCCTACCCATCAACACACTTTGATCAGTTTTAAAGTACATTGCACTTCAAAATGAATGTTGTGTATCTCAATTAAATCAATAAGTGATCATTCAGGATCCAAGGCAGGCAATCCATTTTAAGCATGTGATCAAAAAGATCTGCCGTGTTTACATCCATATTCCTGCATGACTGCTGGTCCTCGGCCATGGTACATTTTTAATCTTAAGTATGTAAAATAAATGTATACACACACACACACACACACACACACACACACACACACACACACACACACACACACACACTGTGACATCTCATTTAGGGAAAAGGTACAATATGTATTTAAATATGTGTAAATGTAAGCTTTCATCTTTCAAATTTCTCATAATAGTCACTCATGTAATTTGTTGTATTACCTAGAATAATGTAAAAGTAATTTTTATTAGAGATGTACAAGAGGCTGCTGCTGGGGAATAGGGGACAGGAGGCTAGTTCATCAAGTGGGAGGGTCATCATGGACAAAAGCAGGGCCTTTATTGGTTCCTTCAGTTGGATGGTCCATGCTGGGCCTATATTGCATATGAACTGAACGAAGATCAGCCAAACATTTTTTACAGTTATGATGAAGACCTAGCTGAAGCCTACAGCTGTGAATTATATTCTATTGCCTGCTTGTTGGAGTCTTAGCCTGTGTGAAATAAAAGTGATAAACGTTCCTCTAAGGACTCAAACCCTGAATTTAAGGCACTGTGTAAATAGTATAAATATTTTTTCAGTTTATGGTGCAAAGCCAAAGTGGGCTGTTTATCTTTTCATCTTTAAATAAAGCCATGCTTTTACGCTTTTCTGGTTTCATTGAGATTAAAAGATAGGATATATGTATGCATATCCCTCAATGAGCTGAGAGACATCTTACATATAGAGAGAGAGAGAGAGAGATTGAGAGTGAAAGAGCATTTGTTTCACAGGGAGTCTGGAATAGCAGGTAGAAATTTGGAGAAAACATTTCAGAGGAGTGTAATGAAGTCTTCTAAGGGAATGCCAGATCAGTGGGATTATTGTCTGATCATTAATAGTTTAACTTCTAGGGGCTGGAGAGAAGTCAGTTCACAGTAGCTTATATCATACACAAAAGAACGGAAAAAGAGTAGGCTCAGTGATTACAAAGGTATCAGTGGCAATGAGTAGGCTCGGTGATTACAAAGGTATCAGTGGCAATGAGTAGGCTCGGTGATTACAAAGGTATCAGTGGCAATGAGTAGGCTCGGTGATTACAAAGGTATCAGTGGCAATGAGTAGGCTCGGTGATTACAAAGGTATCAGTGGCAATGAGTAGGCTTGGTGATTACAAAGGTATCAGTGGCAATGAGTAGGCTCGGTGATTACAAAGGTATCAGTGGCAATGAGTAGGCTCGGTGATTACAAAGGTATCAGTGGCAATGAGTAGGCTCGGTGATTACAAAGGTATCAGTGGCAATGAGTAGAATGCAATGGTGTGCACAAGAGTCAGCTATATGGTTAAATCTGCACATTTAAGATTTTTTGCAAAAATAGTTGTATAGTGAGAGTTTCCAAGAAAAACTAAGGGTGCAGCATATTCATGTTTTTGAAGGAGAATTCCCAAGCAACTGATTTTGTAGCATCTGGAGTGACTAGATTAGCAACTCTCTAGGCAAGTTCAGCTAGTGAAAAAAACATTTATGTTAATACCTACATGCTTGTTGAAGGTAAACATGTATTTAAATTACATGCCTAGGTGCTTGTTAAAGGTAAGCATATATTTAAGTTACATGCCTATGTCTTTGTTGGAGTTAAGCATGTATTTAAGTTACATGCCTACGTGCTTATTGAAGGTAAGCATGTATTTAAGTTACATGCCTAGGTGCTTGTTGAAGGTAAACATGTATTTAAGTTACATGTCTAGGTGCTTGTTGAAGGTAAGCGTGTATTTAAGTTACATGCCTAGGTGCTTGTTGAAGGTAAGCTTGTATTTAAGTTACATGCCTAGGTGTTTGTTGAAGGTAAGCGTGTATTTAAGTTACATGCCTAGATTCTTGTTGGAGGTAAGCATGTATTTAAATTACATGCCTAGGTGCTTGTTGAAGATAAACATGTATTTAAGTTACATGCCTACGTGCTTGTTAAAGGTAAGCATATATTTAAGTTACATGCCTATGTCTTTGTTGGAGTTAAGCATGTATTTAAGTTACATGCCTACGTGCTTGTTGAAGGTAAACGTGTAATTAAGTTACATGTCTAGGTGCTTGTTGAAGGTAAGCATGTATTTAAGTTACATGCCTAGTGCTTGTTGAAGGTAAGCATTTATTTAAGTTATATGCCTAGGTGCTTGTTGGAGGTAAGCGTGTATTTAAGTTACATGCCTAGGTGCTTGTTGAAGGTAAGCATGTATTTAAGTTAAATGTCAAGGTGCTTGTTGGATGTAAGCATGTATTTAAATTACATGCCTAGGTGCTTGTTGGAGGTAAGCATGTATTTAAGTTACATGCCTAGGTGCTTGTTGGAGGTAAGCATGTATTTAAGTTACATGCCTAGGTGCTTGTTGGAGGTAAGCATGTATTTAAGTTACCTGCCTAGGTGCTTGTTGATGGTAAGCGTGTATTTAAGTTACATGCCTAGGTGCTTGTTGAAGGTAAGCGTGTATTTAAGTTACATGCCTAGGTGCTTGTTGAAGGTACGCGTGTATTTAGGTTACATGCCTAGGCGCTTGTTGAAGGTAAGCGTGTATTTAAGTTACATGCCTAGGTGCTTGTTGAAGGTAAGCATGTATTTAAGTTACATGCCTAGGTGCTTGTTGAAGGTAAGCTTGTATTTAAGTTACATGCCTAGGTGTTTGTTGAAGGTAAGCGTGTATTTAAGTTACATGCCTAGATGCTTGTTGGAGGTAAGCATGTATTTAAGTTACATGCCTAGGTGCTTGTTGGAAGTAAGCATGTATTTAAGTTACATGCCTAGGTACTTGTTGGATGTAAGCATGTATTTAAGTTACATGCCTAGGTGCTTGTTGGAGGTAAGCATGTATTTAAGTTACTGCCTAGGTGCTTGTTGGAGGTAAGCATGTATTTAAGTTACATGCCTAGGTGCTTGTTGGAGGTAAGCATGTATTTAAGTTACATGCCTAGGTGCTTGTTGGAGGTAAGCATGTATTTAAGTTACATGCCTAGGTGCTTGTTGTAGGTAAGCATGTATTTAAGTTACTGCCTAGGTGCTTGTTGGAGGTAAGCATGTATTTAAGTTACATGCCTAGGTGCTTGTTGGAGGTAAGCATGTATTTAAGTTACATGCCTAGGTGCTTGTTGGAGGTAAGCATGTATTTAAGTTACTGCCTAGGTGCTTGTTGGAGGTAAGCATGTATTTAAGTTACGTGCCTAGGTACTTGTTGGAGGTAAGCATGTATTTAAGTTACATGCCTAGGTGCTTGTTGAAGGTAAACATGTATTTAAGTTACATGTCTAGGTGCTTGTTGAAGGTAAGCATGTATTTAAGTTACATGCCTAGGTGCTTGTTGAAGGTAAGCGTGTATTTAAGTTACATGCCTAGGTGCTTGTTGAAGGTAAGCTTGTATTTAAGTTACATGCCTAGGTGTTTGTTGAAGGTAAGCGTGTATTTAAGTTACATGCCTAGATTCTTGTTGGAGGTAAGCATGTATTTAAATTACATGCCTAGGTGCTTGTTGAAGATAAACATGTATTTAAGTTACATGCCTACGTGCTTGTTAAAGGTAAGCATATATTTAAGTTACATGCCTATGTCTTTGTTGGAGTTAAGCATGTATTTAAGTTACATGCCTACGTGCTTATTGAAGGTAAGCATGTATTTAAGTTACATGCCTAGGTGCTTGTTGAAGGTAAGCGTGTATTTAAGTTACATGCCTAGGTGCTTGTTGAAGGTAAGCTTGTATTTAAGTTACATGCCTAGGTGTTTGTTGAAGGTAAGCGTGTATTTAAGTTACATGCCTAGATTCTTGTTGGAGGTAAGCATGTATTTAAATTACATGCCTAGGTGCTTGTTGAAGATAAACATGTATTTAAGTTACATGCCTACGTGCTTGTTAAAGGTAAGCATATATTTAAGTTACATGCCTATGTCTTTGTTGGAGTTAAGCATGTATTTAAGTTACATGCCTACGTGCTTGTTGAAGGTAAACGTGTAATTAAGTTACATGTCTAGGTGCTTGTTGAAGGTAAGCATGTATTTAAGTTACATGCCTAGTGCTTGTTGAAGGTAAGCATTTATTTAAGATACATGCCTACGTGCTTATTGAAGGTAAGCATGTATTTAAGTTATATGCCTAGGTGCTTGTTGGAGGTAAGCGTGTATTTAAGTTACATGCCTAGGTGCTTGTTGAAGGTAAGCATGTATTTAAGTTATATGTCAAGGTGCTTGTTGGATGTAAGCATGTATTTAAGTTACATGCCTAGGTGCTTGTTGGAGGTAAGCATGTATTTAAGTTACTGCCTAGGTGCTTGTTGGAGGTAAGCATGTATTTAAGTTACATGCCTAGGTGCTTGTTGGAGGTAAGCATGTATTTAAGTTACATGCCTAGGTGCTTGTTGGAGGTAAGCATGTATTTAAGTTACATGCCTAGGTGCTTGTTGATGGTAAGCGTGTATTTAAGTTACATGCCTAGGTGCTTGTTGAAGGTACGCGTGTATTTAGGTTACATGCCTAGGCGCTTGTTGAAGGTAAGCGTGTATTTAAGTTACATGCCTAGGTGCTTGTTGAAGGTAAGCATGTATTTAAGTTACATGCCTAGGTGCTTGTTGAAGGTAAGCTTGTATTTAAGTTACATGCCTAGGTGTTTGTTGAAGGTAAGCGTGTATTTAAGTTACATGCCTAGATGCTTGTTGGAGGTAAGCATGTATTTAAGTTACATGCCTAGGTGCTTGTTGGAAGTAAGCATGTATTTAAGTTACATGCCTAGGTACTTGTTGGATGTAAGCATGTATTTAAGTTACATGCCTAGGTGCTTGTTGGAGGTAAGCATGTATTTAAGTTACTGCCTAGGTGCTTGTTGGAGGTAAGCATGTATTTAAGTTACATGCCTAGGTGCTTGTTGGAGGTAAGCATGTATTTAAGTTACATGCCTAGGTGCTTGTTGGAGGTAAGCATGTATTTAAGTTACATGCCTAGGTGCTTGTTGTAGGTAAGCATGTATTTAAGTTACTGCCTAGGTGCTTGTTGGAGGTAAGCATGTATTTAAGTTACATGCCTAGGTGCTTGTTGGAGGTAAGCATGTATTTAAGTTACATGCCTAGGTGCTTGTTGGAGGTAAGCATGTATTTAAGTTACTGCCTAGGTGCTTGTTGGAGGTAAGCATGTATTTAAGTTATGTGCCTAGGTACTTGTTGGAGGTAAGCATGTATTTAAGTTACATGCCTAGGTGCTTGTTGGAGGTAAGCATGCATTTAAGTTACATGCCTAGGAGCTTGTTGGAGGTAAGCATGTATTTAAGTTACATGCCTAGGTGCTTGTTGGAGGTAAGCATGTATTTAAGTTACATGCCTAGGTGCTTGTTGGAGGTAAGTGTGTATTTAAGTTGAAGGTAAGCATGATACGTCCAACCATTAACATGTATGATGAGAGCTCATCAAGGGCCGACATTTTGACAATGTGATGGTTTAGAAACATTTTTAAGAGATAACAAAGTTGATAGTCCTATTTTTGCAGCGTTAACAAGCAATTGTGTACTTATGGAACTGGAGCAGTTATCAGCAGAGTCATTTGTAATGAGACAATGAGGCTGTTAACAGCAGCAGATCTTTACAGAAGTAAAGGGGCATTAGAGCAGAGAATGAGTTTGAGGTGAGGGAGGTCTGAAGGAAGGTGTTTTAGACAAACAGGAAATGCAAGTGGAGAGACACTAATTTAATGCACGTGGGACGTTGGAACATGAGTACCAAGACTCTTGGTAAGATCCTTTATAAACCAAGCAACACATTCAGAGGCCTATGTTGGAGAGCTGAAGGAGTAAAAAACTATGGATGACAGTGTCATGTGTTTTTTATGGTCTACAAATAAGGCACCATTGCAGAACCCCTTATATATATATATATATATATATATATATATATATATATATATATATATATATATCTTTGAGTAGATGAAATCAGTGGTGTCAAATCATGTGCCTGCAGTTTTAAATATGGAAAGGAACCCACGTTGTTCGTTGCTTATAATGCAGTTTTGGTGGATATTTAACAGAATGTGCTTGTAGATCAGTAACAGAGATTTTGGCTATGGGAAAAGTCTGGCAATGGGAAGGTAGTGTTCTAAATGGCACAGGCCATTTTTTAAGGTAGAAACTCCATAACATCTACAACATGTGTATGGTATATGATGGGTCATCCATTTTGTTCCTCTATCCCAGGGCTGATGTTAGCATTTTGGGACCCCCAGTAAATGTTAAACTGTAGGCCCCCTGGACACTTCTAGTCTAAGTATCACCCTATCACTGCCACTCCCTCCTAAGCAGCCCTATAGTTCATGCTGTAAAGGATTAGGGAGCTCCCTGCAGCTGTGATTATTGCAGGTGCCTAAACATGTTGATGATGCTAGTTTTAGTGGTGAGAAAGCCCACCAGCTGGATTTAACTAAATCAAGGGCAGTATGTCAGTGGTAAAACATTTAAAGCAATTGTGAAGCCTGGTACTTGACAAAACACTGTTACTATAACCAGAGATATCTTTGAATTTATAAGGACATATATTATTATCTTTGAATTTTAAAGGAGATATATTATTATTACCCACCTGGTGTATTAAGTACAAATGAATGCTGTTAGCTAGCTGTTGTTGGTTTGACAAATCTGTAACAAAATATTAAAATCAGATAACTTGTGGTTGGGTTCCACCCCAGGACAAAGGGGTCCCCAGTGACCACATGGTTCACCGGTGCTTAAAACCGGCTATGGCCTATCGTAGTGGCAAACGTCACATAAGGGGCAAAAGACAAAGATAAGATGTTATCTTCAAATGTGAGACATTTTGGTACTAATCACTTCCCCTCTCTAGTGACAAAAGTCTCTTGTTTTAGCAAAGGCCTGCAGTACTAGGTCCCATAGTGGGTATATGCTTCCATATAGTCACCATTGCAAATTGCAGAGAAGAATACTGCCTGGCAAACCAAAGGCACCCTGTTTGCTTCTTTGGCATCCCATATTGCAATGTTGCACACCCATGGTGCATTTATCAGGTGGCAGTGATACAATGTGCAGAACTATCTCCCACCCTCTTGAAACAGATCAGATAACATTAGCCAGTCCCTCCTAACAGTTCCACCAGGCTTCCCCAGTGGTCAGACCTCTAGCTGAACCCAGGTAATGTGTACACTCAGAGCACCACCCCTCGTTGTCAATGTGCTGGCACTACTGCAGTAATCTTTGACTAGTAGGGTGGACCTTGAAAACTATACTTTACAATAGGTCAGACCTCTAATCTTAGGCTTGTTCTCTACTGCACTGACATTGCAGTTGCACAAAATCACAACAGGAAAACATTTGCTCTTCATCTCAATTACTGAACTCTTTAAAGTAAGCTGTAATCAGCAACCTGCAGCCATTGTGTTAATAATGAAGACGGGACATTGTAAACTTAACACTTATAATGTATAACTGTACTAACTAAGCCAAATTTATACCAAAACACTTAGATATCATGGCTTCTGATATTACAGTAACATAGCCAATGTACTCTGCTTACCAAAATTTGCTTGGTCTATTAAAATATGAGCAGAAAAAAAAACATAAATGGAGAAATTAACCTTTCTGTATACAGACAATGAAGTACTGAATGTGATTTACTGAAGGAACAGCAAAAATAAGTCAAAACCAGTACAGGGAATTAAATAAAATTGTCTTTGTTTATTATTATTTATTCATATGTGAACCTTGCTTACTGACAACTTTCCAGTCTGTAAGAATATGGCAGCAGCAAAATGAACATAGTGATTCAGGTGATATTTCTACTGTCTGAAGTAATTTTCAGTATTGCTTTAGCTACTGAATGAAAACCAGCTCAGTAATATTACAGACCTATTTTATAAATACTTTATGATGCACATGTTTATTTTGTACCTGCAGACATGCAGAAGCATTTTAAAATGCATACATGGGAAACAATTTTATTTTTGTTTCCAAAAAATAAAATCCCTGCTTAAGTCAACCAAGCATAACAACACTTAAATCTGCTGAAGGAACAGAACAACAAAATGATGACTCCATGAATACTCAAACCACACACACAAACGGTAGCCAGGTTAGTGGTAATTTTCAGTACTATTAAAAATAGCGTGGGTATTCAGACAGAAGTAGAGCACCACTGTGCGTTTGTGGATAGTACAATGAATTTAGTGTGACATTGCTTGATGTGGATTCGGCATGCATGAGTGTTGGTGAAGGGTGGTCATGCCTTGAACAGTGCTGTACAATGAAACCTTGCAGCCGTAATGATTGTAACCATGCTGCTGGAATTACTCTCATATGACTAGTTATGTGACCCAAGGAAGACCATCTTAGACAGAAGGTGTAGCTGCCCTTATGGACATTCATGCAGGCATTGAGGTGCCACATAGGTGTAACTACTGCATACAGCTCACACACAGGCAGTACAGCAATGTGTCAGGTGATGTTATCAATACATGAGGTATAAAGGTGGGATACTATGGGCAGAAATGAAAAACAGCAAACAGAGGAACATATAGAAAGACAGCAGGAAGGGAAGATAGATGTGGGATTGGAAGGCATGCTTTCGTTTTGATATGCACATGTATCCATTTTTTTAAGAGGAAGGACAGAGGAGGAAGGTGCAAGTGGGACAGAGGGTAAGGAGAAGGTAGCAGGATTAAACAAACAATCAATCATATAATGTAGACAAATACTGACAGGTGAGTTAATGACAGAAGTGGGGACCACAATGACAAGATGTTGATAGAAAAAGGTGGACAGCTGTTGATGACAAACACTGAACTTTTTTTTAAATACCATTATTGAATTTTTACTCTTGGGAATGGAGAGTGATACAAAAGGGTAGGGAACACAATAATGGGAGATGGATATGAGTGAGGAGGGTCTGATAAACTGTCCCAGAGGGGAACCACCCAGCATCAGTCACTTGTGCTCCTTCTCATGGCTCAATGAATAGGGCTGGCAAGATGTGAAACACAGTCACACAGGGAGATGTTTAGGGTGCCAACACAGGCATCTGACTGTCAGCCCATCTTGGTCCTTACCAGTTGACACATTTCCCAGTGGGTGACCCAGAAGGGCCCCTTTACACCTCTCTGAGAAAGGGAACCTTTGACTCTATGCTTGAGAGGTGAGCACAGAGCTCTTCAGCTAGCCCCAAGACACATGCTAAAACAAACAATAATTAGCATAGCATATCCCCAACAACAGATGGTAATTACAGCTAGGACTAATGTACAGTGCCAAACAAAGAAAATAATGCTTAAAATGATGGCTCCCTATCCATAAACCCTTCTTCTTGCTGGGTAAAATGGTGTGGATGGTGCCTCTACACGTCATTAAATTTGTACCTACAGTGATCATCAGAGCAGGTGATGCCAGTGGCATCACTCATTCATTGGTAGATTACAGATACTTTGGACCTTTCAAACCATAGCCCCCACACTCACTTTTTGGACCATGCTTAAATGTTCATATACTTTTAGATTCACCTTCTTGATTGTTTTAAATCATAAAATGCACCCAAGCCTCTGTCATTATAATCCACCAATATCTGCACCTATTAGTTAAAGCCACTTGGCTGTGTATATCCCAGCTGTCTGATTGTGATAAAAATATGGTCACAATAAAGTATTGCTACTTGTTATACACAAATGCACACTACTCCTGCAAAGCCATACTAGCTAATTTTACCATGACATCAGGGTCAGACATTCTCATCCGCAGACAGCTCCCATACGCAGTAATTATAGCCAAGATCTTGACTGTGTACACCTCAGCTGTCTGGTTGTGGTAAAAATAATTCATTATGGATGCATTAATATAATTCACGCATATTTTACAGAAACTCACAGTAGCCCAAATATTTCAACATATTTTACACACATGAGCACTAGTCCTGCAAAGTCAGACTGTTTATATTGGGCAGTCAACAAGAGGGTTAGCTACATTCATTCCCAGACAGACCCTACCCCCACTCATCAGCTATACTCACTTTGCTCTGTACACCTCAACTGATTGTGATTAAATGTAATACCTCTCAACATCTTAGTGCAAGTGAGAATCAGGGACAAAGCCAAGAAATAATGAGGGATAAAGATCCCAAATCGGGGAAGATTTAAAATGCTGCTCTTGTATACTTAGAAAGTTGCTGTAATGATAGATTGTGCATTAGTATGCATTTTCTGAAGGAGATGTCTGTCATTATTTAGTAACTGCAATCATCAATGATTTGCCATAAAGCCACAACATTTAGGAGGAATGGACTAAAAATATAAGGCAAAGTCAGGGATGTTCAACAAAATAAGTTACAGTTTAAACGTTTCACACAAACAGTAGCCATAGAGTAAATATTCCAAAATTATTTCACATACATACACACTAGTCCTATAAATACAGATTTTATATTCAGCAAATGACAAGAGGACTAGTTGCTTTTATCCACTGCCAGCCCTCACAACTATCCAACAGTTACAGCCACCTTTTTTTACTGTGTATATCTGACCTGTCTGATTTTGATAAACATAACAGTCACATAATGCATTTCAACTTTGTTTTATATAAACAGTAGCTTCACAGTAAAATATTCCTTTCCAGCTTGTTACACTTGACTCAAATGGTCTTCCAAAGCTAGCACAGAATATTCAGTTAGTCATGTTTCACCCATAAACACCTCAAGAGTTATAAACTAAACTAACCATGAAATGAGTAAAAAGTGTGTTACATGTTACTATACGCTCCTCCTCTTAACAAAAAGTGAAGCTCTCTGGCTAGAATAGCAGTGACAGTTAGTGACTGCATTTGCAGAGTCCCTGATCCATATAACAAAGCACAATTACATTATCATCCAGCTAATACAAGTAGCATTTAAGCAATAAACGTGTATGTGCCTTCACAGAAAGACTAGACATGTTTAGCAATGCATACTTTACTGGACAGTGTTTTTTTTTTACTTTTCACTTTTCTTTGAAACTCTTGCATAGGAGATTTAGCTTAGTAAACTAGAAAATGAAACTAACGTTTAATCTTTTGCCCAAAAGATGTTTGGGCAGTTATAACAGTTTCACACTTCTGTGTATTAGGAGTGTTTATTATTCATAACCTTGCACACATACATTAATAAATAAAATAAAATATGAAAAAGCAACTAATTTCGTTTAATATTGACAAAGCAATGTCATCTAGAAGTGTCTGGTACACACACAGCCTATATTGAACTTGCTTTCATAAAGCCAAATATGTGCACGCTTGGAAGGGAGGGGACAAGTACTGAAAATAAAATTACATCTAATAGCTAGTTAGTAAACTATTGCATCAGTGCAAATGTTTTATAGAAAAGCAAACAACTGATAATCACACTGTGAAACTTCTATGCTTCATATAGTTTATGTAACAGAATGAAAAAAAATCAGGCCTTCGCCTGCCTGCCTACACAAGGCCCTGCACTTTATGTCTGCAACCTAACTGGCCTGATTAAACAAAATCACTTTGAGCAACAGTCTATACACCTGACTGATAGAAAGAAATTACTTCTTTTCAAAAGAAGGCTGATGATTCCATTTCCAGACAGAGTTCTTTTGCAGCTACTTTGGGAAAGTTTAAATTAGGGCAACAGCAGATTTCAGAGTACTACTGCTTTTACGCATTTAACTACGGTTTCAAATACCAGCACCTTACTCATAAGAAATTGAGGCTGTGTGAATATTTTCATCCCTGTGTGCTGAATTCAGTTTAACTTAATGTTTTTATAGAAAGAAGAAAAAACAGATGAGTACTATAAGATGGGGACACACTTATCAGATGCCTTTTCATATCAGCTTGTCTTACGTTACAATGCTAAAATAAAACTGGGTGCCATTTGTGTTATATGAAATGATCAGTCTTAAGCAAACACGGAGATGGATATTCTTTCCCCACAGCTATAATGAACTCATATCCTTCATTTGCCAACTTTAAACAAATGGTAATACAATTTGATAATATGAACCTTTGCATCTCTTCGCATCTACTGATTATGGAGAACCGCTCTTAATGAGTGGGAATCATTAAATTAGCTTGAGAGGACCGATATAACAATGACTTGCTGTGACAGGCTTGAGGCATAAGGACACAAGCAAAGTCCATAGTATAGTGTGATTCAAAATTATTGTTTACAAGTTCTGTTCACAGCAAACAATAGTGATAATATACTTCAAAACAATATCACATTTACATCTGCCAAAAAGGTACACATTTGAACTTTCAGAATGCTCAGAATGATTAGATGGCCTGCTGAAACCCCGATTCTGGCACTATAAGAACCATTCCATCAGCAACACGTCTTTAATCACTAAAGTTCTTCAGTGCCACTGTTTCCTTTTAACAGCAGCATGACATGGTACATTATTCATAAGGCCAAATGTCCACTGTCTTGGAAACAAGATTTTTTTCTACTGAGAAAATAAGGAATTAAGGTTTGAAATGCACACAACAAAATTCACAGACACCTGGCACACCACGCAATTCACAGACACCTGTGTAAAATGCAACAAACGTTATGCCATAAAAGAAGAAGTGTAAAATAGCCCCTTGTATGCATGTACTAAATGCAATGCTCCATTAAAGCTCCTAGCTACCATTTTCTTGGATGACTGTAACTGGATGGAGAGTCTATAATTGCAATTTAGGAAGATGAGCATGGAAGAAACTTATGGATATCCTTTGAAAGCAGGAGGATGAACAGTGAGAATTAAGTATACTAATACTATACTATACTAATACTAATACTAAGTATACTAAACTAATTAGTAATAGCCCCAGATAGAATTCTTGGTCACCAGTACCTGCATCTAAAATTATCCACACCTCCAAATTCTTACCTTATTGTTTTAATGCACTAGGTTTCACTTAGCTTAGCATTTAATTCAGCCTAATGAAGCAATAAAACACCTTAGTATATTTGTTCCTCAATATCCTTTAATTACAGCAGTGTTTACAAACACACCTTTTTAGCTACCACTAAAGTGTATTAGAAAACACATTTCCTAGTTACAAAGAAATGCTTTCACCAGTTTAAACTGTGGATGAAATGGTATTAAACAAAAGCCAAATACAAAGCCTGGAAGTTATTTCAGTTTCTATTTAAAACCTGAGACACAAACATATATAGCTGTTTACATTTGTCTCATTGTTGCTTGCAGTACATAGTCCCTTCTTTTATCTTTTTTTTATGTTGGTAGGTCGTCCACAAGTTATAAAGATGTACCTCATGCTAGTGGAATAGTCCCATAAAATATCTGCAATTTTCTAGAAGTATACAAGCCAGGTGTTTCACTTGTGTCATGTGCCAAGCACCCTTAGACAGCCCATGTACCCAGGCCAGTAATTGTAGTGACTTCGTTGTTTTGTACACATCTCAGATGTCTGTCTAAGCCATAATGTACTTCCATTTGAATGTCAATATTTTGCTGATACCAGGGTTTAGAAAAAAACCTTACCTTACATTACAGCAGCCTGTTGATGCACTCGTAAAATGAGAGTCTTTGACCATCCACTATACCTTGCTTAATGCTCCTAGGCTTCTACTTACTGCTGTCCTAATGAATCATGGATAGGCAAGCAGCAGAAAGCTGCAGCTGCTTTATGCAGGGTTGCCACAACCATTTATTTATTCATTTGCTTATTTCTTAGCATTAAATAAATAAATATACTGCCCCTAGGGCCTGTGCTGCACATACACAAATGATAGGCAACATGGCTATTCACAAATTCACCTCCTGCTATACTCATTTAGCCCTCCTTGAAAAAGGGGGTAAGGTCTAGGAGTGGATACTGGCAAAGCTTAAATGGTCACAAGACTCAGGTGACTTGTATTTCCTATGATTCCTTACAACTAATTACTCAAGGTGTCATTTATTTATTTTTTTAAATTAAAGCTAAATATAAAACCTTTTTTGATAATGATCATGTTCAGCACATATGCTAATTAAATTGAGCTAGTAGTGTTGAACATAACACTTTTCAACTCATACTGCAGTCTGTAGATGCTGAGTGACTGGCTATGCTCCCCCATTTGTTGTCACTCTGGGTGGCTATCCATATTGCGCCAATTGTAATCCAGCACTACACTCAATGTTCTGAAAAGCTGGTGCTTGGCATCAGTTTTATGAAAGGGGTTCTTCTCATACTCTCTCTCTCGCTCAGGAGGCACTTCCTGTCAGAACCAGATCATGCTCAAATGGGATCCTAATGGTCTATATCAGAAGAGCGAATGCTCTTCTATCAAACTTAAAAACGCGAAACCTAAAAATGTCGAAGGAACAGATCAGTGAATTTTTTCCCAAGGAAAAAAAATCGCTGATCCAAAAAAAAATAAAACAATGTACAGGCAAAATAAGGTGTGTGTGTGTGTGTGTGTGTGTGTGTGTGTGTGTGTGTGGGGGCTGCCCCCTCCAACTTAAATATTCCAACTCCGAGATAGCACCACAGTGAAGAAAAAAAACAAAGTCCGGAGAAAAGCCCAGATATTTTTTTTCCCCTGGGAAATAAAATCAATGTTCTGTGCCTTCAACATTTTCAGGTTTCGCGTTTTAAAGTTCGATAGAAGAGCATTTGCTATTTTAAGCATTCGCTCTTCTGATAGGAACCTGGATCCTAGGTAGGTTAATGGACCAGAGTCCCTCCAACTCACTGATTTATGAACCACTAATATTGTGGAGGAAGTATTATATTTCAAACTACATTTATAGAAAAAAATATTCAAATCTGAATTTAGAGATATCAGAATTAAACAAGTGCTTTACTAGTTTGAAACCCATTCACAACATAGAACAACAAAGGAATTAGAACCAATTATGATCATGGAAATTAGAGGTGCACAAGAGAAGTTACCCTTTAAGTTTCAGTTGCTAGTGACCATCAATTTCAATTAACATATATTAATGTTGCCTACTGAACAGCTGTGTAAGGGATGAACTTAAACATGGGGATTTCTCTTCCTAAACCATTATTCTACAGGTCCTTAATGAGTTTCACTTATATTATAATTTCAGAATGAGACACTATTCTATGTTAGGAAGCATGCCCAGGACAGTTATTTCCCTTGCTTCTTTTGTACAAATATTGCAATAAAAATGCAATTTATATCCTATTCCTTTTTTAACTAATTTGCATGTTTGAGCTGCAGAATGTCAGCTGTATCTGCCTGTACACATCCTTACACTCCAAAGCACTTCTGAAAAATAAAGTTAAAAAGCATAAGCTAATGAAGTTCGCAGATGACTGCAAACTAGGAGCCATAATCAAAACTCCAAAAGATGTGGACATCCTACAAAAGGGCCTCAATGAGACAGATGCCTGGTGTCAAAGCCATGGCCTCAAGCTCAATGCCAAAAAGTGCATTGTCATCCCTTTTGGTAAAAACTCAGTACCCATGAACTACCACATAGGCGGTAGTCTACTTAACACTGAAAGTGTGATAAGAGACCTTGGGACACAGGTGGACAGTAGACTCTTTTTTGATAATCACATCGCCACAGTAGTCAGGAAATCCTTCTACGTGGCATACCTCATCACAAAAGGTTTCTCATCCAGGAAAAAATAGGTCATTATTCCCTCTACTCGTCACTCATTAGACCCATTATAGAGTACAATGCCCCTTTTGGTATGTACCTCACAAGACATCTACAACAACTGGAAAGGCCACAGAAATACCTCACAAAGAGGATTACTGGCCTCAAACAGATGCCCTATGCAGACAGTCTCAAAAAACTGCAGCTTTACTCCGTTGCATATTGCCTACTCAGAGGTGATCTCTGCTTAACACACAAAGCTATGTCAAACCCAGAGCTTTTAGACATGCTCCACTTAAAGAAATCCCAATCCCTATGAGCTACATGGTCTAGGGACCTAAACCTTGTCACCAAAATAAATAGAACATGCTGGAGGGATAGATTCCTGTCCCAGACACTTCCCATACTCTGGAACAAACTACCTATCTATATCAAACAAAGCTCCTCATTAGCGCTCTTCAAGAAAAATCTTGATGATTGGATGGGAGATAGGAAATTCACCCCGGGGATCACTTCTGTGGCTCTGCTTGACAGGGGCACAGGAAAATAATTTTCTTGGGTGGCGAAAGCCAGGGTACCTTTGGCTAAGCTTATATAGGCCCTAGGGCCAATAGCCTAGTACCTACCTATGAACAAATAAAATGCAAAATCTTTTTAACAGTAAATGTTAATTCAAAAGCTAAAAACAACAATGCAGTACATGGACCACCATGGCTATGCTGTGAAATCAGGGAAAAAAACAGGCTTAGAAAGCATCTTTCTGACATTCAAAATGTGCTTAACAAATTTTTGTTAAGCACTCCTCAACCTTGCTAATCATAAATCTCATGTTTGATCATTAAGAGCTGCTAGCAGCCATAACAGAACAGTAGCAGAAGGCTGTTAAACTGATTCTTGAAAGTTTTTCTGTTTTTTTTTAAGTTGAAATTAAGTGTTTTAACAGCCTCCCACTGTTCTGCTATGGTGTCTGCTCTCTGTGTGGCAGCGGTAAGTGTGTAACAGCAGTCATATCTGTAATACACTAAATACTGTTACATTTTCTTTTTTTCAGCCTTTGTAATATGAGGCAGCAGGTAAACCTCCACAGATTTATAGGTTGATAGGTATGTACTAGGCTAATGACTTTTGGAGCCTTTTTAAGCCTAGCCATGCATCCCAAATCTCTGACAAGTTCTTGTACCCTTGGTAAGTGTAAACAGGGGCTTGGAAGATAAACCATTTATATGCTGCCTGTGTCAGTTAGGGACATCTGTGCCAAACTGGGGGATACATTTTCTGTTCCCCATGCAATTGTGCCAGTTACACTTGAATTGGGTTAGGGAGAAACTCTGCTTCACATGGATGGGGAGCCTTTTTCAGAGTGAGGGTAGTCTCTGGGATATAGTTCTGTCTTTCCAGCAGGTCCTATTTATATCACAGGCAAGGTTTAAGTTTTTATAATGGGTAATTCTGGTGCTGCCTGTTTTGTGGAAATGCAGAAAGTCCAGCAGGATGGAGTCTAACAATACCTTTTATACCAGACATAGATATTCCCTCAACAGTCTGTAGGAGACAGAATACAGTGATAGGGCATTGAGGTGGTTTGCAAAGGACATGCTAATTACTCCCTGTATTCTTTTAGTGAGACACCTCTGTGGACATTAACAATGACTTCCTTGGACCTAGATGCCATACATTTGTTTGTAAGTTGCACAACATAGAATGATTTCCTCACTACCATAGCAGTCAAAGGGTGTGTGTGTGTCTGTGTGTGTCTGCCCCAAGTCACTGATTACTGGGTTGACTCTTAGGGGTGTGTTTTCAGTATGATGGTTAACAGGGATGGATGACTTCCTGAAGGATACTGTTGTGCATTTCTTGGCATTTAGATCTAGTCCATGGCTCTGACACTAGTTACCCCTCCTGGCGAACTTTAGTGTCAAGGGGGATTATGTGAATGCTCCTAATTGGCAATCATATGTAAATTTGGTTAGCTAGAGGCTCTTGACATTGGCCTTGACCTCAGAGAAGTAGATGTCAAAAAGGAACAGTCACAAGACTGAACCCTGAGGGACTGCACTGGTGACTGGCCTCTTTGTAGAGTTGGGCTTCCCAGTTCTAACTTCCTGAGTCTTGTCTGTAAGCCAGCTGGATATTAACTGGGTGTCATAACTGTTTATGCCTAATTTCTTGAATTTGTCGACAATGGCTGAGTGGGGTATTGTGCCAAATGCCTTGACCAGGTCAAGGTAGATAGTATAAACCATTTTGCCCTTCTCGATTACCTTGGTGATCTTCTCAAGGAATTCCACCAGGTTGAGTAGACATGACCTGCCCTGATGAAACAAAACTTAGCTGGGTTCAGTCTCTGGAGGTTTCCTATGTCTTTTTTGATAATTTCCATGATAATGCTTTCTATGGCTTTGCTTATTAAACTAGTGAGACTTACGGGTTTGTAATTTGCAGGGTCTGTAGATAGTCCAACTTTGTGCAGATGGATGACAGTTGCTGTCCTCCATTCATGAGTCACGTTTGGGGGCTGTAGTTAAATAACGATTCGAGAGGGCCCGATAGATCAAGTTTCATGTTATTTAGAAGGCAGCCTAGAATACTGTCAGGGTACACTGATGGAGAGTTCTTTGCTTTAAAGACAGAGCATTGAGGACATGTTCCCTAGTGATACTTGGGTAGTTATATTTGATAGTATTTCCCAAAGGGAGGCTTTGGGGGGGAGAGAAGTAAAGTTAGAGTTGAATTTGTCTGCCAGTAGGTTTTCTATATCTTCTGGCTCAGTTTAATTTCTCCAAGTCTTTTGGCTTTCTAGTAAGATGACAGGAGTGGACACCATTCTTAAGTCAAACTATAATTAAAGTTCATGAAATTAGAATTGCTTCAATCATTGATGTTAGCCAAAAATCCTCTTTGCAGCACCTTCAATGTGCCTAGAACTGACTATGAAATTACATGCATCAGTAGCACATCTACATATGACTGTAAATATATATTTTTATTAGACCCATTGCTCCTACTACTATTAGATCTGTCTGGATATCATTCTTCCACATTGCCCTCATTTCTTCCTGCAAATCCTGGTATTTTATTTTTTATTTATTTATTTTATTTTACATTTGTTGACCGGGCTAGTCCAGCTGGATACATGTCCATTTTCAGTAGAGGCCCGGGGAGAAAAGCTCCAGTTAAAAACATATTAAAAACATGCAAAACATCTATAAAGAAGGATTGAAAAATAGCCTAACATAGACTTATGAACAATAAACATAAAAATTCAGATATTTGAGAATAGTGCTGAGACAGAATGTTACAGAATCAGAATAAGTAATTTTACTAAAAAAAATGACTTTAAAAACATGACTGGAACACAGATACATAAAAATGACTAAAAAAAATGACTAGAACAAAGATACATGCTGAGAGGTACTCTGGAATAATAGAGTTAGGAATTAAGAAAGAAAGAAAAGTTTAAAGAAAGTTACATGGAGTGTTATAGTAGAGAATATTGTGTTTTGAGGGTATCAGATAATTAGAAAAAAAATGTTTAGTCAGGGTTGTTGCAAGAACATAGCCAGTGTTTAGAGAAGAAAAGTTTGAGGTTACCTTTAAATAGTGGGAGAGAAGTTAGTGTAGTAAGGTCTTGTGATAAGAGATATGACTGTGTCTCTCTGTACATAAGACATTGTAATCACTGGATATAGCAATTTTAATTATCAGTGCTACTTTTGTCTTCTTTTTATGGACTACTATATCTGATTTTCTCACATCTGTTTTTGAATTGTTGGTAATGGGTGATGCCATGTGACAAACTTCATCATTCCCTATAATGCCCTGTGGCTAATGTTTCCAGTGCTTCTCAGTTAATTCAGTACTGCAATGTTTGCACAATCTCCAGTGCAACAGTCTTGTTACATTATTAGGCCTTTCAGTGTACAGGCCCTCTGGCATTAATGTATTGCTCCCAGCATCAAGATGTGGGAATGTTTTCAGATCTGTTCTACAGAACCTGAATTTGTCTGTTTCTCCCACGTGTTCATTGAACTGTGTAAACCAATGTGTATGTGTTCTACTATCTTGGGCTGCCAATATTAACCTTTCATCGTTTGGTTTACATTCACCTCTCCTTAATCATTCCTGTGTCAGATCCTGATTGAAATCAGGTTGTTTCAGGGGCTTCTGTACTAGTACCAACTATACTTATGCCTTTTCCACAGTTCTTGCCTTTTTATCTGATCCTTCTCTTTATATAATTTCTTTTGTTTTTTGGCACATTCAGTTGCTGCAAATGTTTATCTACTCCTGGTTTGATTTCCATTTCCGCTCGACACTGATATGCTTCTGCTAAACTAAGCAGGGAAATCATCTTAGACTTGTTCTCCTCCTGTTTTAAACTTTCACTATGTTTGGATCTGATGGATATGTATGCAGTCTATCTCAGTACAGGTGGCTCTATTAACAATAAGCTCTGTACACAATTGTCTATGGCCTTTGAGGTTGTGGATATCATTCAAGAATGCCTTGTGGTTGGCCTTGGCCTGCAAGGTCAACTTTACCTTAAATTTAACTCTGGTACACTATTTGTCCTCTGAGTTGTTTGTTTAATTTGACAAGAGTGCTTTTATCCTGCTGGATGCTTTGCTTAATTTTGCCATGATTTTCCTCCTTCGGTTATATAGCCTATTGAGGTTGTGATTCCACCAGGACGGATTATTTTTTGAGTTAGTTCTATACTTATTTTTGGTGGGTTCAGCTGCCTCTATGTAGCTACTAGCAGGCTTGTGCACAGTTTCTGGGTATAATATCCTGAGATGTGACTGCAAAACCAAAAAGGGTGGAGGTGTAGCCATTTTGTATAAATCAGAACTCCAAGTTTCACTTTTCAATGTGCTCCTGCCTCAAATACTAATGCAGAAATCCTTACTGCTAAACTTCAAATCAACAACTCCAAAGCTGTCTATCTAATTTGTTCTTATCTTTCCCCTGGAAACAATAGCAATACCCTTGAATCCAGATGATATCAGTGACCATTTTCTAACCTATATTATTAAACAAAGAGTTCATAGCCCTAATACTAATATTTTTAAAACCTCCAGTTCTAAAAAAAAAACTTTAAACCAGAGAGCTTCCAAAATGAACTAAAAGCATGTGACTGGTAACCAATGTATCATCTTCAGCTTGAAGATTACCATGCCCCCTATCACTCTTCCCGAAAAAGTACCAAAATTGCCCCATGGCTCACAAAACAAACTAGGCAAAAGATCCTCTTAAGAAATAAAATATGGTCCAAATGGAGAGCCTCTAAAAGTCCATCAGATCACCTTTATTTTAAACAGTTAAGAAATGCCACCAAAAAAAGACATTCTACAAAACAAAACAAAAAAAAAAATATTACCTTCACCTCCAACAAACCCACCAACAAAAAACACAAAAGTTCTGGTCAGGCATCAAACTACTTCAGCCAGGCCATTCTAAAACTCCTGCACCATCAGGATTCAACCATAATAACGTTAAACAAATTCCTGATGCCTTTAATAACTATTTTACTGAAGCCATTCAGACCCTAGCTAATACATTACCACCCCCCCACTAAAACACCATGGATAGTCCAGCTCCAACCTTTCATATACAACCTGTACCTACATCCCTCATTTGCAACCTCCTTCACAAACTCAAACCATGCACCCCTTCTGCTATCTTCCAGCTGAATACCTACAAATTGCAGCTAAAGCCATTGCCTATCCCATCTCCATCCTTATAAATAGAACAATTTTGGAAAGTCTCCCATGTCATCCCTCTACATAAAGGTGGGACATCTACTAAGCTTTCCAACTTTCGACCACTCGCCTTACTCTCTCCAATAGCTAAAATAATGGAAAAATGCATCCACAGACAACTACTTGACCACCTTCTCCAAAATAATTTACTTGCCAACTGCCAGCATGGCTTTAGACCCTTCCATAGCACAACTGCCCTGCTGTCCTTTTCTGACTGTATAAACAAAAATCGCAACAATAACTCCCTTTCCTCTGCACTATTTATTGACCTTTCAAAAACCTTTGATATGGTTAACCATCACATGCTTATTGATGTACTAAAAGCTCAATCACTGGACCCACAAGCAGTACGCTGGTTTAAATATTATTTAGAAAACAGACAGCAAGCAGTGCTTTGGGATAAAAATCTTTCTGCATTCCTCCCTGTGAATATAGGAGTACCACAGGGCTCTATTTTAGGCCCGCTTCTCTTTTCACTGATTATTAATGATCTACATGCAAAAATTCCTCAAGTCACCTGCATACAATATGCAGATGACTCTACTTTAATATGTTCAGCCAAGTCCATAACCTCACCCAGACAGTATTTAACACTGTTGAAAATTGGTTCACACAACATTGCCTCCTGCTGAACCCCAAAAAAACAAAATTATTGCTGTTTGCTCCTACTCAAAAGTCATCACAACTTCACTTCACAGTAACCTCTAACAATGGAACTAATATATCCACTGACACTACAACTCGTCTCCTGGGAATAACAACTGACAACAACCTTAGCTATGATGACCATATTAATACTAT
The DNA here is from genome assembly GCF_019279795.1 of Protopterus annectens. Lineage (NCBI taxonomy): Eukaryota > Metazoa > Chordata > Ceratodontiformes > Protopteridae > Protopterus > Protopterus annectens. Next base: position 766,222,689 of record NC_056750.1, read on the forward strand.
TATAAAGTCTGTCAACAAAAAACTAGGCACCCTTTATAGAATCAAACCCTTCCTTACCCCTTTAGCCAGAAACACTATTGCCCAGACCCACCTGATCTGTACCCTGTTCTATGCTTCTGCAATATATACAAATCTTTCTAAAAACAACCTTTCCAAACTTTCAACCAGTTACAATAACATAGCCCGATTTGCCACTGGCACCCCCTATAGAACTCACCACTGTCACAACCTAAAACAACTGGGATGGTTAGAACTGCAGAACCAACTACTTTGTCAACAACTTCTTATCACTCAAAAGATCCTGTACCACCCTAATAGTACCCCTACCCTCACTAATCTGATTAGCCCCTATAAAAATCTTGCAAGACTACGCTCAGCTAATAAGCTTCTAGTGTCCACTATTAAATCCAACAACAAATCTGGGGACTCACTTTTCACCAACACAGTGGGAAAAACCTGGAACCAGCTTCCTACTGAACTTTCTACCCTTGCTTCCACACTGCTTTTTAAAAAACATCTTAAAGAATATTGTAAAACTCACTGGCTTTGTCCCTGCTTTAACCCTGACCGATATCTCATTTCCCCTTCTTGCTCTCACAGTGCTTCTCTACTCCACTGTTCTATGTTGCCTACCTGTAATAAAGATTTCTTCAAAAAAAAAAATTTTTGGAATCGCCATATATTTTTTTTTTTTAGCTCTTAAATGTTGTTTGTTTGTTCTCTATATTTGATCTTGGCTTAAACACACTAAATAACTCTGTACAAGTTTATCGTACCTACAATTTAAACAATGTAATATAACTCATTTTACTATTGATATATATTGTATGCTTTGTCACTGCTGATGCTTGGAGCTTTTCTCCCAGGGCCTCTACTGAAAATGGACATATATCCAGTTAGACTAGCCCGGTCAACAAATGTAAAATTAAAAAAATAAATAAAACAGTTCTCTGTAGGCAGCAGTGCCTATGCAGTGTTCTCAGTGTTTAGGAAGGGCTTGAAATTTTGCCAGGTTATCATTTAATAGTAGGAAGTTAGCCTTAGGGTAGTTTGTGAACATTCCAGGTTTTATTTTCACTTCAAAGGAGACCATTTTGTGGTCTTGACCTTACCTGAGAAGACATTACACTAGAGGGTGCCCAGTGTTCTCCCATATTAGTGAGGACCAGATCCAGTATGTTTGAGCACCTGGTTGGCATAGACAATCTGGCCCCAGGAGTTTGCTTTTACAAAATCCAGGAATATCTGTGCTTACATATTTGGTGTCATATGTGACTCCTAGATAATAGTAGTGTAATTTAAGTCAACAGTGAATATGGTAGTGGGTTGAATGGGGAGTGTTTGCATTAAACTTAAATATGCATTATAGGCTTCCCGGGTCATAGAAGGGGAAGAGCAAAAATTAGCAAAATATCGTTTATTGGTAAGCGCCTGGATTTAACACCTGTGGTTCTCTTCCTTTGCTGCTAATTTTTGCTCTTCTGGTTGGTGAAATTTAGTTCTTTCATAGAGGGGGAAATTTAACTTGCAAGGAAGTGGTATGGGATTTTGCCTGAGGTGATTAGAACATGGAGAAGATCAAGTGCATTGTCCTACTTGACCAGCCATGAGGTATATTTATTTTTTATGTAAATTGAAACAACTACACCTTCAGTCCCTGCCTGTGTAGTAGCTATTTTAAATGTGTGGGAGGCATTATAGCCCTGCCTTGCAGGGATGCTCTCTGTGGCCTTAAACCATGTCTCAGTGACAGCACTAACTTCAGCATTTTCTAGGGTAGGAGAGCATTGAAGGAGAGGAGTATTTTGTTTAGACTCCTAGCAGTGAGCAGTAACACCAATAGATTTTGTTGGTTTTGGTTTGCTATGTCAGAATTATTTTAGTTTGGCTTTTCCTAAAAAAGGCACTATGGGGGAGAACAATGTTTTGGTTAATATTTGATAGCCTAGAGGAGAGAGGTGCAGACCATCCCTGACAAAGCAGTGTGGTCTGTTTACCATCTTCTTCCATGCTGACAAATATTGCACCCTCTTAGAATGATACCAGAACCTAATTTAAAGTCAGTCATCTATTCTTCATACTGTGGCATCATCCTTGGAGAAGGTATAATGCTGCTCAATGGTAGGCTCATACCTGCCTGGGACACATTCTGAAAGCTCCATGATGTCTCATGCACTACAGAGAATTATGACCAGGTCTCTCTGATTATAACCTAGGTTATTATGGGTTCTTGACATGGATGTCAAGATTCACCTCCTGAACTCTGCAATTGTGGTGAGTTTCTTCACATCCATGTCTCTAACCATAACATTCTGGTTATGACTGGGGGTATGACGGCTGAGACTGTAAGCTCCAGTTCCTATGGTCTGAGGTTTGATTCCCCTCAGCCTTCATTTGTCTACTGTGTGACTGTAAGCAATTCACTTAATCAGACAGTACTTGGGGGGGCAATTGGGAATTTGGGCTTGTCACCTCAACGGTCCTCTGAACACCTAATAGCAAGCTATAAAACTATGAAACTATGTTATCAGTAAAGATATTTTTTTTACAGTGGTAGTAGTCAGTGAATTTACAGTGTTTTCATGAATACTGTAATATATCAAAATGTACACAAAGAGAGACATATTTTTTCTAAAGTTTCACAAACAGTATTCTATATCTTGGAAACCATACAGCCTAGACATGTCAGAACCAGACTTGAGCTTTCATGTGACAATAAGAACCTTTCTTCTTTTATGAGCATTTGTTTTATTAAAAGTTTACAGAAATTTGAAAAGTTATACTAATTTGTATAATTAACAATAGCAACAACACTGAGTACTTATTACAATGTACAACCTGTGGTGTAAATATCAGAACCAATTTTCTTCATCCATAAAAGGATTCACCTGATGCCATGCAGCAGTTCGTAAACCATATCACTTTGGGAATACTGTTATATGGAAATACTGTATACCTTCATAATTACCAGCAAACAGCTAGAAATATCTCCATTATAGGATATAATAAGTGGGCAGTGTAATAACATGTAGCTCTCTCAGTTATGAAAATACGAATGCAGATGCTAAATTATGGAGCTAGCAATCTCTCCAGCCAAGTGTATTATGCATGTAAAGTGTGAAATTCATGTACTGATACTCAATCTTGAACTTAGTTTGTGACCATGATTGTGCGTCAGTAAAATATTTTATGTTGATATAAGTGAATGGGTTTGGTGGCGTTGATAAGGATCTGTGGTAGTACAAAACCCTAGTCAGATGCCTAGAGAGCCTTGAGCTAGATCTTGCCCTTCCTATAGTCTCTGTGTGGCAAGTGAAGGAAGCTCTTATACTCCTTCATGCACCATGTGGGAGGTCTGCCAAACTCAGTGCCTGCAGAGGCCATATCTACTCTGTCGATATAAATCAGGAGGAAAATTGGTAGTCTGCACTAGACGCCAAATGACTCCCACCAACAGGCAGCATGACCGTGCATAGTAAATGGTCATAGCATGATGCAAATTGACAGCAGTGTGGCTATTTTTTGCAGTGATCATGTATGCGTGCACACCATACATGATGCCCCAGCTTAGGAATGGACAGGTATGAGCACCACAGCACTCATTATGGCTGATAAAGCATCATGTTTTGGGCTAGACATGATTCAGGGATCAAGTCACTAAATCACCTCATTAGCAACCTGACAGTGCTCTGAGGTCTGTTTTAGCATGAAAAAAATGAGGCTGTTATAATTTGGGACACCGCATTATGGCAAACCTAGAGAATCAGAATGTAGTAGTCTGATGGACAGCAAGCACGGCTAGCATAATCACTGCTGCCACACAGCACAGGGTCAGATGGTTATACTATAGCAGCACTCAGAGCTGTGGGCACCATACGGGGGCACAGTCTACACTAACCACACAGGCAGGTCTGATGGACAGCAAGCACGGCTAAAGTAATCACTATTGTCACACTACGGCACAGGGTCGGATGGTTATACTATAGCAGCACTCAGAGCTGTGGGCACCATATGGGGGGCACAGTCTACACTAACAACACAGGCAGGTCTGATGGACAGCAAGCAAGCATGGCTAACATAATCACTGCTGCCACACTATGGCACAGGGTCAGATGGTTATACTATAGCAGCACTCAGAGCTGTGGGCACCATACGGGGGGGGGGGCACAGACTACACACTACTAACACAGGCAGGTTTGATGGACAGCAAGCACGGCTAACATAATCACTGCTACCACACTATGGCACAGGGTCAGATGGTTATACTATAGCAGCACTCAGAGTTGTGGGCACCATAATGGGGGTTGGTGACAGTACTGAGTTAATTGTTAGCTGGCATATCAGCTGAGGAGCCCCCACCAAAAAAAAAAAAAGTTGGCTAACACGGACAGTCATGTGAACACACAAACACACACATGCACTGATCCATATGTATAAACCTCAGATGTTCCTCTTGAAGTACTCAGTCCCATGGACAGGACACCACCAGTCTAAACAATGCAGGGCCATGTAGGTACATCCCACTAACATTTCACCCATTGAAGCTCCATATTGTCACTAGATGCTCTAATGTGCTCCAATCACTTAGCATTGTACGTGGCTACGGCATGCCTATACCTCAATACAGCATATGTTTCTGAGACAATTTTTTTCACAAGGGTGTTTAAATTACAATTCATTTTATTCGATTGTATGAGTTGGTGGCTGTGCATTCTGTTTTTTTTTTCACTTTTCCTTACTGTAGTAAAAACATGGAGCTGGTATATATAAATTAGGAGGAGTGGGGTCATGCCCCCAACATGAGGAGTGTAGTATTTCTTACCTCCTACAAAAATATAAATGCATAAACTTTTTAAAAATGTTTTTGGAATTATACTTTTCAGTCATGAAAAACTGATTAAGCATGACATTTTGTATCTTGACTAAACACAAAAAACAAACTAGAAAAAGAACCGAGACAAATGAACACGCCCTCACTGCACTACTTCTATTAAAACAATCCAAATGGTATCGATATCCACCTTCAATGGACCAAGCAAAACATCAACGTTTTAAAAGGTAAAGCCTTCAGTTTTAATTTCCGCTTTTCATCCTGCTCCTAGCAGGACTTCTTCAGACAAACAACAAGAATCAACAAATTTCCACTTTTTAAAATAAAATCACGTTTCAATTACAGTTGAAATCACATTTCAATTAAAATGCTTAGTTCCCTGTAACGGGATTTAAAAAGGCCAACCTCCCAAGAATAAAAGATACAGCACATTTTATACTTTCAATAGTATTTGACTTTGTAAACAAGTAAAACATGAAAGTAAGAAATGAAAAATAGTAAAAACAAAAAACAAAAGAGATAAATATTCCCTTCTATATTGACAAGTTACCAGCAATGCCGTTCAAACATACAAAAAGTGCAAAAACAACACACAGTGCCTGACTGTGTGTTTGTTTACCTCCTTTTTTCACTTATTCATGACATGTTGACTAAACTTACTTCTTCACCTAAAATGGCTCTTCAGCAATCCTTACTTGTTAGTTACTCTAAGCAACTTCTCCTATTTATATGAATACTGAAAAACATTGCTCATACAGCTGCCTTATATACCAATACATAAAGGTTCCATGGCTCATGTCTGCATTTAAATCTGTATCTTTATATTTCCAAAACTCACCTTATGTTGCTACATATTAATGTGACCCAAAGTTGTTCAAGGTATTTCGCCTCGCTCTTGTTGCCACATTAAAGACCCCAGTGTGGTGGAAATGAATCACTATACGTCCAATAAAGCTCCACTGTTACTCCATCCTTTAAACAATTTCCAAAATTGTCTGCTAGTTCATCGTGTTCAAGCCTCCATTGCTCTTTGCTTGTGTAGTTACCCTAAAACACCACCTAGTGTTGTTTATTGGTATATACCTACACAAGTTGCAATGGTTTAACATGTCATTTCACCCAAATAAACTTCCAAAAGGAAATTTTAAGAGGAAATTTTATGAGTGAGAGGGTGGAGGGGGGGGGGGTGGAGGCCATGCCCAACCATATGTAAAATGAATACAAACAACTGAAAGCACTTGAAAGCACCAACAAACACCAAACAAGTGCTACGAGCCAAAGGAAACTGCAACCACGAGTCCACTTCAAGTCTTTAATAAACAGCTCCACGAACCATCCACATTCATATGTAAAATGACCTGGTCTATGAGGCCATGCTGTTGTATATATACATGAATTAGTAAACATTTTTCCTAAAATAGTAATAAAAAAAAAATATATATATATATATATATATATATATATATATATATATATATATATAATAATATAAATAAAAAGTAAAGGAACACAGTGATTTACCTTGTGAGGCTTTTGAGCTTCAGTATACAAGAAATAGAATAAATTTCATTCAAGCCCGGATGACAACAGGCTCTAGTTTGGAGTTGCCATAAAAACTTCCTTTTCTCCAACAATAAAGAAGTTGGACCACCCCTCAAGTCAAAAATTTGATCGTCTATGGCTTTAAATTTAAGGGAATGCTGTGGGAAACTTTCCACATGTCTGGCCAATGCGTTTTCCTTTTTTTACATTCTAATACTGTATAAGTGTTCATAGATTCTCTCCCTCAGTTTCCTGTCTGTTTTGCCTATATAAAAGGCAGGACAGGTATTACACTGAGCGAGATAGACCACTCCCTTTGAATTACAGTCGAACTTCTTGTTGATTTTATAACTGACATCTCTAATTGCAAAATTTTGGCCAGCATCTACCTGTAGACAATATGAACACGTTACATTCACCTCTTCTAAAGGTGACCTTACTGGGGTCAAATTGGGAACTAGTAAAATCTGACTATGGCCTGTCCTCTATATGGAGAGATGTACCCAGGGTCAGCTTTAGAAGAGGTGCCAATTTAAAAAGTATACTACAAAGAAACTGGAAACCTTTAAATCCAATGAGTAGAAATGGAATATGGAAATGTAACATGTGTTCATATTGTCCACAGGTAGATGCTGGCTAAAATTTTAAATTTAAAGCCATAGACGATCAAATTTGTGACTTGAGGGGTGGTCCAACTTCTTTATTGTTGGAGAAAAGGGAGTTGTTATGGCAACTCCAAACTAGAGCCTGTTGTCATCCGGGCTTGAATGACATTTATTCTATTTCTTGTGTACTGAAGCTTAAAAGCCTCACGAGGTAAATCACTGTGTTCCTTTACTTTTTATTTATAATATTATATATATATTTTTTATTACTATTTTAGGAAAAATGTTCACTAATTCATTTATATACAACAGCATGGCCTCATAGACCAGGTCATTTTGCATATGGTTGGGCATGGCCTCCTCCCCCCCCCCCCCCCCACACACACACACACACTCATAAAATCTCCTCTTAAAATTTCCTTTTGGAAGTTTATTTGGGTGAAATGACATGTTAAACCATTGCAACTTGTGTAGGTATATACCAATAAACAACACTAGGTGGTGTTTTAGGGTAACTACACAAGCAAAGAGCAATGGAGGCTTGAACAAGATGAACTAGCAGACAATTTTAGAAATTGTTTAAAGGATGGAGTAACAGTGGAGCTTTATTGGACATTTAGAGATTCATTTCCGCCACACTGGGGTCTTTAATGTGGCAACAAGTGCAAGGCGAAATACCTTGAACAACTTTGGGTCACATTAATATGTAGCAACTTAAGGTGAGTTTTGGAAATATAAAGATACAGATTTAAATGCAGACATGAGCCATGGAACCTTTATGTATTAGTATATATAGGCAGCTGTATGAGCGATGTTTTTCAGTATTCATATAAATAGGAGAAGTTGCTTAGGGTAACTTTACAAGTAAGGATTGCTGAAGAGCCATTTTAGGTGAAGAAGTAAGTTTAGTCAACATGTCATGAATAAGTGAAAAAAGGAGGTAAACAAACACACAGTCAGGCACTGTGTGTTGTTTTTGCACTTTTTGTATGTTTGAACGGCATTGCTGGTAACTTGTCAATATAGAAGGGAATATTTATCTCTTTTGTTTTTTGTTTTTACTATTTTTCATTTCTTACTGTCATGTTTTACTTGTTTACAAAGTCAAATACTATTGAAAGTATAAAATGTGCTGTATCTTTTATTCTTGGGAGGTTGGCCTTTTTAAATCCCGTTACAGGGAACTAAGCATTTTAATTGAAATGTGATTTCAACTGTAATTGAAACGTGATTTTATTTTAAAAGGTGGAAATTTGTTGATTCTTGTTGTTTGTCTGAAGAAGTCCTGCTAGGAGCAGGATGAAAAGCGGAAATTAAAACTGAAGGCTTTACCTTTTAAAACGTTGATATTTTGCTTGGTCCATTGAAGGTGGATATCGATACCATTTGGATAGTTTTAATAGAAGTGGTGCAGTGAGGGCGTGTTCATTTGTCTCAGTTCTTTTTCTAGTATCTTGACTAAACACAGGGAAGCTAAGTAGCTACTACAGCCAACACCCGTAAAGCTTTCACCTACACCATTGCTCTTTCCTGTCACCGTGTCCCACATCCCACTTGTACAAATGAAGATAACTGTACCCTGCCTACCCCTCTGGCCTTTTTGAACATGGTAATGTCTGATGCACAGTGTGGCCAGTCAGTTCATCATACTGCATAGTCTAGCTGTGTTATTGCATGCATCAGTTTATTGTATGTTTGTTTTGTCATAGCCCATAGCTGTCGAGCAGATGTCACTTCTCTTCCAGTGCCATGATGTAGTGCACCTGCCTCTGCCTTACATAGGGATACTGCTGCAGCTAGTTCTTCTAATGACTCCTCTCTCATCTCCTCTGCCCCTGCTGCTACAGGTATGTCAGTCAGTACTACAATGTGCCCATGTTGTGACTGTATTGTAGCACTACATAATGTAGTATGATCAAAAAACTTCTTGCTGCATATCTCTGCATCATACTGCAGTGTATCTCCAGATGCATCAAAACACTGCATGCAGACATTTAGCAGTCCACAATGGATGTTCACTAATGCTTGCAACAGTGCAGTGTTATACACCATCTCATCCTCAGTTATGATCTGGTGGCAGCTGCTGAGGGTTATAAGCCACATTTCAAAAGTACATGCAGCATCACATGCAACAAACAAGAGTGGAAACCATTATGAGTGGTCTGGGGACCAGACTATCGGAGTCTTTTTGGGAGACAGTGTGTGCACCTAACAACTAGATGACTTTCTGGAAAGTCACCCAACACAAAATGCTGGTATAGGTCACACATTTGCCAGATGGACTCAGAGGAGCTGCCTGGATAGTGCTAAGGCACATTGTATGCAATACTCTGCACACCCCCTGACAGTTTGTGAAGTAGAATCCCTTCTGGTTGATATATAGAATTGCACGCATAGGAGGTAGGTCCTCATTCAGTCAATATCCTCCAGAACATAGAGGAAATTGTCCATGTAGAATGCCCACATAGTGTTGGTTGTCTCTTCTGTTGTTTGCAGAAATGAGATATGTTCCTTTTTATGTTGCAGCATCATTTTAAATGAGTGGAGTGGTACAGAATTCATAAAGCTGATGCCTACAAAACTCCTAACATGTCCCCTGTTGGTCTTCTTAGCAAAGCCCTTTGTGTCTACTAGGATAGACATTCCACACACCCCCCTTGATTCTGTGTGAAGATGGCAGATCTACTAACTCACATATGCTCTTGTCCATACAGCAGAGGTTGGCAATGTCACAGTTGTAAAAGGAGATAATATGTCAGCCACTAGTGGACAAATCTGTGATGAAGAGGGTGACAATGTGCAACACTGGGGACAACAGCTGTGAAGGTGGCCACTAACACATTCTGTCCCGTTACTGCAAATATGCTGCTAGCATCCTGAGGCAAGCAACAGTCTTGGCCACTATAAAATCCTGATGCTCAGAACAGCTGATCACCATGGCTTATAGTGCTAATTTTAAATGTTTCTGAGTTGTACCAACATGTTTGATTTCTTCATTGCATAGGCGATGACTATCATTAGCATGCTGACATCAGTTTGTAAGTCATTTTTTGATCATTAGCATATGACGCATACCATGCTATTTCACTGGTAAAGCAGTCATGCTTCCTGTCTCTATGAATCACCTGTACATCACCACTTACCTATGTAAGAGAATGCCCATATGACCATAGAGGAAATAATGCCAGTTTTTGCAAGGTTTGAAAGAGCCTCAGAGCTCAGATGCAACCAGAAAAAAGACATATTAGGAGAAGGAAAAGGGACGAGTGATGCACATTTAGGAAAGTAAATACTCAAAATATTTGGGACTATATGCAGGTCACACATTAAATGATACAAAACAAAAGGATTTGAAGAAGGAGGAGAACATTCAGTGGATACTGAAGTGGGAAGACACAAAACATGCACACAATTAGGCAGAAGGGATTAGAATGATAATTCGCCCAGTTAGAGCACATGTACTAAGAAACCCATCAGTGGACCCCAGTGGAGACCAAATGACTAAAATTACAAAAGGGCTTGAGAGGGTATACAGAGAAAGAGAAAAAGGTATCGAAACGTAAGTTAAGAGTGAGTAGGAAAGAAGAGGCCTGGGCATCCCACACAGCTACACAGGCCTTATCATATATCTTGTTTAGGTGGATAGATAGAAACGGTGAGACCAAAGGACAAGCAGGATGGTAGGAAAATATACGAGAATAAATGAGGGGGCACTAAAAATATATGGTAACATGGCATGGGGACAATGGAAATTAGACATATTGCAGGAAGGAGGATGGGATATTTTCAGAGAGAAAAAACACATAGAAAAATAGAAGGAAAAGAGGATAAGAGGAATGCTGGAATAAATTAAGGAAAGAGTAGGAAAACAGAGAGTATTCCACACCCTATGAGAATTAGCACAGGAATGTGTACTAACAGAAGACGAATGGTGGACATGCACCATGATGAGGAAAAACATGGCTGGAGAAGGAGGAGGAGGAGGAAGAAGCAGAAACTCAAGGCAAAGAATAGGAAGGCAATGGGAAAGGAGAGACACAATAGGAGTGCAGGAAAATAGTCGTAAAGGTAAAAGCAGAATGATTTATGAAGACTGGAGGGAGAATATGGGGGAGGCCTCAAGGATAGACATAAGTAAAGGGTAAGAAAACGAAGGAGGGTGGCAGACCAGAGAAGTTGAAGGGCAAAAACTCCTCAAAATCACATTAGAGTAGGGGATCAGATATTAAGAGTGTTGCAAAGCTGGTATACCTCACTGAAAAGATTATATAAGGTAGGAAGGAAAACAGACCTATGATGCTGGACATGCATGACAGAAGATATAGACATGAACTATATGTTCTGGAAGTGTTTCTGGGCACAAAAGATCAGAACAGAAGCTTTTGAAGAACAAGAGAAAAAAAAAGGGATACAGTTCCTGGATATTTTGCATGTGGCATATAAGAAATGAAAAGGGGGATGTCAAGAAAAAGATGTGGGCAATAAGACTAGTAGAATCATAAGTGAAGAGTGTAATAGCCAGAGAACGGAAAACACAGGCAGGTGGCAGAAGGGGGGGGGGGGTGGGACCATAGAGAAAAGCAAAAAGTGGAAGAAAATGAGAGGTGTGGGGGGGGGGATGGAAGATGGTGATGAGTCACTATCATTATAACAGCTATAAAACTATAATTAGTCAAGCAGCAAAATAAGGGCACACTTGTTTATTGAAAAACAAACTCTAGTGCTTCGACCATAGGTCTACTAGGGAACATAGACAAGAAAACACAATACATAAAAAGGAAAAACAATTATATAATTAAAACCAGTAAACAACAAACAAGCCAATAACATCAGCTTCATTTTGTATAAATAAAACATGAAAAGCTTTACCACTTCTTTCATCACAGAAAATGTGTTCCAAAAGTGTACATTTAAAACTTGAAACATCATTTGGATGCACAGAATAACATGGTCAGCCACAGCGTTATTTTTCCCCCATTTGAAATATGGACATAGAAGTCATTGCCTCTGGAAGTAGATTAAGGGGTGGTCACAATGGGTGCCTCAAAGAGCCAATGGTGAAGGCAACATTTGCTAGCAGTGACCTTATCAATGTTGTCTCCTTCTTGTCCCTTTATTCCATGCCATTGTTTACTTGTTGGACATCATCTCTGATTCTTCTTTACAAATTCCACTTAGCAGCAAATCTGTTCTCTATGTCCTCTGTACCATAGCGTTATAAAAGTGTCATTTACACTTAATGGCATTTTGACATTGTGTTAATTAGCCAAAGTACAATGTTGTTTCACTATCATCCTTTCATTGTGTCATATTATGTCTTTCTACTGTATGTTCATAGGTGCACAGGTGTTTACTGGACTAATGACCACAAGGGCCTTTTTTAAGCCAAGCCATACATCCCAAATCTCTGACAAGTTCTGATACCCTTAATAAGTCTGCCAGGCAGAGATCTCTACTCAATATCCTGTAGGAAACAAAATACAGGGGATAGAGCCTTGAGGCAGTCTGCATAGGACATGTCACTTATGCCCTGTATTCTTTTAGTGAGGAACCTCTGTGGACATTCTAATTGTTTGATATGCCTGGGCAGGTACATACCAAAGGGGCTATTGTTCTCAATGATAGGCCTGATGAAAGCCAAGTACAGAAAAACAATGACTTCCATGGACCTAGATGCCATACCTTTGTTAATAAGTAGCACAACATAGAATGATTTCCTCACTGCTGCAGATATGTGATGGTCAAAGGCTAAATTACTGTGTGTGTCTCTAAGTCTTTGACTAATGGGTCAACTTTTAGGGGTGTGTTGTCAATATGATAGTTACCAGGGGTGGATGACTTCCTGAAGGACACTGTTATGCATTTCTTGGCTTTAAGTTTTGTCCATGACTCTGGCGCCAGTTGTTTGTCTGTGTCGGCCCTTCCTGGAGACCATTTTTTTGTTGGTGGGCAATTCAGTGACAGCTCCTAATTTTCAATCATCTGCAAATTTAGTCAGCCAGAGGCCACTGACGTTGGCCTTGACTTCACAGAAGTAAAGCCCAAAAATAAGCAGCCCTAACAGTGATCCCTGAGGGACTCCGTTTGTAACTTGCCCACTTTCTGGGTCCTGTCAGTGAGCCAGCTGGCTGCCCACTGGGTTACATAATGGTTTGTACCTAACCTTTTAAGTCTGTAAGCAATGCCACAGTGGGGCATTGTGTCAAACGCCTTGGCCAGATCAAAGTAGGTAGTGTGAACCATTTTGGCCTTATCCATTGCTTTGGTGACCATCTCAAAGAAGTCCACTAGGTTGAGTAGGCATGACCTGCCCTTTATGAAACCAAATTGGGCTTGGTCCAGTGTCTGGGAGTTCCCTATGTCATTACTGATCATTTCAATAAAAATTCTTTCCATGGTATTTTTACTTTATGCCATTTGCCTAATATTTATAATTCGAGCAGTTATCCAATGTATCTTTTGCCATCAAAACTTCTAAATTAACCAAAGTAAAATGTTGCTTCAGTACCATGCAACACACACTAATTAACCATTCAATTTCCTGGACTAAGATTAAACAATTTCTAGAGAAAAAAATACTCCAACTTCTACCCTTCTAAATCCAAACAATGATCCTCTGCCTTTTTTCAAAAGTGCTCAAACTCTCAAATACTTGTCAAAGGCTACATCTTCCTCTGAATATGGTAATTCATGTTTTTCCTCTTACATTGATCATCTTCACAAGAATCTAAATTTTAACTTCAACCCCCTCTCTATAACATACGAGTTTACTCATTCTTAAGAAATGCCCAGCACAATGTCTTTTTAAATCGTACTCCTTCATAAACCTTTTTAGAAAAGCTACATCTCTCATCATTCATTTCCTTTGTCTGTATCCTCTAGTATAAATCACAATTATTACAAAACAGCCACTATTCAGCATCTTTATAATACTATTAAGATTCTTCCTGACCATTATTGTCCTGCACCAATTTTCTTACCACTTGTAAACACATTTGAAAATTTGTTCTACAACCCAATAGGATCATATATTCGTGAGAGTTAAATCCTTTTTTCAAATAACATGATTTCTACTCCAGCTATATTACCATTGTTACCTATTGTCAAGCTACAGGCAGTGTCTGTAAAATATGGGTAAGGGTCTTCTTAAAGGTACTATATTTTAAGAGTTAGAATAAAGCTTTTTTATATCACTCTGTCTTCATTTATCAGCTTTGCAGCACTGAGCTGTATTCTGAAGCTGTCAGTGAGCTCAGCGGCTTTCTTGTCAACAGACTTTTCAAAACACATTGCAATAATTTGCTTTTCAGTCCTGCTTTCCACTTGTTTAAATGCTTTTTTTTTTTCTTTCTGTCTCACCATATATTTGATGACCTGCTTATCCTCAGAGTAGCCATCAGCTTCTCCAACCTGCAAACTTTTCTGCAAAATTATTTTAGTAAACCATGTACCTTGTTTTCCAGGCAACATCTGAGGCACATTTGCAAGAAAACTAATTATGTGAACTTTAGTATACCACAACATCTGGCAAATAACAATGCTGTCAAAATTACAGTTGCTAGAGGTACTCCAGACATTCAAGTTTACACATATAAATAGTGGAGTGTGACACATGACCGCTTGTTGACCTTACACTCATGTCAGCTTCATAGAAAAGTATTAAAACAGTTGGAACTGTCATACAGACTAACCATCCTTCTCTTGTCAAATACCTGGTACTCTGTTGTAAAGAATACTTCGATCATTAAACTAGTGTACTCTCTTACTCTTTGTGATACTAGATAACTCCAATAAAACTACCATTCCACAAAAGTCACTCAACAAAATGCATCATCATTAATTTATCTGATGCTAGAACCCAGAAATGTAGTCATCTCATCTCAACTAACAAAGCCTCTTTTAACCTTAGCTCCACCTTCCTGTTTTTATTGACACTAAATTAACTCCTTTTCTTTAAATTCTGCTCTTGTGTGCTTTTCTGTTCCACAGGACATCTCCTTCCTTTACTTTTAATAATAATAATAACCATAATAATAATAATCATAATACAGGTGCTGTCTCCTTACAATACCCACATTTTCCATCTGAACAACTAGGAAAACAGGCCACAAAAGTATATTTTCCTTTAGGAAATGTCTTTGTTTTCCAGTTAGAAATTGCTTCAGCCTTATATATTACAAATTGCTCCATTACTTGCTTGTCTGATTAAATTCAATATAAATGCCAATATGTATCAATTTAGTGCTATTACCTTTTTTCTTTCTCTTCTGTATTCCCCTTTCCCTGTGTCCTTATTTCTTTAAAGAAACAAGTATTGCATTTATGACTGTTTATTTTTTGCAACTTAACATACTCAACTGCCTTTGCCATTTGTCACCTAAACTTGAAATCTGTATTCAATTGCATTTTTACTGTGTGTTATAGGTTGAAATGGTCATATGGTCAGACTACTTATCTGGTTGGCAAATCCAAAAGAACAGATAAAAAAAAACATTTCTGTTGTTGTCAATTCATTTCCCATTTGTCAGTTTACTTTTTGGATATTTTAGGCCACATCTGAGGTTTAGTCTGCGATTCCTTCTGTGTGATCCTACTACTTTGCAAGGAAGGTCATTCTCTGCCTTCTTTTGTACCACCACTTTCTAATTTGTCATTTCAGTATTATTTGGCTTAGCCAAACTAAGTTTTGCTAGTGTTTCATATTGTCACCATAATCATCTTTCCCATTACATCATCAAAAATGTCCTTTTCCCATTGATTTCTGTTACAAATTTGGCATATAGCTAATTTGACTTCTTCCAATTATATAATTTAATAATTATCTCCATTCATCAATATGTTATGTTGTAATAGAGCTAACATTTCTAATGTGACATCATGACAAAAGTATATACCATTCTGCTTCTTACTGCTTTTATCTCATGGCCCAAGTCCTGATTGAAGTGAATATGAAACCAGCAAAATAAAATAAAAATGTCTGCCAAGCTCGGACCTGTATACTAAGCTGGACAACAATTGTCGGGGATGTACTGTAATCTTAGTCCCGATAAGGCAAGATCGCCATTATTCCATGCAGCCTTGCAGAGAGCAATAAAGCATTTTGTGCCATGAGACATTAACTTTGAAATATCATCTGATCTAAGAAACTTAAGTGACTTATCAACTAATATGTAGTCCTCCATAGGTCCTTCTTCCCCTTTATTGATTGTGGTTACTATACAAAGTGTATAATACATACATATATATATATATATATATATATATATATATATATATATATATATATATATATATAATCTATATAGATATACCCAAGCCTCGCAACAAATGGAAATGGGCAGGAAAGACTTTGTTTTGCATCAGCTCCATTGTTTAAACTGATGCTTACTACTTTGAGCCAAGTCAATTTATTTTCTACATAATGCTGTTGAAGTATGTTGTATCTTTTGCTATAAACATAGATGATTTATACGTTTATGTATTACAGAATTTGTTCTTTAAAATCATTTTTAAAACTCCTATAGCCTTTGAAGTTACACAAAAGCTTAATATGCATATTTTTAGTTTATTGTGTAGAGCTGTGGCTAAAACAGGTTCAGATAAGTTTGTTCACCTGGCTAACAAACTAAATAAACTATATCATCCTCCCATACTTACTAACACATGTGACAAAATGCATCATTCTAAACCAAGTAGTGAAATGATTAATTATAAACAACCAAGGCAAACAAGCAGAAAGGATTTGCAGTGCAAAGAATGTAGGATATAATAAGCTATAAAGGAAAGGCTTCAACGAAGTGTGCATGAGTGTTTTGAGGCATGTAACAGGAAATAAAAACTTAAACAGACTAAGGTAAATGCCTAGAACTACATTTACACTTTCCTGTCCATTAACATTTGTTGCATGATTCAGTAGTCTATAGTATTCATTGTTTAGGCAATGGCTGTGAGCGTAACTACAACAATATGATGGCAGACTAGCAACATGCCACAAAAGTTGCATACAAGATCAAAACTGTGAAAAAGGACAGGATAAGAAAAGTGATAAAAATGAAAGTAGGATACAACATATTATCCATGTCTGTCTGTGTATTCATCTGGCTAGCTAGCTAACTATACACCTCCGCTGTCTGACTGTACCTTCATCTTTCTACCTCCCTGTATCTCTAGGTAACCATTCGAAATGCCAAGACTTGTTAGTGTGAGTCTCGGAATGTCGAAACTGAATGACTGAAAATTTGATCTTACAAATACTAAGCCTGAGACTGCAATTTCTTGGAAAATTCCCTTTTGTCTGAATGTTCCCTTTTCTCCAAGGTGTATATACGTTCAGGAGAAGTGGGAGGCTTGCTCCACCCCCACATCTGGGGGTAGAGTGGGGCTTTTCCCCCCTGTAAAAAATATAAAGGAGAAAAGCAATGTTTGATATTAGTTGTTCTTATGGGGTTTTTGTTTTGATCTTTCTTCTGCATTTTGGGACTCAGCATTGTTTGTCTTGCTATGTCAATAGGGAACTGTCTATTTATGTATCTATTTATCTATCTTTACTCATGTATATTGTTATCCAGGTAAGTGATCTGCTTCAGACCTTTTTTCAGTAGCCTGCACCTGAACATAATTGTTTAAGTGATAAGAAAAAGCAGTGATTGTCAAGAGCAACATTAAGAAAATCGGTAAATTTATAGAGCTGGAGTACATGCACAGGTATTCATAAAAGTGCTAACATAAGTAAGTAGTTGTAGTGCAGTGGGATGAAGTCCTGACTATGGCCCAGATGACCAATGTTCAGTTATTAGCATGTACAACTTAGAAGCCAATCAGGGACGGATGGTATTGAGTGGTTGAAACCAGTTCAGCCACCCTGAAGGGAGAGAAGCAGCTTGGCCCATAACACTGGCAACACCTACTGGTGGTAGGTGATTCCCCACAGAAGCGGCTGGGCACACTCATGCTGCTTGCAAGAAACACTGAAAATTGTCTCTGAAGATTGTAGAACTATGCAGTCTTAAATCATACGCTACCAATCTGCTTTAATTAAAGAGTCTCACTTCCAACAATAATTACCACCCATTCTGTACATACATTTACTTCCTCGTGGAGAGATAAATCATCTATGTGGGAATTTCCAAGAGAATATTATTCAAAATAAAGATAATTGTATCTTCTGTAGTTAAAAGTGAACATCTTGCTTGGACAGTATAATTCTAATAGGTACTTTTCATGCAAAATTTATAGTTCTTATATATATATATATATATATATATATATATATATATATATATATATATATATATATATATATATATATATATATTGGATAACTATGATTTCCCCATTTAATTTCTTTCAAGATTGCTTTGAAAACTAAGAATATGTGGATATTCTTTTGTAATTATATTTGACATTAAATCATTGTGTTTAAGAATTGGGCAAAAAAGGTTTGCAATCAGTTTTTGTTTCATGAAGAAGTTTTCACATTGAATTCTTTTTATCCAGATTCAGTACATAGTATTTGTCAATGATTTTAGCAAGACGGCATTGAAAAACATTTCAATTATCATGAATTGCACTAGTTTTGGGTCTATTATATTTAAAAAAATTGACTGTGAAAGCAAATTTTTTTTGGGATAAACTACAAACAGGAAATATTGTTGATGGAATTATAGAACTTTTCTACTAAGGATTTGCTTCAGTCATTTTCTTTTTGGTCTGTTGTGATAACTGCATATCAGAGATTTGCACAAATTTCTGACTTCCTCAGGATTTGGCAATTCAATTTTGCTAACATTTCTCTAGCCAAGGGGCTGGCATTACCTTTCTATATATAATTCCTTGGCTTCCACTGAACATGTTAGATTGCTGGCATTTAAAAAGTGAACTGTTAGTAGTGGTCACTGTCTCTAGTGTCCTAGAAACAGCAAATATATTTTCAAAAGTTGGAAACATGGCAACTAAGGATATGAAATGGAAGTAACATGCATTCAAAACCAATGAAGAAATCAGTCCATACTTTGCTTGAACATTGTTTGTATTTGAGCAGTCTTTTTTCTTTGCATTGGTTCAATATAGCAATTAATACATATTTGGTTTAAATTAATTCTCAATCGTTTTAATTTTTCATGTTCCATTATTTTCATTTTCTCTTCTGTTATCCTATCTCATATTTTAGCTCCCTTTCATCTTTTGTCTCTTGGATAATCAGTTATCAGTTCCAGTTCAATTATCTGCTTTAAGCTTTAACGGAACAGATAATTTTCATTAAAACGACTTTTCTTTTTTTCTTTTTTTTTTTTTGATGGTCGGTCTCGCATTCAATGCAACATTTAACTGAAAGTCATTTTCATATTCTTTGCAAAGACTCTTCTATTCTTCTGGCTTTCTGCATTTCTGTCTATGATATTAGGTTGTAAAATTAATTTGCTATAATATTCACTGATGCACAGATATATATCACCATTCTGACATCTTTGTTTAATGTTCTCATTTCTATTTATAGTCTTTATAAATGTTATTTACACATTTATAAAGACTATAAATATGGTTTGCTAGGAACTCAGGGAATTGAATGGAAGCTCAGACTTGGAGTCACTTTCCTACCTGGATTGAACAAATATCCATCCATTTTACCTATTTTATAAATGAAGGTTAGTAAGTTATAAATAGCTTTTTTTTAAATAAAGGTTTTAGTAACATTGCTTTACATTGGTATTTCAAATATATTTTATTGTGCTGAATTCTCCTTGGTGGGACAAAAGTGTTCAGTTATTAAATTTGGATTTTAACTATTATTGGACATCTCACATTGGCGTTATTTTTTCACCTTGGTTATCAGTTCATTTTATAATGCTGCACAGTATTCAAAACTTTGATAGTTTGTTTGATGTGATTAGAGGGCTTTGATGGATACTCTAGACATTTCTCTTTTGAACATTTGGGCACACAATTCAGAGTTTACTAAACTTAAGGAAGATGCCACTTCTCTGAAGGTAGAACTTACTAAACTTCTTGATTTATCACAAATGAAAGATCAAGTTAACAAAAGGAAAGATGTAACTCCTACGTCTTCCCCAGTTCCAATTCCTGATCATGTCTCCGAGGTTTTCCACATGGCAGGCAGCATCGGTCCCAAGCCTTAGGATGTTTTTTCTTTACAACCGTCATTATTTTCAAATTTTGGCACTACAAATCTATGCCCTATGATGGGAATGAACATTTGGGAGATCAGTTTGAATACAACTGCTCACAATAACAGACTTTATAGGTATTGTACCTCTTCTCTTAGGAGATGAAAGAACACTCCCGACTGAGTTTGTAAGAGAAGTTTTTGATTCTAATAGACTTAATAACAATATTGTACCTGGTAATTTTAAAACTATCTTGGACAAAACTCTTGCATTTCACATTGATTTGAATTTATAGAAGCTGGATCATATTGGTTATCAAAACAATTTTTTTTCTTTGAAAGACTTAATTTTTCATTTTGAAAAAAAGATTAACAACATTTAAAACCTTGCAAATTGAGAACTGTTATCTTAGACAATGTCTCACTTTGAATATATTCCTTCAAGGGCTGACATTATCCACATTTCCTTTTATATTAACATTAGAATGAAATGCTTAATGATTTTACCAATATGTTTGCTAAACATGGTTTTGGTCTTATGCACATGATTATCAAATAAAATTAGTTGCACATTGAGCTTTGTGTAAAGAAGCTGAGGGGTTACACCAACAGATTTTACAAGATTTATTGTTCCAGCAATATAAGATATAGGAGACTGTTTTAGGTAAAATTGACAGAAAATGCAGTAAGATTTTTTTTTCAAAAAAAAGAGGAAATTCCAGTGGGATATCAAGCATTATAAAAATAAGGAGGTTTCCCTATAACACATTTGTTTCCTTTGAAATTTGAACAGAAAGCCCATTATTCCCATCTAGAACCCCCAATATTTTCATAAGTTTGTGTGGCAGAAGGGGGATGGACAAACTCACAGATAGATCAGACAGAGAGATCCACACAGATCAGCAACAGGATTTTCAGAACCTGAAGCAATCAGACAGACTACTGAGTTGTTTCAAACACATTATGGATCCAGGTCCGAATTAACAGAAATCTTCATCACAAGTATCATTCATAGGTTATTCCATGAGGACAGGTGGGACAAGGAGATATTAAACATAGGTACCATAGGAATTACTAATACATATGGTGGGTACAACATTTACAATTAAACCAACAACTCTATTACTAAAGAACATTTTTCTTTGTTTCAAAAGGGTAGTCATGTTAGGATGGGACAATCAGCAAGTATTTAAAGGTTCTTATTCTAAAAATATTCATTTATATCTCATATTCCTTGATATTTTTAGATTGTGGGATGGAGGTGTAGAAGAGATTCATTATTTTGCAGAATATTTGAATACCACCACAAATTTTTAGAAATTTACCTATACCTGGAATGCAGAGAAGATTAACAACCTCAACACACTTATATGCAATATAGCTTTGGGGTTTAAATCAAATGTGTACAGGAAAGACACCTTTTGCAACTCCCATTTGCATTTCACCATTTCTCATCCCCTTTCACAGAAAAAAGGTTTAGTGAAAAGACAATGCATTAGGGTTGCAAGAATGATATCCCATTATGAGAATGCATGGGGAGAACTAAAGACTTTAAAGGAAATGTTCATGGTAAGAGGGTACTGAGGCAATTTTGTAAGTTATTTGAGTAAAGAGGTGTACAGTGAATGGCAGGAAGTATAGATCCCCTATTAGTAACTAGTATAGAAGGCCCTATTTTTGTGCAAAGTACAGGGATGTATGAGAAAGCACTTAGTTCAATACAATAATTTTTCTAAAGAAGTAAAAGAGATAGTCAAGAAAAACTGAAGTATGTTTAAACTTAACCCAGGTCTTCTCAACATGTTTTGGTTTGAATCCACTTTTATTTTCAAGACAGCCCCTAATTTCAAAAAGTTATTGGAAAATAAAGTTAACAGATTAACTGAGTTTGCAACAACATATGGGGTAACCACCTTTTGTGGCTGCTGTAAGCAATGTACATACATTTCCAATAACCAGTCTTTAATTCTTGATCTTCTTGTTCTACTTTCGGCTGCTCCCATTAGGGGTCGCCACAGCAGATCAACTGTTTTATATTTAAAAATCTAGAGTGACTTTCCAGAAAGGGAACTCACCAAGGAGCTATTTGGCAAAGTGTTCTGAATGTACAAAGGTCTTTGCTGGCAAAATAGAGCATTTACAAACACATTCATGATACTGCCAACGGAAAAAAAATAGTACTTTGTACAAACATTATTTAATTTGTAGCTCCTCTAAGAAATGTTCTTTTGGTATTTTGGAACATGTCTGAAATCTATGGGGGGGGGGGGGACTGGAAAGGTTTGCTAGGAACTCGGGAATTGGTATGACAGTTTAGGCTTTGGGCCACTTTCCTACCTGGATTGAATGAATATACATTTATTTTACCTGTTTTACAAATGAAGGCTAGTATGTTATAATTAGCCTTTTTTAAATAAAAGTTTTAGTAATAAGAAGTTATGTACCTACCATAACGTTCCATGTTAGTTGTCTTCTTCTTGCCTTCTTTCTTGCTGGTTGAGTTGGGTTCGGAGCCGAGGATCGGCTCCGACTCGGCCATCTTCAAAAGCTTGAGAGCTGCTTACTGGCTTGAGGCCCCCCTATATCCCATGATGCCTGGTGCTAGATACCCAGATCTCATTTGGTAAGTCTAACTGCAGACATAATAATACAGAAATCCTATCCTAGAATGCATGAATCCTACTGGAGAGACTACTAGTCAGAAGGAATAGCCAGAGAAGACTCAGCCAGTGAGAAAAAACATAAGGAACTCTTCTCAGTCTAATAGGATAGGGGGATGGAGTGTGGGACGCAAGAAAGAAGGCGAGAAGAAGACAACTAACATGGAACGTTATGGTAGGTACATAACTTCTTAATGTTAAGTTGTCTATCTCGCCTTCATTCTTGCTGGTTGGGACAGCGACCCTAGCACCTCAATCCTGGGTGGCTCATTGGAACAGACTCTTCAGAACAGTGGAACAAAAATCAGCTCTGCTCCTGGAGGCCACGTCCAGCTTATAATGTGAAATGAAGGTATGAGGATTGGCCCATGTAGCTGCCGCACAAATAGTTTCCATTGGCAATCTTGCCTGATAAGCCACTCTAGTGGAGTGACCTTTTGGTTTAGCAGGAAGCTCTTTATTCCTTAGCTAATATATAAATGTAATAATAGATGTCAACCACCAGATAAGGTTACTTTCGACATTGGTAGACCTTGTTTAGCCTCAGCATAGGACAGGAACAGCTGGTCTGATTTTCTAATTTGTTTAGTTCTATGCAAGTAAAAATGTAACTGTCTATGAACATCCAACTGATGCAATTTGTACTCTGCCTTGTTGGAATAATTTGGAAAAAACACAGGGAGAGCAATAGACTGATTCAAATTATTGTCAGAAGAAGCCTTTGGAAGGAAGGAAGGAAGGATTAGTCCTGAGAGAAACTCTGTCATTGTGGAAAACTAGATAAGGAGGGTGAACACAAAAAGTCTGAAGTTCAGAAACTCTTCTGGCTGAAGTAATTGCAACCAGAAGAAGGGTTTTCCAAGAAAGAAACTTCAAAGAACAAGAAGCTGCAGGTTCAAAGGGGGGCAGTATCAGGGAAGCTAAAATCAAATTTAGATCCCACGGAGGCGGGGGATCTCTCACTGGGGGCCTGAGTAAAGCAGTCCCTTTGAGAAAAGCTTTACAAAGCTTATGGGACATAATACTAGTATCTGATAGGCCTGTATGAAAGTTTGAAATTGCAGCTAACTGAACTCTAATCGTGGCAGAAGAAGATCCAGCATGAAAAAGTTCCGCTAAAAAATCCAAATTATTGTGCACAGGGGCTGAAAAGGGATCTATATTCCTGGCCTCTGCCCAGAAAGAGAAACGTTTCCACTTACTAGCATAAGTCTTTCTAGTGGTAGACTTATGCGATGATAAGATGATTTCATGCACTGAGTGGGAGATGTTCGGAAGCCTGGCTAAAGTCAGAAGTGGAGCAACCAAGCAGTGAGCTGGAGAGATTGAAGGGATTGGTGCAGCCCGCCCGATTGATGGATCAGGAGGTCTGGAACTGGGTCCGGGGTCCAGGGCTGCTCCAGAAAGTGATGATGCAGGAACGGGAACCAAATTTGTCGAGGCCAGTAAGGGGCAATGAGGATCATCTTGCATCCCAATGTGGTAGCTTTCTGTATTAGTTTGGGAATCAGGGGAAATGGAGGGAATGCATAAAGAAGTCCCTGAGGCCGATCGTGAACTAGAGCATTTCTGGGGGAGTGTCCGGGAAGAGGGAGGAGAGAGAAGAAATTGTTGCACTTGCTGTTGAAGGGGGTGGCAAAAAGGTCGCAGCAAGGCTGACCCCATTTGCGGAAGATATGGTCCGCCACTGTCTGATTGAGAGACCACTCATGAGGCATGAGAATTGCTCTGCTCAGCCTGTCCGCTATAATGTTGGACTTCCCAGGGATGTGCGCTGCTATCAGAAACCATTGGGAAGAGATCGCCCACTGCCAGAGTCTGAGTGCTTCTCGACATAGGGGGTAGGACCTGTTTCTGCCCTGCTTCTTGATGTACCACACTACCGACATATTGTCTGTTTGAATTGCAATGGTCCCGGTGGGAAGAGAGTTCTGAAGAGTTTGCAACACCAAAAGCACGGCCCTCATCTCCAAGACATTGATATGCAGATAGTACTCGTGAGGCTGCCAGGTGCCTTGGACTGTTCTGCCCTGAAAATGCCCCCCCTCCACCCGATCAGGGAGGCATCCGTGGTCAACGTAGCCACTGGAGGAGGAAGAGCAAATGGTCTGCCCTGGGGAACTGATGGGGAAACCATCCACCAAGCAAGTTGGTTTTTGCATGTCTGTGTGATCATTATCTTGTGAGACATTGGAAGTTGCTGGAAAGACCATTGGGTGAACAGCATCCACTGAAGAATCCTCATATGAAAACGAGCAAGGAGAACTAGTATGATAGCCGCTGCCATGAGACCCAAGGTTTTTAGGATGAATCTGGCCTGAATTTTTTGCATCCTAATAAGACCTGCACATGTCAGCGAATGTCTAGCACTCTGTCTAATCGAAGTCTCGCTGACATGTCCTTTGTATTTAAGTTTGCGCCTATAAAGGTAATAGATTGACAAGGCGACAATGCAGACTTTTCGAAATTTATTGTGATACCTAGTTTGGAGCAAGTTTGGATGGTGTAGTCTCTGGCTCGCAGCAGGTGATGTCTGGTGGTAGCAGTAAGGAGCCAGTCGTCTAGATATGGAAACACCTGGAATCCTTGCCATCTCAGGTGAGGGGTAACTACTGCCAAACATTTGGTGAACACCCTGGGGGCTGTGGTGAGACCAAAGGGCAGAGCTCTGAACTGATAATGACTGGCTCCCAGCCAGAAGCGGAGGAATCTTCTGGAGCGTCTGTCCATTTTGATATGGTATTTCGCGTCCTGAAGATCTATGGAGCACATCCAATTGTCCTGACCCAGAAAGGATAAAATGGGCTGTAGCGTGACCATCCGGAACTTCGTTCTTTGAACAGACCTGTTTAGTCTGCTGAGATCCAGAATGGGTCTCCAGTCCCCTGTCTTTTTTGGTACCAAAAAGAACCTTGAGTAAATTCCGGATCCTTGCTGGTCTGCTGGGACTGGCTGGATAGCTCTTTTTCTTAGCAGTTTTGATATTTCTTGAACTGCCTGATCCCTTAGATTGGGTGGAACATCTGGAAGGGATTTGTTGGGAATGTAGGGGGTGCAAAAGAAGGGGATTTTGTAGCCTTTGGATATGACAGACAGTACCCATTTGTCTTGTGTTATACTTTGCCAGGCTTTTGGGTACAGCGATAATCTTCCCCTGACTGCCTCCGAAGGTGGACAGCCAGGCAGCACCTCAGGGATGCTGGAAGGACTTGTCAGAGAAAGATTCTCTGCTGCCCTGATTTTCCGGACCCCCTCTGCCCCGAGGGCGGTGTCTATTGTTGTTCCCTCCTCTGCCCCTGGAGGGGAACTCTCCACATGTGTCAGGCATGGCTCCCTGGGGTTTCTGGAACCACATCTTCCCACTCTTCTGACCTTTGGGATACAGTCTAGAAGGAGTGGAAAAACAGACTACCACAGCAGAGAAAGTCTTGCCTTCCTGCTCACATCTGGTAAGGGTATCCTTCACCTGTTGTCCAAAAAGAACAGAACCATCAAAGGGGTGTTGGTGAAAGATGCCCTGAAGGATTCTGCAAAGTTACATAACCGCATCCAAGCATTCCTCCTCAAGGCCACGCCTGTGCCTGCAGCCCTATTCTCACCATTGGCTGCATAAGAGATGAGCCGCATGGAGGAGTTTACTACCGAATTAAGAGTCGCCAGCTGGGAGGCAACCTTAGCCTGGGCCCCCGCAGCTGATGGATTTTGATGGGTATCTCCTAGCTCTTTAAGGAGATCCCTTTGAAGGCAGGTAAAGTGGCACAAGTAGTTCAGCGACCTCATGGAGAATGTCGCTGAGGAAAACATCTGCTTCCCATATCTGTCCATCGTCCTAGATTCCTTATTAGGGGGATGGACAGATGAAGAAGTTTCAGCCAACTCCTTTTTTGTGGCCGCTGCTACCACCATGGCATCAACGGTAACACCCTTTGTCAGAAATTACTTGTCCTGTGGTGCAGTAATAAATTTTATGGGTCTTCGGGGGGTTGGTTCCACTGTGTCTGGGGCTGACCATACCTTCCGAGCCACCACCGACATCAGTGGATTGAAAGGCGGAGACACCCAGGAGGTGGAGTGTTGGAAACCAAACGTGTCCAGGAATACTGACTCATCCTCGGAAGGGTTAAGGGTAGCCCAGTTCCCCCTCTGCCTAAGTATCTCAAGGATGTCTGAGAAAGAGACGTCCTCAGAGGGGGATCTCGGGGACCCTTCCGAATCCTCTAAGTCGGTATCTGAAGTGACAGACTCAGGGGAGTCAAGATGCTTCCTCTTGCATTTCCTCTTTTGAGGGGGCTCCTCTGAATGATCAGGGGAGGCCTTGGAAGAGGAAGATACACCCAATGGGGTGGCCTGGAGCACTTGTTCCCCACACTTGGGGTCTGGACAAGGGGCAGACGCAAGCACCATGGGTGGAGAAGCCGATGAGGCTGATCGTGGGGCTGACTCAGAGGCTAGTACACTCCTCATGACCTTGAAGGTGCCCCTTCCTGATAGCAGAGAAGGCTCCGGCTCTGAAGAGACCAGAATCCTTCTCGGCACTGAGAGAGATGGCTCTGAAGCAAACGTAGGAGCCGAACTCACCTGCATCAAAGCTCCAAGAGGGAGAACGGGGTCAGACAAGGGTCAGATGCCACTCGCCGCCTTGGAGCCGACGAGGGCGTCCTGGCACCCAGATCCCTCCAAGGACGGCACCATGGAGGCAATCGGAGCCGATGGAACCGAAAGGGTAGGTATCGGTGCCAATGGTTCCACGATCCGAGCCCCAACAAGCTCCAGTTCCAAACACAAGGGGTGAGTCGAAGGAGGAACTACTGCAGAGATGGGCGGAGCTGAACCCTGATGAGGGAGGCTGAATAACATTTTAGAAAGGGCCTGCGATTTTAGAAGCCTGCTCACCACTCTCTCCACATCATGGTCAGATAGTCTAGAAGACCGAGAAGAGTAGGATCGGTGACTTCGCTCCGACTGTAACAGAGGTGACCCCGGAGCCGAGTGTATCGACTCTAGGGATGGAGATCTAGAGTGTTTTCGGCTCCCTGACGGTTCCGACACCAGAGTCGGGGCCGACTGGGAGGCAGGTACTTTGGTTCCAGCCGGAACCGAAGTTGAAGCAGATGCCACACCCGACGATGGCTCTGAACTGGGAGCTGTCGGCTTCGTTGGCTTAGAGGGTTTCACTGGCTGGGCCTTAGCCGGTGACCCTTCAGGTTTGAGCAAACCCCTAAGGATTAGCTTATTCCTACGCTCCTGCAGGACTCTCGGACTAAAGGCGTGGCACACCGAACAAGAGTCCTGCAGGTGTAGGGTGCCCAAACAGTAGACACAAGAAGTGTGACCATCTGTCAGTGACATCTTCTGACAGCATGAGTCACACTTCTTGAATCCAGATACTTTCGTATCTTTGGACATTCCTGTAAAAGGAAATATCAATCGCAGAAAAAAAGGCAACAGAAGGGAAACAGGTAACCAGTAAAACAGACAGCACTCAACACAAGTTACCACACCCTAACAGCACACACACACTATATATCTAAGAAATAGTAAATAAACCTGCTGATATATAACAATTTCTAATAAAACTACTATATAAATATTGAAGAACAAGGATTAGCCTCTAATTAAAAATGGCTACCTTGAAGAAAACAAAAGAGGGAGGGGAAAACTCTCTAACAAAAAACGAGTTTCCGAGGGAAAGGAGGCTAAATACAAATAATTAGCTAAACTACTAGAACTACTAGAACTAGTCTAAAGACCAACTACAATACAAATTTTTATAAAAGCTAACAATAAAATAGAAAAATATGACTTGAGCCAGCAAAAGCAACCTCGCAGCAGAAGCGGCAAATGAGATCTGGGTATCTAGCGCCAGGCATCATGGGATATAGGGGGGCCTCGAGCCAGTAAGCAGCTCTCGAGCTTTTGAAGATGGCCGAGTCGGAGCTGAGGATCGGCTCCGAACCCAACCAGCAAGAATGAAGGCGAGATAGACAACTTAACATTATTAATTTACATTCACACACACACACACACACACACACACACACACACACACACACACACACACACACACACACACAACACACACACACACCCGCGCGCACACGCACACAGTTTAATTATGTAATTTTCCTATATTTAAGCTACATTAGTTATAAGATAAAGGACTTGTTCTTGGTTTGTTCAGAGAAGACTGTTGTACAGCTTTAAGATGTAATGATTTTTTTTCATTGATTACATAATTAACCAATGAAATTAGTTCATATGTACTATATAAGTGTGTGATTTTTGAAATGTATTTTATTCTGATGAAGTCTCCTTGGTGCAACTAAAGTGCTCAATTACTAAATTTGGATTTTAACCATTACTGAACCTCTCACTGGCATTTTTTCATTTTGTTTATTTACACATATTGCAGACATTAGTGTTGCTTTTTCATTAACATATCTATCTTGTCTGTCTTGCTTTCACTACTTCGTGTTATAGTTCTTATATATGGTCTGCCTATATGTCTTGTTGGCTCTTTTTAATTCTAAAAAGTGTTTATTTGTATTGTTGTTCATCACTTATTATTCTGCATATAATATAGTAATTCATTCTCAAACTTTAAATATACTTTTCCTAAAGCTAAACACTCTTTCTTTTATTAACACTTCAGTCAAAACATAGGCAAACATACATTAATATAAAAGAGAACTAACCATATTAATGTTTCCAGTTACTTAATTTATACATCCCATATGTTCTTTTTATAACTATCAGTCCAACATTATATAAATTGCTCAGTTGCTGCCTTTTTTTAAACCTCAATCCTCGTCCAGAACATTATTCTAAAAGTACTGTTCCCATAATTTTCATTTATTTCTGTGCAATATACTCCTACCCTTTTCTAAAGATCACACTTCCAGTTCTTTTATCACGGTTACAGTATCCAATACTTCAAATAAAGCTGGCTTAGATTTTGATTTTCATTTTCTAGTAATTTTTTTCTCTTGCGGCCACTGGAATTAAACTTAACAAGGCCTTACTATGTCTAGACAATTCAGATCCTGTATCCTAGGCTCCAAAGAATCGCTTCTTTAGCTACACTCATTTGCTCAACCAGTATTTCTGACAGAGTGCTCTACAGGGAATTTTTTAAATCTGCCAGCTCATTATATTTCCAAAACATATGTAACCCTTTCCCTCTTTCTTCCTCATTACACCCCAACATTTGGTATCTACCTGAAGACAAATTATTTGGAGTCTGCTTGGGGTGTAAAAATACCAATGAAAACACTTCCAAGCAAACATTCTAAATGTTCTAGACTCCGTAGCATATTTGGGAGGCATACGTATGTTTTACCATTGTTCCATTGCAAACTGTGTATCCGGTCTCTCATCCCAATCTTTTCTAACCTTCTCAGATTGATTCTTATAGCTATTGTGAAATATTTTACATATCTTATTAATCATCTTTTTTTAACAGCAGCTTCTGTTCTAGATTCAGCTAAAAACTCTACCAAAGCAGGTGTTTGATTCCCCTATGCCTTTCTCTTTGCCTACACTCTGATATCAATCCCTGCTAGTGAGGGCAGTCTCTAACCTGCAGTCCAAATGTCTTCTTAGCCTCATTCCATTCTATTACCTTTGCCTGTCTAGTTATTTGCTCCCAATACCTTGGTTCCTTTGCCCGTTTTCTCCAGTAAATTTCAGCCCCTTCTTGCCTATTCTCTGTAACCCTACTTGCAGTCATTCCTATCAGCAAAATCTCCTTTCGCCATTCTCATGATGACTTAGTTCTTAGAATACTTTCTGCTACTGTATAAATATAACATTCTGTATGGCTCTTATTTTCCTTAATGATCTGAACCCAAAATCCCACTCTCATCTTATTTCTTGAACTTCCTTTCTGCTTTATCATCCCTTTCCATTTTTAATGACATCCTTCTGCTTGTGTTATGTATAGTAGCCTTGTGTATCTCTAAAATAATCTTTCAAATCAGGTAATCTTAAACCACGATGTTCTATTGGAAGGATCAAGTTATCCCTGTTAACAATTGCCCTCTTCTCCTCCCAGATAAATTCCTTCAACTTTTTATTAATTATTGTCTACAACATTTCCTCTGGTTGATAAAAATATGCCTGCCCTGTATATAAAACCAAAAGGGACTAAAAACATTTTCACTGCCTCTATCTTACGAGCCATAAAAAGCCTCCAGTTCTCAGTTTTTGAATTATCTTTTGTTTGGTTTCCTTCCACATAGCCCTAGCTATCACAATTGAAGCTTGTTTAATCCATACTCCTAAATATCTCATCTTATTGTGTCCCTATAAACATAGCCGGCTTTAGGCACCAGCAAACCCTGTGGTCACTGGGAGACCCGGTCCCTAGGGGGCTCCCAATCACAACAAGTTATCTTATCTTGATATTTTTTAACACGTCTGTCAAACCAAGAAAAGCTAGGACAGAAATCTGGTATACTTAATAAACCAGGTGGGTAATAACTCCTATTTATATCTCCTTTAAAATTCAAAGATATCTCTTGTTATAGTAACAATGTTTTATCAAGTAACATACCTTGCAGTTCCATTAAATATGTTACTAATGACGTAGTGCCCCTAGCTTAGTTAAACCCTGCTGGTGGACTATCCCTCCACTAAAACTAACAACATTGCCAGCTTGAAGTACACACAATACCTGTGGCTTCAGGGGGGCCTTAATCATCTTTGACTGTGGGGGGCCTACAAAAGCTGCTACTGGTTGGGGAAAATGTGGAGAAAAAAATATTTCTGATTATGCTTTTTAACCAGAATTAGGCTCTGATATGATCTTAAGATAAAGCTGATGATGAACACGAGGAAGGAAAACAGTGTAAACACTAGAGAGATCAGCAGCCCAGAGTGACTCATCTCAGTGCAAACCCTGGAGTTTAAGAAGAGCTGATGCTTCTGATTTTTCGGGATGGTATTCTCTTTCATGGAGTTTTATAAATACTGGCAGAACACCAGATACTATAGC
Organism: Protopterus annectens; assembly: GCF_019279795.1. NCBI lineage: Eukaryota > Metazoa > Chordata > Ceratodontiformes > Protopteridae > Protopterus > Protopterus annectens. The sequence goes on from NC_056750.1 coordinate 766,254,445, forward strand.
TCTCCTCATGTTTGATAAATAATTCTACAAAATGTCAAAAATAATAGCAGAATAAAGGCTCAAAAAAGGAACACATTTTAAATATTACTCTAATTCATTTAGAAAGTTAATGGAATAACACTTTTTGCATCAACATGCATTTTTGCATAATAAAAAGTATAAAACTCTAACTGGATTTATTGACTGTTTGTAATCCTGAATGATTTACCAGCATGTCAAACTTTTTTTTACAATGGACATAGCAAGATTACAAGGCAAAAATCAAGGAAGGTCTGTGAAATCAGGGGCAGTGACAGGTATTCTTTATTCCTCAATGAAGTAAATAAAAATGACTTACCCCTGCTGCTGTTTGATGACTGATAAACTACAGGCACTGATCTGGTGCGTCAGTACCAGTGTTGCACAATATTGCTATTTGTTGTGTGGTTACTACTACTTTCATTTTTATCACAGTCAAACCTTAGAGGTGTGCCCAGGAGATCATTATAGTCTGTGTTTGGGCTGGGGACAGTGTAGTCATTGTTTCTTTTACTTTTCTTTCAGACTCCAGAGCATACCTCTCAACTGTCCAGATGTTTGCAGAATGGCCAGATTTTTGCCTCACATTTTTGATCTGTTCCTCAGAAAATTTTGGTTTTCTGACAAAAGATTGTCAAATCCTTGATGATGGAAACCAGAAAATAATGTCAGGCATTTGCGTATCAGATGTCATACCCTTCAGAAAATTCATGCTAATGGCAAACCTGTCATAGGTTCATAGGTTCATACTAGGCTATCTGCCCTAGGGCATTTATAAGCCTAGCCAGAATGTGTTTGGCTTTCGCCACCTATTTTAAATTAATTTTGCTATGCCCTTTTTTTGAGGTTAGTATACTGTGCCTCTGTCTAACAGTGACACAGAAGTCATACCCGGGGTAAACCTACGATCTCCCATCCACTCATCAAGATTCCTCTTGAAGAGAGTCAATGAGGGACTCTGCCTAACCTGGACTGGGACTTTATTCCAGAGTGAAGGGAGCATCTGGGTTATGAATCTGTTCCTCCAGCATGTCCTATTTATTTCAGTGCTGAGGTTCAAGTCTCTCGAGCACGTAGCTCGATGGGATTTGGATTTTCTGAGGTGCAGCATGTACATTAATTCCGGGTTGGACATGGCTTTATACGTCAGGCACAGATCGCCTCTGAACAGGCGATATGCCACTGAGTAGAGCTGGAGTTTCTTTAACCGGGCAGCATATGGCATCTGTTTGAGCCCTTTGATCCTCTTGGTGAGGTACTTTTGGGGTCTTTCCAGTTGCTGCAGGTGTCTGGTAAGGTACATCCCAAAAGGGGCATTGTACTCAATTATGGGCCTGATGAGGGATGAGTAAAGAGGCACGATGACCTCCCCCTGATCTAGATGTGAATCCCTTCATGATTAGGTGGGCTATATAAAATGTTTTCTAACCACTTTGGCCACGTGGTTGTCAAATGAGAGATTGCTATCAACTTGGGTCCCCAGGTCCCTAATTACTTCTTCTGTACTTAATGGATTACCCCTATGTGGTAATTTGTGGGCACTTTGTTTTTGCCAAAGGGGATGACTATACACTTTTTGGCGTTTAGCTTGAGGCCATGGCTCTGGCACCAGTTGTCTGTTTCTATGAGGCCCTTTTGGAGGATGCTTGTGTTGGCTGGAGAGTCGATTATGGCGCCCAGTTTGCAGTCATCTGCGAACTTGGTCAGCCACAGTCCTTCCGTGTTGGCCTGTACCTCCGAGAAATATATAATGAACAAGAGAGGTCCCAGGACTGAGCCTTGTGGGATGCCACTTGTAACTGGTTTGGAGTCTGACATGGCTCCAGTAATTCTAACCATGTGGGTTCTGTCCTTGAGCCAGTTTGCAACCATCTAGTGACATAGGGGTTTATATTTAAGCTGGTGAGCTTATCTATAATGCCCGAGTGGGGTATTGTATCGAAGGCTTTTGCGAGGTCCAGGTAAGCTGTGTGGACCACCTTCCCCTCGTCAATGGCCTTGGTGACTGTTTCAAAGAAATCAACCAGGTTTAAGAGGCAGGATCTGCCCTTAACAAAGCCAAACTGGGTAGGATCCAGTGTCTGTAGGTCCCCAATATCTTTATTTATGAGGTCCATGATTATCCTTTCCATAGCTTTGCAGACCAAGCTAGTCAGGCTTATGGGGCGATAGTTTCCAGGATCCGTTGAGGCACCACCTTTGTGGAGAGGGACCACAGTTGCTGTACACCACTCTTTGGGTACATATCCTAGTAAGGCTGAGATTGAACAGTAGTTTTATGTTTGGGTTTAGCTCTTCTTGGAGTTCATGTAGGATGCAGCCTGGGACACCGTTTGGTCCCATTGATGCTGTGTTTTTTGCTTTGGAGAGGGTGGCTCTTACCTGAGCATCCAAGATGTCAGGGGGGCAGCACTCTGCTGGAATAGATATTTGCCCTTTTGGTGGGGAGGGGGTGGGGAGTTTGCGCTGAACCTGTCAGCTAGGATGTTGGCAATGTCTGTGGGTTCGGTGTATTTTTTGTCATTTTGGACTAATTCTGAGCATATCTGGGAATTACCACCCAGGTTCCTAACATAACTAAAGAATGCCTTGTGATTATCCTTAGTGTCCTGTGCAATTTTTCTCTCGAAGCTGGCCTTAGACGATTTTATGAGTGCCCGTAGTTTTTTGCTAATACTGATCAGAGATGCCTTCCCTTTTTGGAATTTTGCTCTATCATTTAGTAGCTTCCTCCTTCTATTGTATAGCTTGTTTATGGCTGGGGTCCACCAGACAGGACGTCTGCCTTTGGAGGATTGGGTCTTGGTTTTATTTGGGATCGCATGATCCATGCATTCCTGAAGGTGTTCATAGAATGCATTTATAAAGGATTCTGGGGTCTGGTCCGTATTTTCCACAGGCCCGGGGGCTTTGAAGGATTCCACCTCAGTTTTGAGGAGTGTGAAACTTGCTTTAGAGAAGTTTTTTACTATGGTTTTCTGGGCAGGGGGTGGTGTCGGGATGTGAACATCCAGTGAGATTAGTTTATGGTCTGATCTTACCAGTGAGGGATACACTTCTGGTCTGGAGCATAGAGTCCCCATGTTGGTGATGATCAGGTCCAGTATGTTTTCCCCTCTTGTGGGAGTGGTAACAAGTTGATCCATAGCATTTGAGTTTATAAATTCTAGGAACCTTTGGGCTAGGGTGTTGGAGCTAGAGTAATGCTCCCAGTCTGTGTTTGGGTAGTTGAAGTCGCCCAATATAATGGTGTAAGGAGAGACCTTCATATTTTCCAGTGTTCTCATGAAGGCTGAGTGGGGTTCCTGGGTTAGCGAGGGTGGTCTGTAGCAGGCTATAAACTGAAAGGCAGTTTTACCCACTGTTAGTTGCACATGGATAGTCTCTGATGCTTCGTGCCGTGCCACCAACCTGGAGGTGTGGGTATCTTTGACAAATATTGATACTCCCCCTCCTTTTGTGGGTCGGTCCAAGTTTTGGGGCCGAAAAGCATGGTATGAGGTATAACCTGGTAGTGCTGCGGTACTCTCGGGAGCCTTGAACCAGGTTTCTGTTACTGCACAGATATCGATTTTCTCCATGCTAAGGAGAGTTTCGAGTGCGTGCATCTTGAGGTTTAGACTTCTGGCGTTGAGTAGCATTACTCTTAGTTTCTTATCCCTTGTGATACCTATGGAGGTGGGTTTGTCTTTTGAGCCTTGCCTAAAAAAGGCACTATGGGGATAGCAAGAGCCTTTGCCAATATCTGAAAGCCCAGGGGTGACAGGTGCAGGCCGTCCCTAGCGAAGCATCGTGGCTTGTCGAGCATGTCATCCCAGGCTGACAGGCATTGAATCCCCTTTGAATGACACCAATAATTAAGCCAATTGTTGAAATTGATCATCTTGTCTTCATATTGTGGCATCATTCTTGGTGAGGGTAAGATGCTACTCAAGGTCAGGGTCATACCGGCCTGGGCCACATGCTCAGAGAGCTCCTCTATGTCTCTTTTCATATAGTCCAGGGAGGTACGTCTCATGTCATTCACACCAGCATGGACAATGACTGAGTCATATTTGTACTTGCCTTGGAGTGAATTGAGTGCTTGTGTTATGTGCCGGATCCTAGCGCCCGACAGGCAGCTCACCGTGACCTTCTCCTTGTTCAGCCTGGTGAGTGGGACGTCAGTGTGCCTGATGATAGAGTCACCTATTACAAGTGTATCAGGTGTGTTGTTTAGCCTTAAGGGCTGTGACTGTTCGGCACACTGGCTTTGTGAGCTATGTGTTGCACGTGTTTTGTTTTGGGGTAGCGGTTGTTTGGGTGTCTGCTTTGGAGGTCTCTGCTGCTTAGGCAGATTTTTATTTAGAGCCTCCGAGTATGTTTTTGTGTGTTTATGTGTTTGGTCTGCTGTCGTGGTAGGTCTATGTGAGACCTATTCTATCAGCTTTTAAGTTTATAAGAGCAATATTTAAAAATTGCCCCCATTTTGGGGCCTTTGCCCTCCAGTTATTTACGGCTTTGCCCAGATTTTTTGTTCTAAGTGGTTGAGAGGTATGCTCCTCAGGTATACAAAGAAAGTTACTATAGCTTACATATAAGCAGTGTAGTGTTAGGAGCAATTAAGTAGAATACATTACTGTGGCAATTAAGTAGAATACATTACTGTGGCAATTAAGTAGAATACATTACTGTAACATTATTTTTTTCACTTTCCTCACAATAACACATCAGGCATGTATACAGGTGACTGCCTTTGGTCATTAGGGATGAGGAGTGAGGAGGCATGCTATGTATATGTATTACAACAGTCACTTGAAATACATGACTGTGGCAATTTGAACCTCTGCTTTCATCGTAATCTAACACCAGAGGGATGCAGAGGAAGTGAATTACTTTTTTGGGGAAGTTAGGGAGGCAGGCAGTATCCTCAGATAGGACCTGTGTATCCTCACAACAACTGGCTTGTTAGTTTATTTTGAGTTACTATTTTGTCCGTTTTGAACAGTAAGCCTTGGGCATAGCATAGGTCTTCCCTGGAAGGAAAGTAAATAAATAAGACTGAAATTCTTTTCTTGCTCACGACTGTTATTTAGGCTACAGTTGGATTAAAAGATTGGGAGATGCTCTAAAATGCATCCCAGAGCATCTACAACCCCTATGGCTTCTGGGGGCTCTGGCTTAATTGAATTATTTCTTAAATGGCTACTACTGTGTTGTCTTGGCCTTGAAAGGCATGTTGAAAGGATGCAAGGAAAACTAAACCTGAAAAGAATCACTGAATTTCTTTCCTTAATCATAATTTTCCATTCAAGCCATCACTGAATGAAAAGGTTGCATAAAAAGAAAAACAAACTTGAAAATACACTTCAGAGCATATAGAAAGTTATGGCTTCTTGAAAATCTGAATAATAAGGAAAATAAGAGAAAAAGAAGTAATTTGCATGGTACAGGGAGCCCAAGATGAGGGGAAACAGGGGACGACTAGAAGTGGTGTGTGTGTGTGTGTGTGTGTGGTGGGGGGCTGAAACAGCAGGCAGTACCTAGGACATCATTTCATCTAAGTGAAGACGTGTACAGAGAGTTGTTGTTGTAATGTATCATTGTTGCAACTAAATGGCAGTGACTGTAAATGCCTCATTGTGAGATGGGCCACCATAGTGTGGTACATAGGTCTGTCCTAAAGTATGAACATTGTAGCTACAGGTCAGTCTGTACATACTACTACTGACGGTTTGCTACATGTACTAAAAGGATTATTAGAAGGTGTGACAGTGACAGGGTGATACCTAGAATGGAAGTTCCTAGGTGACCCCCATCTTGACATTTGCTGGGAGCTCCCAAAATGCTAACATTGGCCCTGCCTATAAACATGGGCATTGCTGAAACAATTCTTGTGTAGGTACATCATTTACAGCTACAGTCTTTATTTTATCTTCATTATTTTTTTCCTTGAAAAAAAACTTGATACTGTCGCATAATATTCCACACCACTAAGATGCCCTTCCTTTTGAGGATAATATCCTTCGTGCAGTGCCACTAACCTGGAGGTGTGGGTATCTTTGATGAATATGGATACTCCCCCTCCTTTTGTGGTTCGGTCTGAGTCTTGGGGCTGAAAAGCATGGTATGAGGTATAACCTGGTAGTGCTGGGGTGCTCTCAGGAGCCTTGAACCAGGTTTCTGTTACCGCACAGATATCGATATTCTCCATACTAAGGAGAGCCTCCAGTGTGTGCATCTTGAGGTTTAGACTTCTAGCGATGAGCAGCATTACCCTTAGTTTCTTTTTCCTTGTGTTGTTTATGGAGGTGGGTTTGTCTTTTGAGCCTTGCCTAAAAAAGGCACTATGGGGGTGGCAAGAGCCTTAGCCAGTATTCAAAAGCCCAGGGGTGACAGGTACAAGCCATCCCTAGCGAAGCAACGTGGCTTGTCGAGCATGTTATCCCAGGCTGACAGACACTGGATCCCCTTTGAATGACACCAATACTTTAACAAATTGTTAAAATTGATCATTTTGTCTTTGTACTGTGGCATCATTCTTGGTGAGGGTAAGATGCTACTCAAGGTCAGGGTCATACTGGCCTGGGCTACATGATCAGAGAGCTCCTCTATGTCTCTTTTTATGTAGTCCAGGGAGGTACGTCTCAGGTCATTCACACCAGTATGGACAATGACAGAGTCATATTTGTACTTACTATGGAGTGACCTGAGTGCTTGTGTTATGTGGCGGATCCTGGCACCCGCCAGGCAGCTTACAGTGACCTTCTCCTTGTTCAGCCTGTTGAGTGGGACGTCAGTGTGTCTGACAATAGAGTCACCTATTACAAGTGTATTAGGTGTGTTGTTTAGCCTTAAGGGCTGTGATTGTGTGGCACACTGACTTTGTGAACTATGTGATATGTGGGTAATGTTTTGGGGTAGCGGCTGCTTGGATGTCTGCTTTGGACGTCTCTGCTACTTGGGCAGATTTTTATTTAGAGCCTCCGAGTATGTTTTTGTGTGTTTATGTGTTTGGTTTGCTGTTGCGATAGGTCTATGTGAGACTGGCTTTGTGGTGTGTGTGGTTACCTTCGCCTCCTGACTGACTGTGCCAGTCCTGGGTTGAGAGAGCTCAGCCTCTAGTTTGGCTATATAGTTGCATCTCTCACATATATTTGAGCTTGTTGGGAGGAGGAGAGGGTGGTCTGTGTACATAAGACAGTGGTAACATTGCCTCAAGATTCCCATATTCACCAGCTGGACTGGAGAGTATACCCAAAACTGACCTTTGGACATGTCAGGATAGTATAAAGAACTACTTTTAGACTGATCAGAAAAGACCTATAGGGAGTCAAGTATTTAAAAAGAGTATAAGAGGGTGTAGTGCTTAAGTTTATTGGTGATTTACTATAAGATTACTTATCAGAGCAAGTGAAAGGCTTGAAATGAAGATAGAGTGCTTCAATTTAGATTAGTTCTAAGGGAAAAAGTGAAGATTAGACTTTATGGAGCCGGTAATAGTTTAAATCTGTTTAGGTGGAGCTGCCCGATGCTGCACTGAGCGCAAGATCGTGCAAACCTGCGCTAAAGTGGGTTTTTAAGCAGGGGACTTGAAAGAGCTAGGAATTAGCCCAAAATGGTCAATAAACAACTTGTTTCTGGGCTGAGATCACTCCTTCAGGGACAGATAGGCTGCTCAAAGCTCCCCACTCCCACTGGTGAACAGAGAAGCTTCCTCCTATCCAAGTAAGGAAATGGGCAACACAGGAACCTTGTACTAAAGTCCGGATTCCAGCAAACCTGAAATCAGGACTATTCTAGTTAGAAAAGGCGGGAAAGAAGGATTATTTTTTTTTTCTTTTTTAAGGACAGATAGCAGGAAACATAGTAAAATGCTTAACACAGGCTAGCGCACTTGAGTGAGCAGCCTCTACAATTAAATTAAATAACAACAAACGATTTTCAAGTGCAGGTAGAAAAATATGCCATTCATATCCATATTTAAGGAGGGAAAGTTAAGTTTATTTTCCTAAAATAAAGTTGAATACATTTAAGGTGAGTGTGGGCGCCACCAAGGGTTTGTCTTGCCCTCCTGTCCTGTTTGTGAGTTTCATGGATAAGATTTGAAGGTACAGCAAAGCAATGCAGATTATGCAGTCTGCGGATGTGAATATGTCAATGTTATTGTTTGCCAATGATGTTATCCTACTAGTGATTGGGATCTCCAGCATACACCAGAGTGATTTGCTGCTGAGTATAAAGCAAATGGCATAAAAGCTGTTGCCAACAAGTCATAGATTGTGGTTCATTCCTGAAAAGGAGTGGATTGTGTCCACAGGGGAAGGGAAGGTGGAGTATCCTGGAGTTTTGTTCACCAGTGATGGTACGGGGGACTTGGAGATCAACTAGAGGATGGGTGCAACCTAAGCAGTATTGCTGACTTAATACTGTACTGTGGTGGTAAACTGAGATCTCAGTTACAGAATGATACTCTCACTTTTCTGGTCTTTAAGCACATATGGTCCTAGTTTTGCATAGTGACTGAAAGGACAAACTTAAAAGTAGAAGAAACTAGGCTCCTTTGGAAAGTAGCGGGGTTCACTCTGAGTAATATGATGAGGAAGTCAGCAATTTGGGAGGATTTTGTGGTGCTGCCCCTGTTCCTTTGTGTTGACAACATTCACATGAATAAAAGTAAAACCAACAGCATAGGCCACCAGGCTTAGATTCGGAATCCAAAATTTTTATTCCACACAGAGCAGAAAGTTAGCGCTTTCGGGAACAAAACCTTTCATCAGAAAAATTACTTCTTCTTCTTTCGGCTTTTCCCGGTTAGGGGTCGCCACAGTGGATCATCTGTCCGCTCATGATTGGCAGTGGAGTTTTACGATGTTGAGTTGCCAGCCCTGCGCCCAACCTTCCACAGAAGGCACACGCATGCGCACACTCACACCTAGGGCCAATTTAGAGTGTCCAATCCACCTACTGCATGTCTTTGGGATGTGGGAGGAAACCGGAGCACCTTCATCAGACAAATTACTAATAGCTCTAAAACACATTTAAATATATTTGAATATATGCACTCTTCCAATCAAAAAAGAAAACCAATTTAACATTTAAAATACATTTAAAATACGTCAATTAATTAAAAATGAAGTCTATGTCTACTTAAAATGGGCTTCAGTGGTACCATACAAGCCAGGGGGTCTATCAGCTCCTAACTCAATAATCCAGCTTATCTTAAAATATTCAGTAAGGCTCTTGAAATCCCCCCCTCTTTAATTAATCCTAACCTCTTGCAAAACCCGAAAAGTAAACCAATGTCCTTCATTACCTTTTATATGTTGAAATAACGCATTTTGTTCCCTTTTTAACCTGATATCAGAAAGATGCTTAAATATCCTGGCCTTAAACTTGCAATTAGTGTTCCCCATGTAAAACGATCTGCAACACTGACAGTTGGCCAAATATATTAAATTCTCTGTGTTCCAATTAGTCACATGATTTGGACTATAGGCCTTGCGCGTTATAGGATGAATAAAAACCTGATTTTTGGTTATATACTTACACGCCTTACAATTCAAACAAGGATATGTTCCTTTTCTATCACTATAAATTATGGAACTATCAAACTGCCTAAAGGGATCTCTATCACAAAGCAATTGTTTCAAATTAGGTTTCTTTCTATATGTAAACCTAGTTTTATCACCTACTATGCTTTTTAAGCTATCATCTGTTTTTAGAATACCCCAGTTTTTCCTAATGGCTTCATTCACCTGTTTATAATGCCCCCATTTCCTTTCTTTGTTGGGTCACTTCCAGTACGCCTTTTTCTATCTCATGCCCCTTATATCCTCTCACTTTAAGTCTTTCAGAAAAATTAAATAATTCATCCGAGAGCTCTCTATCTTCCGTATACAGTCTAGACAGTCTTAGGGCCTGCCCCTTAATAATATTGTTAGTAATATAACCAGGGTGCATACTATCCTTAGTTAATGTGGCATTTTTCCAGCACTCTTTTTGAAACACTAGACAAAAGACCATCTAGACAGTATACCAACACATGATTTAGAAAATGGATGGATGGATGGACACTTCACATTACTGATGAGAATTTCTCCTAGAGTACATTTGGTAAAAATCATGGAATCCTACATGCCACTGTAAACAGAATTTGTCTGTTAAATGAAACCTCATGCAAATCATGTACTGTCCATTATCCTCAAATTCTGACTGTTATCAAATGCCAATGTGTACAGTCCACTGAGTTCTGACCAATCAACTGTTTCTATTAATTTCAAATTATTCTCTGAGGCTGTGCAGTATTGGAGGATGTTGTATTAAGTAAAAGTGTGCAGGGGCAAAGCCTTCTGCATTGAAGATGTGTGTGTGTGTGTGTGTGTGTGGGGGGGGGGGTGCCCAACTCATCTGAAGGACTGATGAGCATTTTCTTTATAAATAATTGCATTGAAATGGTCCACTGATAGTTTAGGAGTAGACAGACCACAGTATAACCTATGCAATGAAAGATGATATGTTGCTCATCATTCAGTCATTCGGATGTTCAGAATCGAAACAGAAGTTTGCACACTGCTTTCTGTTATCTTGCCAGGGTTGACTCATATGCTTGCATTAGCCAAAGTCTTCTCCATGTATCATTAAATAGCTTTAAACAGCAGAGAATGTTGATATTTGTGCTTTAAATTGAGACAGATGTTATAACTATAGAGCGAATGCTGTTCACTATTCATGTATTTGTTTTTATTCCATCACTACATTGAAGGGAAGATGAAGAAATGACTGTAGCCTGCACTTAATAAAATGTTTAGAATGTGTATTAGTTATTATATATATTATACAAAGATGATAAAAGTTGAAGTAGTGAGACATAAAACAAACACAGAAATAGTGTGGGTGTGTGTGTGTGTGTGTGTGTGTGTGTACATTTATTTCTGAGGCTGGTATTCATCTGAGCGCCTGTCACAGTAATTTGTTTGAAACAAGCTACAGGCTGAAATGCTAATTCCTCTGAGCTAGCAGGTTCATCAAGGAATGTCTACAGTTAGTTGTTTGCAATTGTGGTGCATGCATTAACTTTTGAAGGGACTGGAAAATCATGGCAAAAAAGTGGAGGTGTCATTCATAGTAACCTCATTGTTTTTAGGACATCCAGCTAAATATGGCAGCTGTTTCCTGGGTTGGTGGGCAGTTGGAGATTAATTGGTCTGCCATGGTCAAACTTTCATAAAGAGGGGTTGTTAGTCATGGCAGAGGACTTCTCCTCTGGCTCATTTCTCCTGCCCTTCTTAAAGATAAAACAAGCTGGCATTTAGTGTGCATTAAATACACAAAAATAATAAAATAAAATAAAGAATGGAAGATGGGCTTTTGAATTTGCTGCAGTAAATGCGGGTTTAACCTGCTATAAAGACAGGTGTTTAATGCATGCTCAAGTATTCTAAGTAGAAACATGTACTGTGCACAAGTACAGGTACAGTGGGAGTGAGTGAGCACATTCTGGTATCCTCTGAGTAGTAGCCAGTATCCCTTGGTAGGATTCAAGTGTCATGTCTTATAATGAGTAACAGGAGTTAACGTCTGGAACTGTTGAGCCTCATCTTTTAACAGTGGGATGATTCTTTAACTGTCCACTTTTAAGAAGTCTAACTATAAGCAAGCCATTTAAAAGGGGGAAAATGTGACAAATGAATAGGAGGATGTTAACTCACTGCAAGCACTGCTTTCATAACAGGAGGATATTAACTCACTGCAAACACTGCTTTCATAATAGGAGGATATTAACTCACTGCAAGCACTGCTTTCATACTAGGAAGATATTAACTCACTGCAAGTGCTGTTTTCATAATAGGAAGATATTAACTCACTGCAAGCGCTGTTTTCATAATAGGAAGATATTAACTCACTGCAAGAGCTGCTTTCATAATAAGAGAATATTAACTCACTGCAAGCACTGCTTTCATAATAGGAGGATATTAACTCACTGCAAGTGCTGCTTTCATAATAGGAGGATGTTAACTCACTGCAAGCACTGCTTTCATAACAGGAGGATATTAACTCACTGCATGTGCTGCTTTCATAACAGGAGGATATTAACTCACTGCATGTGCTGCTTTCATAATAGGAGGATAAACTCACTGCAAGCTCTGCTTTCAGAATAGGACATTAACTCACTGCAAGTGCTACTTTCATAAAACCCAGTTGCCATTTTTGTGGATCCAGATTATTAGACTGGCTTACATTAAGCAGTTGTAAGGAAAAGTTGATAAAGAGCTTGTGGGCAAAAGGTTTTTTTTTTTGGTAGGACACAATCAGTGGCAAGCCTTTATTTACATAACACGGCCTTAGTGGGGTAGTGGTACCCATTCAGTTGTCAAGAATGCACTTAACAGGGTCACTGTGGAGCTCTGCTTCATGTGAAGTGGGAGCTTATTCCAGAGGAGTGGCAATCTCTGAGAGCTGTATCTGTCTCTCCAACATGTTCTGTTAATGTCACAGGCTAGGCAGAGATCCCTTGGAGTGAGTAACTTTTGTCTCATTTGATTTGCAGATGTACAGCATTTCCATTACGGCAGAGTCAGAGACTGCTCTGTAGGCCAGGCACATGTTGCCTGTCAGCAGCCTGTACCATCCAGAGTACAGTGACAGGGCTTTCAGTCTTTTTATGTAAGTCACATTTTGGAAGCCCTGGATTCTCTTGGTTAGAAACCTCTGTGGTCTTTCCAGTTGCTGCAGGTGTCTGGTGAGATACAATGGAGCATTGTACTCATTTAGTGGTCTGATAAGGGTCAAGTACAGTGGAGTTATAACCTCCATAGTCGTAGATGCAATGCCCTTATTTATGAGATGAGCAATCTAAAAGGCTTTCCTTACCACTATAGACACAAAGTGAATGACGTTTAGATTGCTATCAACCTGTGTTCCCAAGTCTTGCACCACTGGGTTTCAGATTAGAGGAATGCTATATACATCATAATTAGAAGGGGCTACTATTTTGTCAAAGGGGATAATGAGGAATTTTTTTTTTTTTTGCATTTAGTTTTATTCTGTGACAGCCCCTTCTTTAATAAGTTTATACTGTTGGAGAACTCAATGACAATGCCCAGTTTGCAGTCATCTGCAAACTTGGTATGCCACAGGCCATCTACTTTCACCTGAACCTCAGAGAAATAGACTCCAAACAGTAGAGGGCTCAGAACAGCAGCTGCAGTGGTGCATTGGTTAGCGTTGCCGCCTCACAGCAAGAGGTTCTCCAGGTTGATCCTTGGCTGGGGTGCCTTCTGTGCGGAGTCTGCATGTCCTCCCTGTGGTCACCTGGGTTTTCTTTGGGTGCTCCGGTTTCCTCCCACATTCTAAAGATATGCTGTATGTAGATTGGACACTCTAACTTAGCCCTAGGTGTGAGTGCGTGCATGTGTGCACCTTCTGTGGAAGGCTGGGCTGGCAACTCGACACTGTAAAACTCCACTGCCAATCATGAGTGGACAGGTGATCCACTGTAGCGACCCCTAACTGGGAAAAGCTGAAAGAAGAAGAAGAAGAGGGCCCAGAACAGATCTTTGTGGTACCCCAATGGTAACTGATCTACTGGTGGAGGCGGACTCCTCAACTTTCACAGTGTGTGTTCTGCTGCTGAGCCAGTTGGCTGCCGATCTAGTGACATATGTGTTAATCCACAGCTGGGAGAGTTTCTCAATGATCCCTTTGTGGGGGATTGTGTCAAAAGCCTTGGCTAAATCAAGATAGGCAATATGTACTGCTTCGTCCTCATCCAGGGCTTTGGTGACACTGGACATTCTCAATCATCAGGTTTAATAAGCAAGATCTACCCTTGATGAAACCAAACTGGGTCAGGTCAAGAGTTTGAAGGTCACCCATATCCTTGTTGATAAGGTTTATGATGATTCTTTTCATGGCCTTGCAGATAAGGGTGTTTAGGCTTAACGGTTGATGGTTTCTTGGGTTGGTTTATGGACCCCCTCTGCGTAAGGGGATTACTGTTGCTGTTCTCCACTCTGCTGGAACAAAGCCAATACTTAGGCTGTGGTTAAACAGATGGCCTAGTGGTTCCACTAGACTTGTTTTAGATTTTTTAGTAAGCAATCTTGGATGTTATATGGTCCCACAGAGGCTGTGTTTTTGGCCTTGGAGAATACTTGTATGACCTGTTGTTTGGAGATACTCAGTAGAGGACTGGTGCCAGGAATGCTTTGTTGTAAATCTGGTGGGGATGGGGGGAGAAGTTATTGCCAAATCTGTCAGCTAGCAGGTTGGCATTTTCCTCATGCTCAGTGCGAGTGATACTGTGCATTATATTTTCGGCACATGGCTAGGCATTCCCATTTAGGTTTTGGACATAGCTAAAGAATGCCCTATGGTTGTGTTTAGCTAGGAATGCTAATTTAGTCTCATAACATATCTTTTAAAGAAGCAGGGGCAGTTAAATCAAAAGGAATAAAGGTGCCTATGCCTAAAGGAGACATTGTCACAGTATTCAACTTTTTATTAATTCACATGAATGAAGCGGTTGGTAGGTGTGAAGTTTGAATAGGTCTGTTGCATGTGAATGAATACCAACAGGCTGAGCAAATGTTTGTGTGTTGTTTGAAGAGTTCAGTATTTTTTTTTGTGACTATACAATGTGTAGGAACAACTAACATGATATATTGTGCAGATATTTTTTTTTTATTAGAGACACATATGAGTGCAAACATTTGTCCAAGTTTGTGAAGAAGTTGAGTTCCCCTTAATGCAGGAGAAACAGAAGGAAAGCACCAGCATTACCTATATTATTCATACAGGAAGATATATTGCAGAGATATGAAAGTTACTTATGCATAAGGTGAAGCCATTAGAAGAAGCTTTGAAGTCAGTTGGAGAAGGAAAAAAAATCAGTTAAAACCAATTACGGATTTTGAATGTTTTATTAAAGTTTGTCTGTTGGGCGATGTCAGTGGGGAGGTTATATATATAACAATGTTGGCGGCAAAACAGGAATGCTTTTCAAACTGTCACCATTTGAGAAATATGAATTATGTCATGAAGGGAGACTTAAAAGTGAGGCTCATTTTGTTATTAAAAGGTACAACAGAGTGGCAGAATGGGTCAGGGAAGTTCCCGAGTGCAAGAAACAATTATTCCTGAATGCGTCAAGGAGGATGGGTTTAAAGAGTTCTCTTATAATGAGTCAAAGGGAAGTGGCCAGACTATGTTGTACCAGACACCAAGGGCAGCATGTCAAAGCTGGAGGTCTTCCTGACTTGGTAACCTTGGACCTAAGGGTGAGTAATTTAGAAATAAGTATAAAAGATTTGGGTCAGACATGGTCATAGTAAACGTGCAGAATTAACACTCAACTGTGCAGAAAGGGGCTCATTGGTAGTTCCTTGCTCCGCCTTAGTAATACATGCTACCCCTAAAGTGCATATGAAAATAAAAAAGCCCTTTCCATAACACTATCACTATACAAGACAGCATGGACGAACACACACACTAAACTTATTCCCTACACCTAAACACTCACAATCATGCACTCAGACACACACACATGCAATCCATCCCGGTACCTAATCCTAACTCATAGACACACACACACACCTCTAAGCATACATCCCACTTACCTTTTTTGGCAACACAAACATTTGACAAAATGTCTGTTCAATAAACTGGACATTTGAACAAACTACCATGTACTTCCAGCTGCTGACCAAACAACAGTCACCAAGCATACAACACTTATATATATATATATATATATGGATCTATTTTGGAAGCTCGGACTTTCAAAACTTCAAAGTTCGTATGGCTGATACCATAACATCGAAGTTTTGAAAGTTCGAAATTTCAATAAAAAATAAAAATAATTTTTTTTTGTTACATTTATGCTGGGAGGCAAATCCCCCTGCACCCCCAACACCCCCTGATAATTAAATATACCAACTCCGAGACTGCACTACACTGAAGAGAATGGTAAATATCACAGTCGACCTTTTATGGTAATCTCCATTTAAATGGTACGAAGTTTCAAAACTTCGGTCTTATGGTCTTGACTATATGAAGTTCAAAGTTTTGAAACTTAGAACTTCCAAAGTAGACCCATATACATTATATATATATATATATATACATATATATATAAAAGTTTACTATTAAAAGTACAAATTTCAAAAAAATTTGTACCTAAATGTCATCAATTAATATTGAATCTGCAAATTTACGACTGTTCAGTTAGTCGTAAATCTGCAGTAATTGCCATAAAATGTCAAATTCAACATTTTATGGCAATTAACGACAATGCCACCGTTGCCGTAAATCCCAAACTCCTACAACTAACATCCCGTTTATGCAGGGGGGCAAGCCCCCCCACACCCCCCAACTATATATTCCAACTCCGAGATCGCACTACAGTGAGGAAAGGGATGCATTTCCCTAACCACACCATCTCTGTACATCCCTTCAAAAGTTTATATTTGCGAATGCACAGGACATTCGCAAATATAACGTTCGAACATTTGGAATGTATACTCATACGAACTATTTGAACATCTGTAGTTCGAATAATTCATAGGTGTACATTTCGAAGTCGAGATATTAATAGTAAACCAGATAGATATACACACATACATACTCAGACACACATATACATACGTATAAGAACAAAACCATAACTAATGCAGGCACCTCTTTAGGGAATGTTTTAGACTATAGGCTGACTTTAGTAACAATATTGACATTTGGTTTGAATGAAAGGAGATCACTGTGGATGTCATAACACCATAAAGTCAAGAACCATAGCACATTTGCTAGAAATTCTGAATAGTTCTGCCTGCTCAGCAAAGTAGAAGTAAGACTGCTTCTGTGCTGTATGGATTTGACAGTTTAACCTCTGTTATTGCTCAAAGTTGATAGTTATTGAAATAATAAATTAAATACCGAAATCTGAAGGATTTGCAGAGTTGAATGGGTCCCATCAGTCGAATAAAGGCCAGTTTATTGAACATTGAAAATGAAAAACTCTTAAAACAATGGTATTTTCTAAATTTTAAGTTCATTTTTTGATGTATGTGGGAGGCAAAGCCCCACCAGTCATGTAGTCCTTTAACCCACCCTCCTTATTATAATCAGCTTTAGTAATGCTTTTCAACTTTCCAGATTTTCTCAGATTGTCCGTATTTTCATCTCATATGTTTGCTGTGTTCTTCATCATATCTCTCAACCTCTTAGCTCAAGAAATCCATATAAAGACTAAAATAATGAGGGGCAAAGGCTTACAAATAGGGAAATATTTTAAATACTACTGTTATAAAGTTACAAAGTTGCTATAACAACAGAATTTATGTTAACATGCATTTTCTGAAGGATATTAAAGTATGAAACTCAAATGTAATTCATTATTTAATGAGATCAACTCCCAGTGATTTGCTAGTAAACCACACATTTTATAAGGAACAGACTAAAAATAAGGCATACAAATCTGTGAGAATCTGGACAGCTGAGAGGTATATTCCTCATAACATTTGGTGTTTTCTGGAAAATCAGTGAGGACTGAAGTCACTGAACAGCGATAGACATTTCTGTTACAGACACACCTCTCTACCTGCAGATATTGAAAAGAGGCACAAAGGCTCTTGAAAAGTAAGTATATACAGACAACCCCCCCCCAAAAAAAAAAACCTGAGCATCTAATTAGCATCAAATCCTAATACCAAACAGCACACACAACTCTTTCCAATTCCAATAGGATTGGGATACTACTAAGAAACAGAAACTTAAAAAAGTGAGTTTAATTATTCACAAAAATCTAAGCATATTATCAAAGACTCTGTGTAAAATCTGCAGACTTAAGTGAAAAGTAATTTACTTTTGTTTCTGAAAAATGAGTGGTATAAGGACTACACCAGACGTGATTACATATGTGTCTGTGTGTTATATTCAGTGTACCCTGTGCTTTCACAGAGAAAAATGCTACTCATTCTGATACTCCTTGTCAAACCTCAACTGTAAGGGGCATAGTGCCTCTACTGTTTTCCTTGAATCCACAGAGCAATGACTGATGCTTAGTCATATCAACAAATGGAGTTACAATATTGTTATTATTATTATTATTACCATCATTCTTTTGAAAGGCTGAAGACAGCCAGGAATAAAAGGATTCCTCCTAGTACACTACAAGTATTGCTTGTATCATCCCTGACTGGCACTGAGGCATACCTCTTAGCACAAAAATCTGGACAAAGCCAAAAATAGTGGGATGGGAGGGGAGCAAAGTCCCAAAACTTGGGATACATTTTAAATATTGCTAGAATAAACTTAGAAAGTTGCTAGAATAAAATGTGTTGTGTTATCATGATTTTTTTTTTTTTTAGGATATGAGGTCTGAAACGCAAATGCTTGACATTTAGTGAATTCAGGCCTCACTGCTTTCCCACAAAAATCCAGAAAACTATAAATTTTATGAGAAACAGACTAAACATAACAGGCAAAAATATGGACAGTTCAGCGGTCTGGCAACAGCGCATCATCTTCTGGTATCATCTCCATTAGTGATCCTGTGCTGGTTCTGCAATTGCTCTCTTAGGAGATGGTCAATGTAGATACATGATAGCCAATCCATCTTCATATGGCACATAAATCAGTATATATATGCTAACTAACCTTCAAGAAGCGAGTAGCTTGAATGTATTAGGCAATGCTGATCACAAAGACACGCTAAATCATTGCAAAGACTGCTAGTGGATTCTTATGCACATTAATTTGCATTTTTCAGTACTAATCCCAAATATCTTACCTTTTCATTTTTTTCAGTCTGTATATTTTATAATATTCTTATTTGCTGGATCTGGCAATTAAAATAATGTTAACATCTAGTAATGAATGAACTAGTCTTTGCTGCTACTCACATTACTTAAAGACTGAATCCCTAGGACTAACAGCTCTCTTACTGATTTTTTTTTTCAGATGATCTCTTTGTGGATTGCAGAACGTTTTCTTTTTTTTTACTGTCACAATAACAAGATTTCATGTTAATTTGCCTGAACATGCAGGAACTGGCCGGAGAAAATGATCCGCACGTTCAAAATCCTAGCCCTGTGTGTAATATTTACATAGTTTTTTTCGCCCTATAAATAAAATTAATTGTAACGTACTAGACGTGAAAATGGAAAGTGATTCATACAGCTCTATTCTAGGCACAGAGACATGATAGTGGTTTGAGGTGGGGGAGGGAGGGAGTAGCGATATTAGGCATTTAAAACCAGAACCCTGCAGTGAGTGGACAAATCACTTGTCATTTTAGACACTGAGCACTAGCTAAAGGCACGGCAGCTTTCAACACACAGCAGACCCTCCCCAGCTCAAATTTTGCACAGGGCAAAAACAGGGAGACGCAGCAGTGCGCAGGACCACTCCTCAGTTCCCCTATCAGGAATTCAGTGCAACAGAGAGGTATATATCAGTAGGTAGGGCTGTAAGCAGAAAGAGTCCTCCTTTGGCAACAGTTGGAACAAAGCAACAGTTTAGCATCCGGAACGACAACTGCTCTGCTAAATCTCTTAACTGCATCATTTCATGGTTATCAGTTGTCTGCTGGATCCCTTGACTGCATCTTTTCACGGGCATCAATTACAAATCTACTATCGGGGTGAAAGAACCAGTTAAAGGCAGCAACCATCGTGGCGCAAAGATGTTACCATTAATACTTAGAGAGACAATAGAAAATGGGCGAGCATGCAGATCCTAAGCCATCAGCTTATCCCGAGTGCATTTGAAATTGGATGCAATCCTCTAAAAATCACAAATAATGGCAAGACGATAGGTTCTGCTTTAGAGGACTATACCATGCAAACTGAGACCTTTTGTTGTGCTAAATGTTTGTAGGTGAAAGCCTTTCAATTATCTAATTATATATAAAAAAGACTGCATAAAGATACCCTTATCAAGACTGAGGACTTAATTTCTTCAACATGCATTTCCTTTTACTGGGTGTATTATTTTCTTTTTCTTTTGCTCGAGCAGGATGCGATCCCAAAATCATCAACGTAGGTGCGGTTCTGAGCACAAAGAAACATGAACAAATTTTTAGAGACGCTGTAAGTCAAGCAAATAAGAAAATCGGGAATTGGAAAATCCAGTTGAATGCCACTTCTGTCACCCATAAGCCTAACGCAATTCAGATGGCTCTGTCAGTGTGCGAGGACCTCATCTCCAGTCAGGTAGTCCTGGATCACCAGAAGCCACCATACATGTCCATCCAAGCATCCATTACTCAGCCTGCGACCACCCACATTTGCGTTTGTCTCTGTTTTTTTTTTCTTGTTTTTGTACTATGCAATAAGAATTGCCATTGCACGTTTGTCCCTAGTCTCGATATTATGTCACCTCATTCATTCATCTGACTGTCTACCAAATATTAAAACAACGACATTTAACAAAGAATGTAGCACTCAAAGACATTTTGGAAATTTCTCATGCTGTAGTAAATGAACTCTTGTCTGAACTCAGAGTTTTGGGGTTTTACTTGCTTTATTGCAATTCTAGACTAGTGACTAGTCATTGTACAGGACTGACATTAATATAGCAGGTTTAAGTCATGCTTGCCAGTATGCAGTGTCACATACCTCAGCCTCTTAGAACAAGATATCTGGACAAAGCCAAAAATGTGTGTGCGCGCGTGCGTGTGTGGGGGTGGTGGTATGTCAAAGCACCAAAATCAAGGGCAGATTTTAAATACTGATCCTATAAACATGGAAAGTTGATTAAAGGGCAGCTTTTGGTTTAACATCCATTTACTGAAGGTTATGAAAGCTGAAAATCAAAAGTCTGTTGTTATTTATAGACTTCAGTACTTGATGATTTTGTCTTATAACTACAAATATGAGGAGCAGACAAAAATGAAGCAAAAATCTGGAGAGCTGAGAGGTATGTTACAATCAGAAGAATACAAAGCACTGTAATCATATCATTAACTTCCAAGCTTACAGAAAATATAAAAAAGCAAAGTTTACCACATGACCCAGAGTAGGATGGGAGAAAACATAATGTAAAAAAAAAGAAAGTAGAAGACCCACAAAACATGATAAGCAGTCTTTAAGAAACCAGAGTTGTAGTTCAAGAAAGCAACACTCAGCAATGTGTGATAAGGGCTGCCACCTTTTTAAAAAGATTTCCAGAAACATTTTTATGGAAAGGTGAGACTTTGCAGGGCAACCATATACCACAACCAGAGAAAAAGGCTGAAATGTCACTTTTTTGCCAAAATAAAAACTGGCTGTTGTAGCATTTGAATTATTTCTGCTGTTTATGTAGTCTAGATGTATTTTATATACAAAATAATTGTTTTAGAAGAAACTTGGGAACTATTTTTCATCCTAAAATCTCAAGACTTTTGCCAGGTTTCAAGTTTTTTTCTCTTTCAGTGCACAACTGCCCAAATGGGGATTATCCTGGGTAAACGGGGACATGTGATAACCCTGTGGGACAAAATATAAAACTATTTACAGGGGAGACCTTTATTTTGGTGCCAGTAAGGGAGGTAGAAGATGAACAATTGCACTGCATGAACTGCAAAGAACCCCCCACCAGGGGCACATCTGGGAAAATCTACAAGCCATTTATCTTCAGATCCTGGTAGTAAGCTAGGGAGGGGGTCATTAACAACACTGGGAGATGTACACACCCACACACCTTACATACTAGGACACAAATGGCATTCTAGAGTAATACTGTACTCAAATTCAGTGGGTTCAGCCATTAAATTTGTAAGTGAAAACATAAAAACATGCCTGCAATATGATTCAGTGTGCAGAAGATGAACGTTGCTTAGCTGTATCAACAGGCAGCTGTTCTTTCTGCTTTACCCAGTCATTATGCACAAATATGAAGTATTATCTTGTAATAAAGCCACACACAAGTATTCATGTAAAGAAAACACTGTCACTCACTTTATGTTTACGTCTTAAAAAGGGTAGCTTCTAAGGTTATCATCCCTGCAAATGCTTCCCAGATTATATTAAGCTAAGATGTGGAAATGGCACATGATTTTTATAAACATTTTTGTAAATAAAGAAAAACAAACAAGCTAAACATAAAATAGAAAAACGGGGTGTGAAGCAGTTAAGCTCACTGAGGGTTTGAAGGAGATGTGTTCAGAGATAATTAACACTCATTGGGGCCATGTTTAATGGCACGAGCAGATACACGTTCTTTGTTGGCAACAACTGCAAGTGGGGAAAACATTAAAGCTGATGGGCTAGTTGTAAACTGATTTGTAATCTTTTGTCTGTCATGCATGATATATGATATGATTTGTTGAGAGATGCATTACATTTCACATGCTGGCACAAAATAAGACATGCATAATGCATTTATTTATGGTGGTTTACTGGCTTTTGTGTTGAACTGTAATGCAAAATGCTATTGTCCAGAATATGGGTCTTCTTCTTTGTGTGTGTGTGTGTGTGTGTGTGTGTGGGTATCTGGGTGGCTGAAATAGCAGCTTTGGCAGTTCACATATTATAAGTAAGTAAATTGCTTATAGCTTTGGTGTCATGGATTCAGTCTTTCAGTAAAATTTTAAATTATTTTTAACATTTGTTTATTTGTTAACTCAGTAAGGGAGTAAGTGAAATTATTGAATGCAGAAGACTGACCCAGGTCAAAAGAACAGGGCTAAATAATATATTTATATGTTTATTTGTTATATCTCACACACACAATATATATGCATATCCACTCATGTATGTATATATATGAATTTATCATACAAATACATATATATATATATATATATATATATATACATCTATATATATATATGCATATTTACACACATATTTAACATTAACACACACACGTGCATGTATAACTATGTTATAAATCCGTACCCTTATTCTCTTCTTACTTAGGTCAGTTTTGCACTGGATCTTTTCAGTTATACACGCACAGACATGGAAGCAGATACAGACATACACACACGTGTGTTGTTTATTAACCAGGTAAAACTGTAAAATAATAGATAAGCAGAAATTGAAGGAATTAAACCCAAGGCTACAGGATGAATTATGAGTTGGTTGCAATCTTAACCTTCTCTAGAAAACTCCCAGATAAATAGGTACTTCATTAAATACATTAGTCACCACTTAGAATATTTCTGTTTGGTGAAAGAAAAAACAGAGGAAGCAGAAATAACTCTTACAGACACCATGTACATGAATCACACAGATAGTAATCATATGTCAAGCTCAAACTCCGGACTTGTGAGGCACAAACCTTAATCACTTGAACATCATGTTGCCCAGTCCCACTCATAAACCAAACTGGTTTACAGATTGTTTTAGTGGGCAATCATGTTCACATAGATAACTGGGTAATTATTAGATCAACATGGGGATGGGGTTTGCAGGACATGAGTACCGTAAATTTTTCTCATAGTCCTGACAACTACCAAGATGTATCAGAGATGCAAAAGTTGTGAACTAAAAAGATACTAGAATATGTGTAATGCTCTCAGGTAAAACAATTATTTTGAACTGTGCCATTAATGTCCAATTCCCCAGCATGGCAATTCCATGGAACAGTATTCAGAACTGTACTACTGGCAAGGATAGTTATATTCTTCCTGGGATGAGAAGGGCAACCTAAGGAAGCAGTAGACACCAGTACATAATCCTAACAGGGAGATGATTATGAAGAAGGGTTTAGATCTGGTGGTCATAAAATTTCATCCACATTTCATTCTAATTACAAATTTAATGTCTTATGCCATGTAAGCACATCCATTCTTTACCTGCCATTAGCACAAATGAGTTGTTTAATCAGAATGCACTACTACTGTGAAACCAGCCATATTTTGCATTTATTTATAATGTCAGTCAAATGTAAATCATGCTCTTATGACAGTCCTAATTTGTATGAATTACAGCTTGGCTTGGTGATTATCCACAGTTTGATATGTTAATTCCTTTCTGAGACTCATATTTTAATCTCTCCAAAACACACTGCCTGGAACAAGTTCAGGAACTGAAATCTCTCGTTTCAGTAATGTACATGCAGAAGTAAGAAATGATTTCACTCACTGTCATTACAGAAAGTGCTGTCTGCACTCCAAAATCAGAAAATAATGCATTTTATAAAATATACATTGTTTCATGTGGAGCCCTTCATACAGTATACACTAGGGTTTCTTTAGTTCATTTGAGTCCCTATTCAGTGAACCATGGCTCATCATAACTATTTGATTGACTCTAAATCCTATGATCGAAGGAGCAGGGGAGTTGTGACCTGGTTTCTCTGCAGGACTGATGATAAAGCCAGTACTTGAGTTTGAAAAATGATAAAACTGTTTCCTCCATAGAACCTATACAAAAGCCTGTTCCAGAGTTTCACTGGGTTGGGAGTTGATGACAGTTTCACTGAACCAATAGCAACTTGATAAATTTACATAAATCCATAAACACATTAAAATGTCTTTGTGCATAAGGTCTGTGCGCGTGCACATCCCTCTATATAATGTATATATTATAAAATACATATATTTACTTTTACAGGTCACATCTTCCTACTGTCTTCATTGATATTCCAAAATAATTTTTCTGGCATTTATTCTATCACAGATCAAAGAGGATTCCAGGTATGATGTTGGCTGGGATTCAAAGACAAGGGCTGCTTGCCATCACAGTGCTGATTTCTGAAGGGATCGCTGTGTAAAGAGCTACAAAGACATGAATTAAACATTGAATAGCACAAACAGGCTAAAAAAGGACTGCATAATTGAAGGGGAGATTCATGCTAATGGGGAGAAGCAGTGCTAGGCTGTGCAACAGCTGGAGCAGTGCTACAGTTTGGTGCAGGTGCGTAGCCAATGTGGCATACATCACAAGGAAAGCAGATTGGGTCAGTCTGGTCAATGCATGCTCAAGCATCCAATGTACTGCATTAGCTGCATTTCATGCTCGTCTGAATCAGGGTGTATAATGGCCATCAGACAGACCAGTGGGGTGTGCATAGCAAAGTGTCAACCCTGTTTGTTTATCACATAAAAGAGGTAGATCGGGAATTAGGAATGTGCTGAAGAAAAAACAGATGGAAGCACACAAGGCTAGCCATAAAGTATGAAAGGTAGTGGCATGGATAAGTTATTCATTCATTCATTCCATTCTCCAGGGGGAGAGCACCTTTATCATATACAGAAAGCAAGCTGGGACAGAGAGGTAATAAGGGAAGACTGTGAGAGGGGTAGCTGGAGAAGGACAGGTAGCAGGATCAGACATAAAATACAGACTCAGGACACTAGGTATAGAAGAGGCTGGGAGGGCAGAGGACAAACTCAAGCATAAAGGTGGACAAGTGCTGATGGGAGGGGCTGGATAATGAATAAGGAATAGGGAATCACACGTAAAGGAAGGAAACCATTGGGGTGGAAATAGGTTTGGTCATGTCATGATTGGGTGCCAGGATAGGCTAGAGGGCAAAAAAATCTAAGAATCTCTCATGTGGGTGGTGAGTGCTATGGACCAGTCACTACTCCACTGGCTGGATGGGGAGGGCTTGCCAGTTGCTTGTTCCCAAAATCCATGCCAGAAGGTGATTCACATGATGTACCTCAGCAACTACCACTCTGCATCTGTTTCTGGAAGGCCAGGGCAGGCCCCTCCAGGCCACTGTAAGAAAATAAACTTTCACCCATCTCTAGAAAAGCAGGTATGGGAGTGTACCACTGAACCCCCCCATCACTTCCAGTTATCATACACCTCCTAACACTCCCCCCACCACTGAGAAGTAACCCTGATGGCTTCAGTGTTCTCTGTACCAGAGGCTGCAATAATCACAGACTGAGCCGAAAGTAGCATCACCTCCTTCTCTTAAGCAACTTCATAAGGATATCATAATGGGAAAACATGATTACAAATATGCCAGCAGCACATTTGATTCGAGACCCACATTTCAATAGTGAGTCCTCTCACCATTCCGGCAAGCTCATGCCAAGTTCCCACAGGAGCTTAGCGGGTGCTCTTGAAACTCCCTGTGCTGGAATTGCAAGAAATCTTCCTCTACTTAGCACACCGTGTTGGAGCTCTGTATTTCCCTCTGTCTGAAGTAGCCAAGACTACTAAATGAAGGAGCAAATTGACAGCTGTGTACACATGGGTGCATGCTGGAAGATCATGTGTTATGTAATGTAGCACTGCACAGTGGAACTATTGTAGCTCAACAACACTAACTGCAGTATTGGGAATGATATACTGCTGCACTGCGGCAATATGGGTATGCATATGCCATATGCATGAGAATAGTTGTGACATCCCCTCTCTGGGCCAGTAATCAAGGACCCTAATCCTCACCACTAGCACCTGTAAGGAACATTCACTTGTGGGAAAAATAGATTCACACAGTATTTCCAGATGCAGTTCTCTGCATCAAGCAGAATTTCCCTTAAGAGAACACAGGGAACACCCTCAGCCCAGGGTCTGGGTTTCCCTATCTCTCTCTCTCTCTCTGTGTGCAAGCCCCCAGTAAGGCTCCCCACTGGAACAGCTATAGAGCTGAATCCTCAGCTGAGTGTCCAAGCCAAGTCCTCCAGCACTCTCTCTTTGAAACCAGTGCTCCGTGTCCTTGCTCCAAGCAGCTGACACACTCTGAGATTTGATTTCTACACACACACACACACACACACACACACACACACACACACACACACACACACACACACACACACACACACACACCTGGGAAAGGCTGGCACAGATTTACTAGCTATGCTCCCTTCTGCCCAGACTATAAGGTAGTTGCACCACCACCAGACACTCCAAAGCCAGCTACACTAAGGTTCTTACAAGAGTACCCAATTATGCTGTGTACTGTTAATACTAAAACAAATGGTAGTTTTACCAACAGCAAGGCTTTCAGGAGTGACCAGAGCTGTTACCAAATACATGCAAGTACTCTCAGAGAGCAAAATATTCTCTAAAACACCAGCCACAATGAAAAATTTAAATATATTTAATAATAATAAATAAATGAATGTGAAAATACTGGATATCTATTTAAAGTAAACACCAACATATCAATCACAGGAAATATTAAAATAACACAGATGGACTAAGCTCACTATATTTTTCTGACTGATCTAAAGAATTACTATCCCCTGGTCACTTACTAGAGCAAGGCAAGATGAAGTAAGTGAGGGGTCCTTCTCTGTCAGGTTCTAAAAATAGACTGCCATGAGACTTCA
This sequence comes from Protopterus annectens, assembly GCF_019279795.1. Classification (NCBI taxonomy): domain Eukaryota; kingdom Metazoa; phylum Chordata; order Ceratodontiformes; family Protopteridae; genus Protopterus; species Protopterus annectens. Next base: position 766,281,668 of record NC_056750.1, read on the forward strand.
GTCTCACCTAGTATTAAAATAACATTTTTAGTGATGGATTACAGAATGGCATCACATACATCTGGTCATTTGACTTCTGCTTCCCATGCTACCCCCCTTGGTTAGAAGCTGTCAGGATTTAGCACATATGTGTCAGTAATATACACACACACACACACACACACACACACACACACACACACACACACACAGAGCTTTGCTAAGATCTGCTGTAGCTCCTGGAAGTCATAAAACAATGTCAAACCTCGACCCTTCAACAGTAGCAATTAGTTCAGGAAAGCTTCTTAGTACAGACTATTCAGGCTGGATTGAGAGCTGTAAGATACAATCTTTATTGCCTAGGCCCAGTAATTTAATTTCAGAATATTTTTAAAGTCAGGAGGATTGAACTTAACAGCTTGTCTTCCAGCATCCTCTGTTAAAGCATATACATTTTAAAAAGTTAGAATAATACATGTATATTTCTTTTTCCGTCCAGCAGGGCATACTGTTGATACATTTTTTAACACAAGCAGCTTTAAAAATACATTTTTCAGCACAAGCATCTGTAGAAATCAATTTGATATACAAATGACATATTTTTTTACACAATTCCAGCTAGGTCTGCTGGCATATGTTACACATCCACTGCCCTACTCCTCCTGGCATAGCTGGTAATACCTCACATCATCACAATAGTAATCTTATGCTTCATGATTACTGTGATAGGCATGACTGCAGCAGGTGTTTTTAGGTAGCAGATGCACCATAGCAACAATTCAGAAACAATGGTGCTAAGTGCCCTTATTAGCATAACAGCCTTTCTAACTGGCCTTTGTTAGCATGATATAAAGTGCCAGCACTATTTTGCACAAGACTATTCAATACTGTACAACTGTAGAATACAGGAATTTCAATAGAAGGTCTTTAGACTTTTTAACTTTATAAAGTTAAATAGCTATTTATAGGATTTAAGAGGGAGTCCTGCTTAGTAAAGTTCTTTGCCAAGAACAACAAGCCCTGTGGTGGATCTCAGTCACATAGAGGCACATGGTGTTATATGCATGTAACCAAAAGTCCAGAACTCTGTTATGGCTCTAGACCATCTGCTTGTTTTTTTTGTTTTTTTTTTGGGGGGGGGTGGAATTACATATAATGGAATGGTAATGTTGTAGAGGGTTTGGGATTACAGAGCCACATGCTGAGGCACTGCTACAGTATTTAATTGGGGGGGAAGAAGGCTTATACATGGCAATAATTGCAGGTGATAAATAGGTACATACTGGGAAGAACCTGTGACTATGGGGAGGGTACTATGCGCATAACCAAGTGCATAAATAGTGGTTGTGGAAATACGTATTGGCATCACATGGTATACCACATTTGCTGACCAGTTTAGTACAACTAAACAGGAAGCCCATTTTCCTTGGAGGCCAGAGAAGAAAAGCTCCAGTTAAGCAAATTACATTAAACACTATATACAAAGCTGATACACTTCAGAGTGGTTATGAGCAGATACAGGTACAAAGTTAGAAAGAGATTATCATATATAGTAAAATAACTTAGGTGAAAATACTAAGCAACAGTGTTCTACAGTGTAAGAATTAGAATACAAAGCAAATAAACTTAACCTATGAAAGCAGGAGACCAGCAATAGTTTAGTGTATAAGAAGAGATGGAAAAAGTTGGTATATAATCAGTAGGAGCTTTAAGTTGGATCATGCAAGTTTTGCCCACCACTGTTACATGTGCCAGCATAGCCACTTAAGGAAGGCATATTTTGGAAATGCTCTCTGCCCAGGAGACTTCAAGTGCTACTGCAGGCCACCCACAGCAATGACAAGCAACTGTTGTACAAAGCCCTTGTGAATAAGCAATATCAGGACCAGATGTGCCAGGGATTGGTGCAGGGTGTGAATGTGCTGGATGGATATAACAGGACACTGCAATAGTTTTGATGAAAGGTTACCAACAGATTGTCCATGCTAAATAAAAGGCATGTAACACTGCAGGAAACAAGCCTGCAAGTGTGGGAGGTGGGGGGGGGGGGGGCAACCAACAGTCAGGTGCATGTGTGTGGCTTTGGAGTTTTTGGTGTGATGTGAGAGCAAGGAAAGGGGCCTCTCACACCTGGTGGTGGCTTGGATTTGGGATATGGGCAGTCACCAACTGGCCACAATTGGTAAAATAAAACATTTCAAAGCTTTACTGGAAAAGCTCACCCAGAATCTGCCACAACTTGCTGTGAGGGAAAGGTTAGTTTGCTTTTGATTTCTTGTACTTTTTATTACTTTATTGCCTTTTTCTATTTTGTATGCTTGTATTCTGCTTTTAATTGCATATTAAAACTTAAGGAGACCACAGCTGTGTTTCCACCCTCCTACCCTGTTAGTTGTGTTCTTAAACACCACTGTTTTTCTTGTTGCCTCCCCTTATGTTAATTTGACTATATATCTCCATCCATCTCTTCTCCTTTCACTAGCTGGCGTGAGTAAACACAAACTTATCATTTTGTGAAATAACTCCCCTTCAGCTATTTAAATTTATTGGCCACCCACTGTATTCAATAGTACCAGAATACAAAAGTGCCCACCCCCTTTCAATCTATGTTGCTCTTTTAAAAATAGTGGTTTTCCACTTAGCTAAAAGTTAAGTTACCCACTTTCATATTCAACTGCTTAGTGCACACTGCAGTGTTTGTGGTAAACCTTTTTTTTCATCTTATAGGTTCATAGGTTCATACTAGGCTATCTGCCCAAGGGCATTTATAAGCCTAGCCCATAGTTATTTGGCTTTCGCCACCCCTTTAGTTTGAATAAAACTATGCCTATTATTTTGCTGTGCCTCTGTCAAGCAGTGACACTGAAGTAATCCCTGGGGTATATCTGCGATCCCCCATCCATTGGTCAAGATTCCTCTTGAACAAGGCCAGCGAGGTGCTCTGCCTCACATGTACCGGGATTTTGTTCCACAGCATAGGGAGTCTCTGGGTGATGAATCTGTCCCTCCAGCATGTTCTATTAATAACCATGTCAAGGTTTAAGTCTCCCGCCCTTGTGGTTCTGAGGGATCTAGATTTTTTTGAGGTGAAGCATATTCATCAAATCAGGGTTTGACATGGCCTTATATGTCAGGCACAGGTCACCTCTGAGCAAGCGGTATGAGACTGAATAGAGCTGGAGTTCTTTCAGTCGGGCAGCATAAGACATATTTTTGAGACCCTTTATCCTTTTGGTGAGGAACTTTTGGGGCCTTTCCAGCTGCTGCAGGTGTCTGGTCAGATACATTCCGAATGGGGCATTGTACTCAATCATAGGTCTAATGAGTGATGAGTACAGCGGGGCGATGACCTCCCTTGATCTAGATGTGAATCCCTTCATGATCAGGTGGGCAATGTAGAAGGTTTTCCTAACTACTTTAGCAACATGAGTGTCAAGCGAAGGCTACTGTCAACCTGGGTCCCCAGATCCCTGATGACTTCTTCTGTGCTCAGTGGATTGCCACCTATATGGTAGCTAGGGGTAACCTTGTTTTTCCCAAAGGGTATGACTAAGCATTTCTTGGCATTTAACTTTAGGCCATGGCTCTGGCACCAGTTATCCATTTCTGTGAGGCCCTTCTGAAGGATATCTGTGTCAGATGTGTTTTCGACTATGGCGCCCAGTTTGCAGTCATCTGCAAACTTTGTCAGCCATAACCCTCCTGTGTTTGCTTGTACTTCAGAAAAGTAGATGCCGAACAAGAGTGGACCCAGGACTGAGCCCTGTGGGACACCACTTGTGACAGGCTTTGAGTCTGACATGGCTCCAGCAACTCTGACCCTGTGGGTTCTGTCACTTAGCCAGTTTGCAACCCATCTTGTGATGTATGGGTTTACATTCAAGCTGATGAGTTTTTTGATGATACCTTAGTGGGGTATTGTGTCGAAGGCCTTTGCCAGGTCAAGGTAGGCTGTATGGACTGCCTTTCCCTCATCAATGGCCTTGGTGACTGTCTCGAAAAAGTCAACCAAATTTAAAAGGCATGATCTGCCTTTGACAAAGCCAAACTGGGTTGGATCCAAAGTCTGCAAGTTCCCTATGTCTTTATTTATGAGTTCCATTATGATCCTCTCCATGGCTTTGCAGATAAGGCTTGTCAAGCTAATGGGACGGTAATTTCCAGGGTCGGTGGAGGCACCGCCCTTGTGAAGTGGGACCATAGTCGCCGTGCGCCACTCCTTGGGTACGTATCCTGAGGTGAGGCTAAGATTAAACAGCTGTCCTAACTGCGGGTTTAATTCCTCATTGAGTTCATGGAGCACACAGCCGGGGACACCATCCGGTCCCATGGATGCTGTGTTTTTTGCTTTGGAGAGAGCAGTTCTCACCTGGGCGTTGGAGATGTTTGGGGGGCTACAATCCTCTGGTATAGATATCTCTCCTTTTGGGGGGGGAGAAGTTTGCACTGAACCTGTCAGCCAGTATGTTGGCAATGTGTGTAGGTTCAGTAATCTTCACATCATTTTGAACTAATTCTGAGCATATCTGGGAGTTTCCTCCTAGGTTTCTAACATAGCTAAAGAAGGCCTTATGATTGTCTTTTGAATCCTTGGCGATTTTTCTCTCAAAATTTGCCTTGGATGATTTTATGAGAGCTCTTAGTTTTTACTTATAATGATCAAAGGTGTCTTACCTTTCAAGGATTTTGCTCTATCTTGTAGTAACTTCCTCCTTTTGTTGTAGAGCTTGTTTATGGCTGGGGTCCACCAGACTGGACGCTTGACTTTGGTACAAAGAGTCTTAGTTTTGTTTGGGATTGCCTGATCCATGCAGTCCTGTAGGTGCTGGTAGAAGGCATTTGTAAGTGATTCAGCGGTTTGAGTAATGTTTACCACTGGCTCATGGGCCTTAAAGGAGACCACACTAGTTTTTAGAAGTGTGAAGTCGGCTTTTGAGAAGTTTTTCACTGTGGTGTTTTTGTTTCAGGTGGGGCGGGATGAGGACCTCCAGCGAGATTAGTTTATGATCTGATCTCACCAGTGAGGGGTATACTTCCGGTGTTGAACATTGTGATCCCATGTTCGTGATGATGAGATCAAGTATGTTATCTCCTCTTGTGGGGATGGTGACTAGTTGTTCCATGGCATTTGAGTTTATGAACTCCAGGAACCTTTGGGCTAGAGTGTTTGGGCTTGAGTAGTGTTCCCAGTCTATATTAGGGTAGTTGAAGTCACCTAGTATGATGGTGTTTGGAGATACATTTATCCCTCCATTGTTTTCAGGAAGGCCATGTGAGGTTCCTGAGTTTGAGAGGGTGGCCTGTAACATGCTACAAATTGCAGAGCAGTCTTGCCTATGGTTAATTGCACCTGGATGGTCTCCGATGCATCGTGCGTTGCCACCAACCTTGAGGTGTGGGTGTCCTTTATGAATATGGACACCCTCCTTTCTTGGTGTTGTCCGGATTTTGGGGCCGGAACGCATGATATGAGGTGAAACCTGCTAGTGCTGGGGTGCTCTCAGGAGCCTTGAACCAGGTTTCTGTCACAGCACAGACATCGATGTTCTCCATACTGAGAAGGGCCTCGAGTGTGTGCATCTTGAGATTGAGACTTCTGGCATTGAGCAGCATTCCCCTTAGTTTTTACTTTTTGTGTTCTAGGGTGGTAGGTTTAGAATTTGAGCCTTGCCTAAAAAGGCACTATGGGGTGGCAAGAGCCTTTGCCAATATCCGGAAGCCTAGGGGTGACAGGTGCAAGCCGTCCCTTGCAGCGTGGCTTGTCCAGCATGTCATCCCAGGCAGACAGACATTGGATCCCCTTTGAATGACACCAGAATTTAAGCCAATTATTAAAGCTGATCATCTTATCACTGTATTGTGGCATCATTCTAGGTGAAGGTAGGATACTGCTCAAGGTCAGGGTCATACCTGCCTGGGCTACATAATCAGAGAGCTCCTCAATGTCTCTTTTCATGTAGTCCAAGGAGGTACGCCTCAGGTCGTTGACACCAGCGTGGACAATGACTGAGTCGCACTTGTACCTGCTGTTGAGAGACCTGAGTGCTTGTGTTATGTGGCGGATTCTAGCGCCCGACAGGCAGCTTACTGTGACCTTCTCCTTACTCAGTCTGGTGAGCGGACGTCAGTGTGTCTGACTATGGAGTCACCTATGACAAGTATGTTTGGTGTTGTATTTGGCCTTAAGGGCAGTGACTGCTTTGCACACTGATTTTGTTGTTTATGTGTTGTTTGTGTGGTGTATTGAGTTTGCAGTTGCTTGGGTGTCTGCTTTGGAGGCCTCTGCTGTTTAGGTAAATTTTTACTCAGAGCCTCCGAGTATGTCTTAGTGTGTTTATGTGTTTGATTCAGTGGTGTGGTTGAGTTATGTGAGACTGGTATTGTGGTGTGTGTAGTTGCCTTCTCCTCTTGCCTGGTCTTGCCAGTCCTGAGTTGAGAGAGCTCAGCCTCCAGTTTGGCTAAATAGCTGCATCTCTCACAAGTATTAGTGTTACATGGGAGGAGGAGATGGTTGTCCGTGTACATGAGGCAATTGTAACATTGTCTCAGAATTCCCAGATTCACCAAATGGGCAGGAGAGGACGTCAGCATCTGACTTTAAAACAACTGTTGCAAGACTACTGGTTATTTGAGAGCCCACATTCTGGCTCTCAGTAATCATTTTGGAATTAGTGCTTCTGTTTTCTCTTGTGAGAGGAGTACAGGGACATTATTTACTGGAGACTGCTGATCACCAGAAAGCAGAACAACTGCTTTATAGGTGACAGCTTGGAGTATGTGCTTATATTCTAGTCCTGGTGAGAGAAAGAGCAGAGTGCATTGATTCCTGACTGTTTTGGGTTGGAGAGCGAGCATCTGTGCTTAATGTTCCTGATTGGTCTGGTTGCTGTTCAAGGCCTCTACCAGGAAAAGGCTACAAGCCTACAGACCCTTGCATCAGCCAGGGTAAGACTGTGGATCATCAAACAGGCTGTGGTCTGTTTATCTTCTTGGGATTGGTGCTAACATTTTGCTTCTGGTGAGAGAAGAAGCAAATGATCATTGTATCCCAACAGAGTGAAGCTGTAGTGAGACCAGCACTAGTAGTAGCCAAGCAGTAGCCATTCATGGGACTCCCCTCTTTTCATCATTCCTGACAAGCTAATGCTTTGTTTTCAATAAGTACTGCTTGATTTGTTTCTAACTTCAGAATATCTGCCTAAATGCTTCATCCTTAAATTTTCAGGGTCTATGTATTAGTTTAAGGAAAAACACACAAACTGCCAGCACTTCACCAGTATCTTTCTTTATTCCAGCGATCTGGTACCTCAGCAATTCGCCTTCAACTATCACAATTAATTGAATGTGAGCATGATACTTATATACTCACTTTGACAATTAACATCTTGATTAACTTATTAAACAATCAAATATGTGAAACATCAATTTCCAAAATTTTAAAGTGACCATAAATTTATAACAAATGAATAAATATTCTCAAATATAAAGTATAATAAATAATTAATTAATTACCTAATTCCTGATTCATACTGTTAGGCTTTAAAGTATGAAACGTAAAAATCATTCTAGTTTCTAGCTCCAATAATTTCTCTACAATGTCATCCCCTCTTTGAAGGAAAGGCTTTCCCAGTATGCTAAATGTTAAACTACTAGAAGAACTACTATGTGTCTCATGAAAATGTTTAGCAACAGGACTAGTCAAATTTTGATTTCTAATGTCTTTTAAATGCTCCAAAATACAGATTCTTACCATGCGTTTCGTCTGTCCTATGTACCACATATTTTTACATGAACAACCCAATATATAAACCACCCCTGTGGATTTACAATTAAAATGGTGTTTAGGAACAAAATTTATATCATTAATAACACTCAGGTTCCTGACCTTGTCACAAATATTACAAGAACCGCAGGGAAAAGTACCTGATTTTAAAACTATGATGTTATCTTTCCTTCCAACTAAATTATTATTTAACAATTCCTTAAGATTTTTTCCTCTCTTATAGGAAAATGTAATATGTTTAGGGTATAGATGACCAATAGACTCATCATCACTAACAATATACCAGTATTTTCTAACTAATGAAACCAGTTTGATTGTTTAATAAGTTAATCAAGATGTTAATTGTCAAAGTGAGTATATAAGTATCATGCTCACATTCAATTAATTGTGACCCTTGAAGGCGAATTGCCGAGGTACCAGATCGCTGGAATAAAGAAAGATACTGGTGAAGTGCTGGCAGTTTGTGTGTTTTTCCTTAAGCTTTTGTTGTGAGGTGTCTATGTATTAGTTTCCCCTCAAGTGTTTGGCAGTGCTCTGCATAGACTCAGACACATTGAGTGACATTTTTCCTGTAAAGCACAATTGAAATTTCTTCAATACCTAGTTGCACACAGGACAACTAGTTGGCAGTGACAAGCACTGTCCCCATAGTTGCAAACTGGATACACCTGACAGTGATCAATATTCTCACTCCATCTAATTAATAATTAAGGGTATTTTGCCATGGATATAAACTTTCCTATTGTCTATGTTACCAGCATGGTGGATATGGGCATTGTGAGGCAATGCAAAAATTGCCTCATGTTTACTGAAAACCAGTTTATTCTCAAACAAACTGATATGGTATTTGAGAGATGCCTTTACATAATGTCTCTGGAGAAAAAGCTCTCACATAAAAGTACTCCTAATGTCAAAAAGGTTGTCAGTAGTACACACCCTGCCCCCATCATGCACAATACAAAGCAGACATATCAACCCACATATGCTGAGGCACTTAAATGTAACTTTTCTAAACCACAAAGACCTCCTAGATGAAGTACACATAACAAATACCCTCAGTAGCCCTAAATGTGCTCTTTCAAAACAACACCCACATCAGCACACAGAGCTACATCTCATGGAGTCTCTACCTCTAAGCCCATAAGGTAAGCCACCGCACAATCCAACATTCTACTCATTGGAGACTCCATCATGAGACACACTAATGTTGCTCTCACCAGGCTGAGTAAGGAGAAAGTCATGGTCATTTGCTTATCAGTGGTTAGGATCCACCACATTATGCAGGCACTCAGGTTAATGGACCACGATTACCAATATGACTCATAGTCCATGTGGGAGTAAATGGCCTGAGACGTACCTCCCTAGACTATATGAAGAGAGACATCATGGAGCTCTTGGAATGTGTCTCTCAGGCTGGTATGAGCCTAGCATTTAGCAGCATTTTACTTTCTCCAAGGCTGATGTATTATGCATTTTACCATATGTTGCACTATAGGCCATTTCTTGAACAGTTTGAAACTATGGATGGGGATTATCAACCAGAGCTCTAGGACAGCACACAACAAATTATGCGTGGTCTGCATCAGAGCTGCATAGTGTGTGTGTGTGTGTGTGTGTGTGTGTGTGTGTATGGGCGGACCCTACATGCACATATATAGCCTGTGTGTGTACTTTGCCAACTAGATGTTTCTGTGAGAAATCCCCTTCAGGAACTTTTGGTTTAGTTTGGACATGACCAGATGAGAAAATCATGGTAATTGCCCACATTAAAATTAATTATCTGTGCATTACACACTATCTGACAGTTGAGGGGAGTAGAAACCCTTCCTGGTGATGTATCAGAGTCCTCGTAGACTATGTGGTGCTTGATCACAATGCGTTTACTATCCATGGCTGCCAGGACCTGAAGGAAATGTGATATTTTATAGAATGCCCACATTGATTTGGTCCTCTCCTATGCAGCCCTCTGCAACTAGATGTGCTCCTGTACATGCTGAAGCATAAGGATGAACTGGTTCAGAATTCCTGTGGCCGATGCCTGCCATATGCCTAAAATATCCAAAGTAGGTCACTGAAGGGTACTTGTAGATGAGATGACTGAAGATACACATGCCTTAGTATTCACAAATATAGTCATACCCCCTCCACATTCTGACAAGGCCCACTGCAGTATCCTTGTTCACAAGAAAATGGACCACAGTATACTGGTCAGTCAGATGGTATTATATCACGTGCTGTCTATACCACCTCTGTTGGCTTGTATGGCCATAATGAACAACACTGTGAGAACAGGTACAGAGTGCAGCCATTATCACATGCTGCCCAGCTGTTGCTGGTACGTCTCCAAGCATCATTTCCCTCATGTGTATGTTGTTATGCAGTCATTAGCATGCTCTGTATACTGTCATATTTTGACCCATGCATGATTACGCATTGTTACCACACATGGTAATTTAGACTGCACAATGCACTAATCAATGAATCCTACTCATAGATTTCTGTTGCACATGTATATACTGAACTCAGCATAACAGAATTCTTCAAAATATTAGATAATATGTTATGATAAATAATAATTCCATATATCGTGATCATTTAGGAAAACAACTGCTTTAATACTTATTGTGTGGATATCAAAGGAAACATGCAGTTTACATACTTTATTGCTACTCATTGGATACAACATAATGGGATTAATATGGATTTAGATGACGAAGGCACATTGTGCTAGTAAATGCTTTCACATTTTCACACATTATTAATTTAAGTTATTCGATATGCATCCTGTCATATAATTCCTTGCAGGACAGAAATAAACTCGCCTCTGATTTTTTTTTAGAGCACCAGTTACCATGTAGTTATAATTTATGCAAATCATGTTCTCTACCATTATGTTGTATCTACAACTGTGTATTATGGTTAATATTATGCCTAATATCTGGAAGAATGCCAGAAAAAAACTCTCCCTAATAAACCCAATCCCTCCAACCCATCAGAATTTCAGGCCATTTCTAATCTCCTTACCCAAGGAAAGATTCTGGAAAAATGACTATTTGCAACTCAGTGCATCAACCAACACCACCATCTCATTCAACAGCAGCATGGCTTTTGAGCTGGTCACAGTATATCCACAGCTATCTAGACACTATTCTTGGAGTGGACAAAGACCTAATTACTAGATCAATTTTTACTGACCTCAAAAGAGCCTTTGATCTTGTTGGTCACGCATTTCTCTTAGACCATCTCACTGAAACAGGCATTAGTGATAACACACTGCCCTGCTTCAAAAGTCACCTCTCTAACTGAAGCTTCTCAGTTAATTTCATTTCATCAAACTCTTCGCCAGTCTCCCTCCAGAAAGGTGTCCCCAAGGACCTATCCTGACACCGTTTCTCTTTTCTTTCTACATCAACAAACTTTCTTTACCATCTCCGTTTCCTGCCGTATGCTGATACCATGGTCCTATCCCACTCCAACCATTCTGTCTCTTCTCTTGAACTTAGACTTCAGGCTGAGTTTCATACCCTTATTCAATGAGTCAGTGATAAACAATTACTACTAAACTCATCTAAAACAAAAAACAATGCTTTTCGGCACTAGGCAAAAGTTCACTTCTATCACCATGCCTCTAAAAATCCTTGATTATCTTAATAACACTATTCAAAATGTCACTTCATTCAAATACCTAGGAGTTCAGTTGGACCCAAGCCTAAATTTCTAACTACACCTGGACTATACATACAAAAAAAATCTACTCTCTCCTAGTCTGGGCTAATAGGATCTCTCCTTTTCTATCCAGACCCTGTAGAGATGTCATAAGTAAAGGTATCTTACTGGCTCAGCTAGAACATTGTTTCCTGCTAATTGATGAGGCTTCTAAAAGAAATAAATTCACCATTCAGTCCATTTTAAATGCCATTTTCAGATTCACCACTCTTTCCCTAAGAATTGAACAGCACTGCAAAACCATTAAGAAAGCTAACTGGCTACCTGCGAAACAACACGCTGACTTTCTACTTGCCTGTCAACTATCTAAACTTATTAGGAATGAGACTTTCCTTCTGCTAGATTCCAGACTATTCAAAGACGCACTGATATACGCCCTTAGACATCTTAAGTACTCATGTCCTCTCCTCCAAACCCGGCTTTGTTGCAACACCATGCGTTTACAGTCCTTGGTCTCTCTTTTTTTTTGTTTTTTTTTTTTTTTTTTTTTTTTAAAGATCAGCCCTGTCACCCCCATCTTCCTTTAACATAGAAACACACATTTCAAGACTCTAGAAAAATGCAACTGATCCCTTTGGTAAAAATAAGTTAACCTCTTCAATCCATTTGTCTGTCTATTTGTTTGATTATGATTCTTTCAGCATGCCAGCTCTGATGCCACTCTATTTAATGTATGTATATGTTGTTTTTTTTCAGTCACACTGCTATTTATATATTCTTTACACCTTCGAGCCATCTATGATATTCACTTTGTGTATAATATATGTATACTTTGTATTTTGACATTCACTCTGTCATGTATCTATTGTGTTTTCCCCAAGCAGAGACTTAATTCATTACATCCGAGTAACTCCTCTAGATGCATCTGTACTTAACTCCTACTGATGCCTCTAGGTGTCAAATATTGCTTGTTCATATTTGCATCAATAATTCCCAAACCATGCTATATACAAGGTTTTAAAATATTTCATCTTAAACGTACACAATGGCAAACACAACTGCATTAATATTTGACCTCTGTCTAGTGCAAGTAAATGGATATTAACTGTTGTTTTTATGATATTAATTTATATAGATATAATATTTATATTTTTCTAAATATCTCTACAATCAAGTAAGAACTCCACAGCCTCATATGAAATCTCTCAGCTATTTATTTATTTATTTATTTATTTTACTTTACATTTGTTTACCAGGAAAGTCCAGCTGGGCAAGTGTCCATTTTCAGTGGAGGCCCAGGGAGAAAAGTTCCAAGTTGTACAATGATAATTTCAAAGTCTACAATACAGTCTAATATACTCTGCTATATACGAATAAAGTGCTGCTGACAGTATGTGTATAACTTGAGTGGTTGCTGAGATATTAAGTTGTTTACAAAATATTACAAACAATAGTTACTATGTTTACTGTGACTCATAAACTTCAGTTTAAGACCTAGAACCTAAAGAATACTACCACTATAAAAATAGTTTGTGCTGAAGGGTTTGCCATTTATACTTCTTTCATAACCCCTATTGTTCCAGAGATATGAACATTTCTTTAAAATGTGAGGACATAATTTCATTCCGCCAAATGGCTTAGGTTCCGCCCATTGGAAATTTCAGTGCAAACTTCGTCAGCTCCATTGAAGTGAATGGATTAAATGGGTCCAGTGGGATCAGTGCTCTACCATGGTTAACACATTCAAAATAAAATAAAATAAATGAATGTAATATATTTTTATAGCACAGAGCTGGTCAGATTTCACTGCTATAATACTCTGCTACCTGGATCATGCATCTTGTTAAACTGTGTCACTTACATTGGCAGGACATTTTAAAAATGGTAACATTTCTATAGTTCTTCTGTGAGGCTTCAGAGACCACGTGGGGAATAAGGAATGACATAGATACCACTGGTGGAGTAATTTGGCATAACAGTTTGCCTTATCAAGACTTGAGTGGTGAATAGTTGGACTAGTCTGCAAATACAATGCTTCAATATAAGGATGCTCAAAAGTATACTTGGTACATCATCACCTTTGGACAAAGGTCAATGGCCGACTTTGTACCCACTTCTTCAGGCCTGTGGCCATACTCACTGGATACTCTAAGTAAGAGAGGTATTGATTTGACAACTGATCACCATTTGGTTGTGAGTTGATTCTGATGGCTCTGGTGGTGGCTAGACAGACCTAGGAAGCACAAGCATGTGAGGATGTCCTGAAAATGCTTAGCTGATGCTACTGTGCATAATGAGTTCAACTCCCTCCTCCAGAAGGTTCTGGAAGGGCATGTAGTAAACTGAAAATCCACTGGTAAATATTTATTCACAATCAATTCTAGCACCTCGACATTTCAATTTCAGAGGGAACACAGAATGAATAAGCAGGGATAGAGAAGCAAGAAACAAAACTTTCATTTAGTCTGTGCCCCCATCATGTTATATGGTCATAAACTTTGAGTAGTGACAGAAAAAATCAAATCATGAAATTAGATTCCTTCAAAGGGCAGTGGGGCTCATGCGCAAGAACAGAGTGAGGAGTTTGGCAGTCTAGGATGACACAGTCTCTGCTCTTTCATGTTGAGAAGAGTCACTTGAGGTGGACTGGGGAACTTGTGCAGATGATTCCTGGATATACAAGTGGAAATATAACTGGCACAACATATTGGGTGGAGACCCTGGGGCAGATGCAGGTTGGGTTGGAAAGACTATATTTCTCAGCTTGACTAGGAATAGTTTGGCAATCAGACAGGATGATATCTGACCAGCTAGTTTTTCTGCTCAGGTTGCTACCACTGTGACCTTCACTAGAACAATCTAGAAAATGCAGTTCAGCAAATAGTACAAGGTATATAGAATATATAAAAAAACACTTCACTGATGTTATAATTAAGGTTAAAAAAAAACACATCACATCAGTATGCCATTGTCTGCGACACTGTGGACTAAACCCAGATTAAAAAAAATAGAATAGGATTTAATAAAGACAGACTAAAATTCCATAGTGTTTTTTCTCATTTCGTAGAATAGATCCTGCCCACCCAACCACCACCAAATTTGCTGAAATCTACCAGGAAAAATCCATGCAACACTAATAAGTCTACTAAAGGATGGTAAATGGTTATCCCAAGTTATTGCCAGATGGTGAACATAGGATATCACAAGATAGATCTTATATTAGAAGATTTGTTAGTTGAAAATAGAATAGATGGTGACTTGTATAACTATTTGAAGGTAGAATACTCCACTATAAGTACAATAGTGGGGATCCCCAAAGTGCATAAAGATATCCAGAATCCACCATTCAGACCCATAATATCGGGGAGTCTATCCAAAACTTTCCCCTTTGGCAAGGTTATAGATAGGTGGCTTAAACCCCTTTATAAAAACATTTCCCATGTAGTCATTGACTCATGGGACTTTTTGAGTAGGTTACAACCAGAGATAGCCAAAGGAGCAGAATGGTTAATAACCATTGATGTGGTGGACCTCTTTTCCAGCATCCCCAAATCTGAAGGAATGTCTAGATTTCAAGAAAGCATTAAGAACAAAGGGGCTCTTTCTTGGGAGAAAACCCTTTTAATTCTTGAATTCATGGATATAGTTCTCACCCACAATTACATGTTGTTTGAGGGGGAGTACTTTAGGCAAAAGAAAGGGGTGGCCATGGGTGCTGCATGCACCCCGATCTTTGCCAATTTGTTTTTATTGGACTGGGAGGAAGAATTCATATTTAAGTCCGAACGGTATGGACATATGGGATGTTATTTGCGGTTCCTGGATGACATTTTTGTCATTTGGAAAGGAAGTTTGAAAGACGTGGAGAAGTTTAAATTGCATCTAAATTCATGCAGTGAGTATTTAAAGTTCACTTTTTGTGTAGAAAAAGGTTGCATCTCTTATTGAGATGCCAAAATAACATTAGATAATGGGAAATTCAAGTCGAATATATTTAGGAAGGACACATTCAGTAATTCCTATCTTCAGTTTAATAGTAATCATCCCATGATACAAAAAAGGAATATAATAAAGGGCCAGTGCATACGGGCGGCCCGGATGACATCTGAAGTCATAGATCTTGATAATGAGTTGGACAAGATAGGGAAATATTTTAGTAATAGGGGATATCCTACTAATCTGATAAATGATGTCACGCGTTACGCTAAGAGGCAATGGGGGAAAAAATATAAACCCTTGTTGGGGAGTAAAATGTCTAACCAAAATGATGGTCCTGAGAGGAGAAGTAACGATAAGGTTGACAATGACAAATATGGTAAAGCTTGTGTACTGCAATATTCTCCCCACAGTAGTGAAATTAGGACTATAGTACAGAAGTATTGGGGTATAATGAAGGTTGAGAGTAAGATCTCTACATTAGTGGGGGACAAACCAGAGTTCATTTATAGAAATGGTATTAATATGAAGAAATTATTGAAAATAAAAAACAGGACCAAGAATGGTCACTTAGAGGGAACCCTGAAATGTGGGACTTGCAAGCAGTGTCCATATATAATTAACTATTCGACTATCTCACTTCAGGACATAAATGAGACCAAGATAATTTTCCAGAAAGGCAATTGTAGATCCAAGCACCTGATATATTTAGCTAAATGTACTAAATGTCCAAGTTTTTATGTGGGCAAAACTATCAGGTGCTTGAGGAATAGGATATACGAACATGAGTATAGCATTAAAAAAGGGGATGAGAAAAATGCCCTATGGAAACATCTTAATAGTAATAAAGAATGCTCTGGTTTTCAGTTTGGAATATTAGAATTGGTTAGGCATAACCCCCGGGGTGGGGACATCAAAAAGGTAGTGAGTGAAAGGGAAGCCAGATGGCAAATAAGATTAAATGCCTCGGTTGCCCCTGGTATTAATGAGTACCTTTCTATTAGACCCATTTTAGAAGCAGATAGAAAATATTAGTCAACTATTTTAGTACTGTTATTTGTCTTAATTTGACTGTTTTTGTAGTGCATTATGGCTATGGATGGTAATTTACCTTACCATGTGAACATTCATTATATTATATTGCATAAGTAGGTTTAATTAAACAAATTATTTTTTTATATAATATTATATGTATTATTAATAGTAAGATGGTATGTAGTTTGTAATGGATTTTTTAAAATCAACAAGTATAAGTTTTTATAATGTTTGGGTAATACTGGCACTAGCACTTTAATGTACTGATGAGTTTTAAACATGTGATTTACTCACTGTATTTAAATAAGTTTTTGGGTAACATACATTGTTCTGATGAAGTCTAGTATTAGATGAAAGCGCTTAACCAGTGGAATTTTTTATCAATAAATTGTTTAAAAGAAGGTGGTCGTACATTGGTGTGCTGGTGGTTCTAACTGTTTACTGCAGTTTGGAATTGAGTGGTGTTTCCACTGTTTGCTGCAGCTTGGAACGGAGAATATCTGAAACACTTAAACCTAACATCAGTCCACTGGCAATGGACAGATATCTGTGGTCAAATATTACTGAAATTAAGCAGCCATAAACAGTACTATTAATTTACTGTTTACTGGCAGAAACTTGCCTGCCACTGAAAATATTTAATTATGTTCTATATAGAAAATGGGGGAAGGGACATTCTGCTACTCATTCAAGAGGCAGGCAAAAGTGAAAACAAGGTGGGCCAAGTGGTCATTACTTGCCATCAAAATCTGTTTTCCTGTTCTGTGATCTATCCTGGTCTACAGACAGGTCAGACATTATCCTGTATTTCATGATTGTTTACTCTTGTGAAGTGATTGCTTATCATGTCCACTGTTAGTTCAAAATAATGAATAATTTCTTGCAGGCCTTTGTAATAACAAGAAAAGCACTTAAAGGAATGATTCCAATCAAAAGCTCAGTTGTAGATAACAGTTTTCAAAAATGATTATACACACTCCCACACACATATATAAGATATCAGTACATATGTATGTGTGTGTCTCTCTCTCTCTCTCACTGTATATATGTATGCGTGTGTGTGTGTATATATATATATATATATATATATATATATATATATATATATATATATATATATATATATATATATCTATATGGATTCACTACTGAATCCTGAAATTCCACAATCCCGGAGCCCAAAATATCGAGACTATAAGCCCGAAACCCCACATTACCGAAATATTAAAACCGTGAAATTCAAAACTGCGAAAGTACTACATACATACAGCACACACACAAACATACACACAGCCTCCCCCCATAACCAAACAAACCACCCTACACTAAAGATAAGCAGGGGGGCTTCACCCACCTGCACCCCCTCACCCCCCTACTTTAATATTCTAACTCCGAGATCGCACAAACATACACACAAGGCAAACTCATACCCACACGTTGCAGCCCCTCACACACATACACCACTGTCACATCACACACTTACACACACTGAAGCCCCTCACAAACACACTTACACACACATACTTACCTGAACCACAACACCAGAAGTGCTAACTCAAAATCCCTTAACATCGGGATTTTGAATTTCGCGCTTCTGGTCTTTCAGTAATGTGGGGTTTCGGTTACATGGTCTCGAGCTTTTGAAATTCGAGATTTCAAAAGTTCGAGATTTAGTAGTGTTCCTATATATATGCAACTAAGTATACATATAGTCGAGATGAAAAAATGAGAAAATATTAGGCATGCTGTATGTTTAATGACAGTTTTAATGATCTGCAGTCTAAGGAAGAAATCAAGTGGTAGACAAACCTTACTGATAACTACCATTTGTACATACAGATACAATACCATCACTATATAATAGGGGGAACATGTGGTTTCTTTGAAGCCACTTTCTGTGAATCCATGTGGCTCAGATTTTTGGAATCAAAAGCAACCAGATGCAAAGTGATTTTTGTACTGTATGCTTGTGGATTTCTTTCAGGTATCTCTGATGATTTTGTTTTGGCAGCTTTAAAAGGACATGGATTTCATTTGATTCTGGTCACTTGTCAGGTGTACAAATTACTGACATGAATCCCTTTTTACATTTCATATTCTGCTTACTTTAAAATAATGGCAGAATAGTTGAATTTGTTAGCACTGTGTTTTAGTCAGTTTAATAGGTTCACATGCAAGTACTAGGCCTAGCTGCCATTTCAGGCCATTTTAAGCCTAGTCAATTTCCCTTTTTGTGCTCAAAATAATCTCAGTTGGTTAAAGACTGCCCTTACCCACCCTATGGCTGATAATTAGATATTACCCCTAATGAGAATAACTGTACTCATACCATAGATGATTTAAGGAGACCCACACATGGGAAAAAGCATTTAGGAGCTGCCTTTCTCCATTCGTAGTACAGGAGGAAATCCTGGGATAAATTTTATGTTTCCCACTTATAGATCCAAGTTGGTGTTGAATATGGACAGGAAAGAATTTTGTTTTATGTGGATGGGAAGTCTGTTCCAGAGAAGCTGTATCCTCTCCGAGATATACCTTTCCCTCCAAGCTGTTCTTTTGATGTTGCAGAGGAGCTTTAGATCTTTAGAACAAGCATTTCTGATGCCATTTGACTTGCTGATGTGCAGTAAATCCATCAGTATTTGGTCGAAGTATGCCTTGTATGACAGATACAGGTCACCTCTTAGCAGTCTGCAGGATACCAAGTATAGTGAAAAGGCTTTGAGTTGGTCCTTTATGGTCAGCCCTAAGAAGTGATGACAAGATCCAAGAAGTTATTCTCCCTGGTGTGTACTCTGACTAATTGTTCCATGGAATTTGTATTCATAAATTCCAGGAATCTCCGTGCTTGTGCATTAATGGAAGTATAGGTTTTCCAGTTGATAGTTTAGATCACCTAGGAAAATGGTATTAGGTTTAATACTAAGTGATTCTAGTTCCTGTAGGTATGTGCTGTGGCTTTCTCGTGTCACAGAGGGAGTTCTGTAGCTAAATGATATATCGTACAGGATCTTTCTGATGGTTATTTTGACATGAAGAAGCTCTAGTGCATCATGCTGCTTTACCAGTCTTGATGCAAGTCTCTTCTGGAAGAAGACCAACACATCTCCACCTTTTTTTCCTCCTGCGTACTAGCTGGTCTAAATGTGTGGAAGGCATTATTAGCCCTGCACAGCTGGCGTGCTCTCCACTATTTTAAATCATGTCTCAGTCACTACACAAACATCAGTGTCTTCCAGGGTGAAAAGGGCTTGTAGAGATTGAAGTTTTTGTTTAGGCTCCTAGCACTGATCAGTAATACCTTCATATTTTCCTTTGCTTGTTTCATTATGTTGGTAGGTTTAACATGTTAATCAATGTTAATTTATTTCAATTTTTATTTTCATGTCTATTTTTATCAGTAACGTCATTTGTCTGTCTGGTGTTTTATTCAATTATGCATTTATTTATGGATTTATTTATTTACATTTAATTTGCATTTTATTCATTTATTTTATTAATCCTTTGTTGCCCAGGTTAGTCTCACTAGGCTCGTGGTCTCTCTTCAAGGGAGATCCGAGGTAGTATTCATAATACTAAGGGGAATATGGTCAGGGCATTGGGGAACTTCCCCTATTTGTCATTGTGAGTGGGACCCATTTTGCAGGAGCACTTCCTTTTCCCATTTCTGGTGCAGAGGCAGCCCAGAGAAACAGGGGGCAGATGGAGAGAGGAGGAGATAATGGAGTACTGAGAGAAATGGAAGAGGAAGAAAATACTGAGACTGGAGGATGGGTGCAGGATTCTGAGATTTGTAAAAGAAATCTGTTTGATGGAAAAGGGTCAACAAATGATGGATGTATATTTACAATCTCCAATTGGGAGGGTTGTGGGATGATTTATTTGAAGAAATGGTGATGCAGAGTGAGCTAGAAAATGAAGGAGATATTTTTGGAGGGAGGTGGGCATTATGGAGAAAATACAAAAAGGAAGATGCAGAGACAATTCTAAGGAATAGTGGTGAAATAGAAAAGAAAACATATGCAGAGAAAATAAAAAAGGGCAAAGGCAAAAGGGAAGTAGCAGAAAAGAAGTCATAAGAAAATGCAAAACTGAAGTACGTGGTAAAGATTCAAAGTAAACAAGACAAAAATGTACAGGTATGACACGTGGGACAATTTAATAGCTTTGTTGGGTGTAAAAGCACATGAGGTAAAGCATTTTCTTATAAACAGACATTTTGTGACATTATATTTGAGACTGTTTTTTGAATGGAAAATTTTCTTGCAGAATTTGAAAAAAAAGAAAGTGTAACTCACTGAATCTTTATATGATGAAAGCATTTAACATAAAAACAAAAAAGAAAATGAATGTACATTTTGAACAGAGATGGAAAGAGTGACTTTGAATGGACATTTGAAAACTTCATGTAAAGAAATACTAAACATTTCAAATGTTTATGACAAAAGGGGTTAATGGACTGGTGGATAGTACTGTAAAATTATGTTAAAAATAGAAAAAATATATACATATACCATGAATAATAAATATGCAGGGGAACAGGGGGTTCATAAAATACAGAGGACAACCCAAAACATTTTTATTTGTGGGAAAGGGGGACATTCGGTAAGTAATATGATAAAAGAACATGTTATATTTGTGGGGAGATGGGACATGATACAAAAAATGTGAATTGGAATGTTATCAAGGTAACAAAATTGGACAAGTATGGATGAATTGCAAAAATGAAAATAAGTGTAAGGAAAAAAAGAAGAAAATGAACAAAGAGAAGATATTTTAAAACTGGTAGAAATAGAAGAAAAATTAGATGAGAAAAATAATAGAGAGGAAACAGTAGAACGTTCTGAAATAGGTGACAAGGAAGTCATAAACTGGGAGGTAGTAAAAGAAAAAATGAATTATATTGGTAAAAAGGTAAAATACAAAAAAAGAAAATTTAAATGGATAAGTACAAAAGAAAAAAGAAAGGAAGTGGATAACAAAGAATATATACAGTTAATGATTAGGGGTTAGTATAATGGTTGAAGTGTTTGACTCACAGACACAAGGAACAATGTTTGATTCTCACCTTTGGAAGGAAAACTGGCTCGGCTTAGAATGATATATTAAGAAAGCTAGCCTAGTAATTAACTATGAACCTATGAAACCATAAATCAAAGGAAACGTGACAATTTTAGTGGTTTCTGTGAATGTGAATACTACTAAGAATATATTAAGAACAACATGGGTTTTTGAGTGGTGCAATACTTGTGATCTTCTTCTTCTTTTGGCTGCTCCCATCAGCGGTCGCCACAGCAGATCAACTGTTTCCATTTCTTCCTGTCCTCTGCATCTTGCTCTGTCACACCAGCCACCTGCATGTCCTCTCTCACCACATCCATAAACCTTATCTTAGGCCTTCCTCTTTTCCTGTTACCTGGTAGCTTCATCCTTAGCATCTTTTTCCCAATATACTCTGCATCCCTCCTCAGCACATGTCCAAACCAACGTAATCTTGCCTCTCTGGCTTTGTCTCCAAACCTTCCAACCTGGGCTGACCCTCTAATATACTTATTCCTAATCCTGTCCATCCTCGTCACACCCAGTGCAAACCTTAACATCTTCAACTCTGCCATGTCAAGCTCTGACTCCTGTGATATAGATGTAATTATATTAGAAGTCATAAGATATTAAAAAAAAATGAAAGATCACAAAGAGAGAAACTATTGGGTGGAAAGATAATCTAGAATTTTGGAAATGAGAGATATTCTAGAAAAGCCATGTTCTGTAGAAATACAGTAAAGATATTAGAGGTAACTTTAGCAAAAGTTGGAGATTAACTATGGGAAAGCTTATTTCATCAGATTTTAAATGTGTAGTGATAAATATGATTATTATGATAACATGATACTTTAATGGTAATTTAAGAGGCAAACATAAAAAGAAAGGAAATAAAAGAAAAATGGTAGAATTTATAAGATGTGGTAAATTAAAACTTTGGGTCAAAAATTCATGGACTTACAAAAGGGGTATGTATAGAACTGAAATATATTATTTTACAGCATCAGAAGGTATAATTATAGGAGAAGGGGAAGTAGCTGAAATATGATTTTCTAATCATCTTGTAATATGGTCAGAGGTGAAGAAAAACAAGGAATGCTTAAAACTAGACAAAGGAATACAAAGGATAAATTAGAAAGCATGAAATGAAGAAGGAAAGAGATTAGTTATACAGTTATGGAAAGATCATATTACTATGATAACATTTTATAAAAACTGGTCTGAAATTCAGGTGGATGATATTTTAAGGAAAATATAAAAAATGTTTTTACAGTGGCAATATGTTGTGAGAAAAGTAGAGAAAGAAAAATATAAGAACATATAACGATGCATTGGAAGGTTTAGAACATAATGATAGGAAGTACTTTGTCAAAGAAAAATAATTATAGGAAATAAATCAAGAAAAATACAAGAAATTTATATAAGCAAATATATTTTTTTTACAAGGAAGAAGAAAAGTATTAAGTAACATAAGTGAATTAGTAAAGGAAGGTACTGTAATGAGAGAAATACAAAATGTAAAAGGAGAAACAGAGAACTTAGGAAGATTATGACTAGTGTAGTATAATAAAACAAGGTAGTGAAAACATGGAAAATAAAAAAGTTAACAGTAAAAGAGAATAACAAGTTGGAAAATGAGATTTCTTTAAATTTAATTTAGATAAAGTACACATAGATGTAGCTGCAGCACCAGATGAAATAGTGTATAAAATATATCAAAACTGGCAATATATAATTGTGTGTGTGTGTGTATATATATATATATATATATATATATATATATATATATATATGTATATATATATACACACACACACACACACACACACACAATTTTTTTTAGGATTTTGAATGAATGGTTAAATAAAGATTTCATGTATGAAGAATTATGTACTTAAATTCATATGGAAAAAAGAAGATAGCCAATTAAACTGGAGATCAATAGCACTGAATAATAATGATTATAAAATCTTTATGAAAATAATATAAAAGAGGGTTGAAACTAAAATGTAAAATATGGAAGATAGTATATATATAGTGAAATAAATTACAAAATGAAGGAGGTTGGGCATATAACAACTGAAGGGTTAAGAATTCCAGTTTTGTTAACAATAATTGCATAAAACATAGTGTGGACAAAAGAAGTAATAATTTGTACAAATGAGTGCCTAGAGATAGAGATGACTTTAAATACAGGGAAAAGCAAAGGTTCAGGTGAAGGAGTACAGATAGACAGTATATATTTTACAAGGAATGAAATTTCTGTGACAGGAATAACATTTTGGAATATAGATGCAAGTAGAACTCAATCAAAAAAATAGAAAAAATAAAACAAGCCTGTACTTTTTGAAGAACATATAAATTATCATTCAGAAAAAAAGCTTATTTGATAAATTCAGTACTGATGGGAAAAATAGAATACTAGTGTATATATACTAACAACTACATTTAGGGTCTATATCACATAGTCAAAGTTTTGTAAGTTCGAACACCATACGTTCAAATTGATATGTTCGAACTTACAAAACTGTGACTATGTAAAAAGAAACAAAACAAACAAAAAAAAAAACAAGGGAAAATGAAATAAGGGTTGTAAGCTTTCCCTTTACTGCACTCTAGCACGGTCTTGGAGTTGGTATATTTGAAGAGCAGGGGGTGTGGGGGGTACAGGGGCTTGCCCCCCTGCTTACAAGTGTCAGGTAAGTTATTTCTTTTTTTTTTTGCATATGAAGTATGACAACTTCGAACATATGTTCTCGACCATATAATGTTCAAAGTTGTGATACTTTGACTATATGATGTAGACCCTGTATTTATGTTGCCAACAGCACTTGAAAAGGAATTATTGCAAATATATTTTTTTATTTATATGGGGTTCAAATTAAACCCAGTAAAAAGAGGAGTTTTCCATATAAATAAAGAGGAAGGAGTTTTAGGGTTAATTAATCCAGTGGTATATGCTTCATTAAAGTTGTACAAAGCATTAACATGGATCCTGCAAACTACTCTATCAGAGATGCTTGGTGAGCAAATTGGTTTATCTATGGAAATGATTTTTCCTGAGTTATGGTATAGAATCAGAATTGCCTAGATACAGTAAGGTCTCGCTGAGTCTAATTACAGTGGCTGCCAAAAAGTAATTACTAGCAAATGGGAACTGAAGTCTAAACCAACTGTACTAGAAGCAGTGAATAAAGTAACATAGATAAAACAACTGGAAATTGGATCTTTAGAAAGGGGTAGGAGCAAATTACATAGAAAATGGGAATTGTGGGAAAATGTATATGGGGAAAAATGAGGCTTAAAAGAAGGCAGGATGTAAATGAGCCATGTAATGCTTGATAATGATTGGGTAGATTATAAGTGATGCATAATGTTTACAACAAAAACTATGTCAATATGGTTAGTGAGGTATAATGCTTGCAACTACGATTATGTCAATATGGTTTGTTTTCATTTATATAAATATATGACTGCCTATGTCATAAGTGATAACTTAGTAAAGATGCTTCTTGTTTAAAAAAAAGTGTTAAAGTGAATAAATGAAAAAGATAACAGATTAGTAGTAAAACTGTATAAATATAAGTATGATAAATTTGGGGGTAAGGTAAAAAAGTGTAAAAGAGAAAAAGTATAAAAATTAAGAAATAAAATGTTACCTAGAAACAATTTTTTTGTGGAAAACAAAAAATTGAAGATAGAGAAAACGAAAGAAAAGCATAGTATAAGAATGTAACAATAAATCATTGTTATGTAAAACCATGGGAAAATCTAACAGATGAAAAAATAAAGCTATAAAAAATAAAAAGCAAATGGTGTAATCAGAAAGTAGAATATGTATTTTTTGTGAAGATTGGTAATGTAAATTACCAGAAAAAGGAGCTATGCCATATAAAAAGAAATGTGATAGAATATCTTTACATTGACAAAGATGAAGAAAGTACAGAACATATGGTTTTGAAATGTAAACGAGTAAAAAAGTTAAGGGGAAAACTATGTAAAGAAGATTTATTGAAGATACAAAAGAAGTGGATAAAATAAGCGTGGATATGATTAATATGGATATAATGAGAGTAGAAGTAAAAAACTATGTTAAAAGCACACATAAAAAGTTATTTTATGTCATATGGGTTATACAGAATGAAAGAATGAAATTATGTTTACTGGTAAATGGATTTTGCAATAATATTAAGTAAAATTAGGTGGTGGTTATGGAAAAAGGTGCTGGGTCTAATATGGATATAGGGATGAAAATTTTGTATGATTGTGAAGGAAATTATGAACATGTGTAAAAAGATTTGTGTGTGTGTATATATTTTTTTTTCACAGTTGTAATATTTGTATGTCAGTATGTTATAAATAATAGTTCTTTTTGTATATAAATAAAGGATACATACTTCTTTTCACTGGTGCCGTGGAATCTTTTACAACCACCTGTGCCCAAAGGAGGACACATTCAAGAATACAGCACCTCCCTTATGCTGCACTACAGTGACAGCTATCAATTTACCTGGTGCAAGAACAGAACCCATAGCCTTCTGCATCAAAGGCACGCTTGCTACCTTTTACACTACTGACACTACCATTTGCATTTTAAGTAAGGAAGATTTCATTTCTGGGGGGGTGAATTATGTATGTGTAATGGTTTATATCTAGATGTAACTATATATGTGTATGTGTGTATATATATATATATATATATATATATATATATATATTTGTCTATGCAGTTTGTGCCATTTTATATTTCTCTAAATGTGGATATGGGTGGATTGTAGTGATTGGTCATGCTGGTTAAATAGTTAATGGTGTGTAAAGACTGATGAAAAAGGGTTGATGACAAATATATAGTGATAAAAATTTTTACACTCTGAAACTGATAAACATTTCTCTTCCCTTTGTCAATGTCCATTATTAGGAGAAAGAAATACTTATACTCTACAGCTAATGAATATCTTTATCGTGAAATTTTATTAGTGCCTTTTGTTAGAATCATTGTGTACAGCTATCATTTATTTATGAATATGGTTGCATTTATAAATAGTTACCAGATATGTGGTCAAGGAGACCACTGTTGAGCCTAGTCCAGTTTCCTCAGTTTGTCTGGTTAAATATCTTGCTTACAGTCACACAATAGGCAAATGAAGACTGAGGGACTCAAACCCTGGACTACAGCAAGTAGCTTTTAACCTTAATGTTCTGTGCTAACTGCCAAACTGAGAAAGTGGCTGGATGGTTGTTTTTTATGGCTAACTCCCTCTTTGTAGAATCACAGTTAAATAGTTTTAAAGTTAATTTATGCTAAAGCAACAAGTAGGCATATGAGTAAAAGGACTCATTCATGGTGTGACTAACAGCTTACAGCCTGCACATAAATACAGAACTTACTTCCTTCAGTTGTACAATGAAATTCTTGTGTAGTGCTCTATTAATTATGTGGTGACTGCCTGTGTTTCTGCTGCGCCCCTTAATGACTATTTTATCATGGCTTCTCTCTCTCTCAATTAATACATTAACCACCTACAGGCTTTCAGAATTCTACTTCTATTTTCATCTGCTCTCACAGTATAAAAATAGTTTACTTATCTGACTGCTATAGAGGTTGCATTTACTATCAGATACAAATATAAACTGGAGTTTGACTTTATTCACATTTAGAATTTTTGCAAAAATACAGAGAGAGAGAGAGAGACACACACACACACACTGTTTGCACTACAATAGCCATAACAAAGCACTTAACCTAGAAGTGTCCTAATAAATGCAGTTGTCCCTGAATTAAGTGTTCCAAAAACTAAACCTAGAGTATTGAGTAATGGTTGGTGGGATGCCATCCTTGGGATTGCTTGTACTTGCCTCTGTCTTGCGTCTTCAGCAGTGCATGATTGTGCCTTAAAGAACGTGTGGTCAGTATTAATGGAAGAGGCAGTGTCCATTGTCCATTTAGAAAGTTATACACATTACAGCTGCACCACTTATACCTACAGTTTTTGTATTGCTGCTTTTTTGCTAGACAAATGCCAGACATTAAAACAAACTACTGTGGACACACCTTCTCCATGTATGACTCTGCTATGTTTTACCTCCTGCTTATACTTTTGAAACTACTAAACCATTTCAAAAGGACTACCAAAGTCATTTTTTGGCTTCTGGTAACTTCTAAAATGCATTTACTTCTGTCTGATTTGCTTGGATAACAATCCCTTTAAATTGTATACTGTGATCTCTGCCTCTCCCTCCCTCTCCCTGTTTATTATCTCTAAGTTTTCCTTGACTTTTTGTTAGCTAGGGGACTTTATAATGGAACACTGTAAAGTCTAACCTTACCAAAATGTTAATATAGTGACAGTCTGTCATGTGTTTGGACTATTACTGTCTAAAAATGGCCACTGGAATTGTGTGTTTCTCACTTTGACTTACTGAAAGTAGGACTGAGTACTAGAAGGAAGTTAAAACAATAGACATATAACATCACACGTAGGCTGTTAATGCAAAAAGTCTGTGCTGTGTGTACTATTTCACCAGAGCATTGCATGTGTTCATTTACACCACACCTATACTTTCACATTCATAAGATTTCATCTGCAAGATGGTTTAAGTGATTCTTTTGGCAACATAAATATCGATCCCACCTATAGCATGGATGGTCTTCTACAGCGGCCTCAAGATCAGCTATAAGTGTACCCCAATACAGGGCAATCCTGTGCTGCCCAGAGAAATCAAAGGCTAAATGCAGTTTACAGAAGTCCTAATCAGAAGTGATTAATGTGGTGAGTGAGTATCATTTTAAGCTAAATACACTATGGTACATTAAGGACAAGGAATATACTATTAGCCGTAGATAATTTGTGTACATGGCTAATAGGTTAGTTTCAACGTAAAATGCACTATGCATCCACACTTCACTTCTTTATCTGACCTTATACCCATTGCGGTCATGTTAGTGATTTAATATATTGATATAATGGGCAGTTCTTAGTGATGCTTCTTATTACCAGTATAACTGACAGCTGTTCTAAGAGATGGGAACTGGATCTGAAACATGCAAATGAGCAAACGCATGTGCTGAGAGAAGGGAGGAAAGTGTAAGTGTGTTTATGTGCATGTGCACAATGGGGTGGAATGACTGTAAAGGAAAGAGGGGACAATGGCCATGGGAAGTGTTCATGTCTGTTGTGATTGAGAAAATGACGAAAGTGTGAATGTGCTTGTTTGTGTGTGTGTGCTATATGATATCTATATTATAATACAGACACACACTTGCTCTCTCTCTCTCTCTCTCTATATATATATATATAGACAGAGAGAGACAAATGTGTGAGAGATATTATATATATATATATATATATATATATATATATATATACACACACACACACACACACGTATATTTATATATGTAGAGATAGGAAGAGAAATTTGTGAGTGTGTTTATATACATGGATATAACACACAAACACATACACACTATATATATATATATATATATATATATATATATATATATATATATATATATATATAGATTGTACAGTTTTCATTATTTTTTGACTAATTGGTGCATCACTGATGATGTGTTAAAGTAATACACAGAGGTAAGAATGAGTAAATGGCTGTCGGAATTTTTTCTTCCTTGTCCATAATCATGAAGAATATTTGTATCCTAAAATATTGTGTTAGTCATTTACACAATAGGATGTTGTTAAGCAAAATGTGCTTTTCTGGCAGATGTTTTAGCAGAAATCAGGCAGAAATATACTTTTATGCTGAAGAAAATGGCTCTTTTATAAGTAAGACATTTACTAAGTTTTTTTTTTTATTTTAATGGTGCAGATTTCTTTTTTTTATTTCCTTTGACTACTGCTATTAGCATTGCATCTGAATGTTTACTAGTTAAACTGGAGAGATTAAAAGGAAAACCTAAGTTTTAGCTAAATAATTCAAAGTACTTCTAGGAATATAAGCAAACAGAACATTTTTTTATCTCTAACTGCAAAGTATGAAATGCTGTATATAATGCATTTCAATGTGGATGTATATTTCAAGCTACCCTCAGAGCACCTTTTATGTTGTTGTCAGACATTTGCTAATGGGCATTGTTTCTTCAGGGACATGTCTGAGTCACAAAACAAAGGTAATATTAGGACAAGGACAATTCCAACTTCAGGCATTTGCGCTAATTGGTGTCAGTTATCTGTGTAACTGCACTTCCTTTTACATTTCCTCCAGTTTTAAACTACTGTCATTTTCCTCAGGGTTACCATCTTAACACAACACAGTGATTAAACTGCATTGACCGTTGACCATCCAGTTTCTGGTCTTAAAACTTTTGCCAGTTTATAAAAAAAAAAAAACAAATAACTGCTATATTAGTTTACAAACTTTTGTTTGCAGATACTTTTTAAATATCTAGTGTAGCAAGTTTCATGGAAGTAAGTTTATCCTTGTAAATATTAAGATTGTTTAAAATTTGCCCTTGACCTGCCTTATGCATGTTGCGTTGTCATTACTACTGAATGACTCCTTCATAATAGCAAAGGATTATGCTATTCCATCTGCACATAGTGTTATCTGAACCCGTTTTCCCTCTCATTTGTAAGGATCATAAGTGTACAGCATTACAACACTGTAAGATCAGTCAATGTTTCCAGGTTCTTACTATCTTTTAGGCTTGCTCTAACCTGGTCTAAGGTTAATATGTAAAAAAATAAATACTGTTCTCTTTCCATTTTCTATCATATGATGCAAAAATCTTCCTACATGTACATATTGCAAATATCATGTTAAAATGGATTCATGTTCAATTTGTATAGTCTGTGCTGCAATTGCCATCTTGTATACCAAATTTTGAGAATGTGAATACCTATATATAAATATATATATTATATATATATATATATATATATATATATATATCCATATATGTTTATAAGTTGATTTAATTGGGATTTATTTATCTTAAAAAGTTTTTTAATATCTCATTTGTTCCACTGTTCTGTTTTGCACTGTACTACAATTGTTGCCCTTATGGGCCCAATTCAGGGCTGAAAAGGGTCTTAGGACCAGCCTACCTACCCAGTTATGAAATTTATTAAATTAATAAATAAACAAACCTGAATGTCTAACCTTTCCAAGCTATATCAGCAGAAATGAATGAGTTGAGCAGGGAAATGAATACATTTATGGTAAAGAAAATAAAAGTTCTTGTGTACTGGAGGGAGACAGTTGCACATAATGTATGCACCCCAAAGTAATGCGATTCAATGGACTTCATTGACTAAAAGTACATCATTGAGTAAAATAAGCTTTTTTTGTCTTAGTATTTATTTACATCACCTAGTGTACCAGGTTCTGCATTTGTTAAATTCTGTCCTTGTTATGAATCATAAATGTACTTACCTGTAACATTTTAAATATATGCACCGTATATATATATATATATATATATATATATATATATATATATATATATATATATATATATATATATGGGTCTACTTCATATGGCCTAAATTACATTTGACTGAGACCAAAACACTGAAAGTTCAAAAGACTGATAACTCATTTGACTGAAACTCATTACACTGACACATTTAAGTTAAACGTATATGCCCTTTTCCCCACTGTAGTGCGATCCTGGAGTTAGTATATATAGTTAGGGGAGGTGTGGGGGGCACAGCCCCCCACATAGTTTAGGTAAATATTGCTTTCTGCAAAGAGTTATTCATTGCAGTTATAAATATCCATGTGTATGGTTTAAAATGTATAAAGTATGTGGAGGGGATGTGCCCCCCCCCCCCAACTATATATACTAACTCCAGGATCGCACTACAGTGGGGAAAAGGACATATACCTTTTACTTTAATGTGTCAGTGTTATGAGTTTCAGTCAAATGAGATTTCAGTCTTTTGAACTTTCAGTGTTTTGGTCTCAGTCAAATGAATTTCAGTCAAATGTAATTTAGGTCATATGAAGTAGACCCATATATATATATTTTGTGAATGCAATATGTATATATATATATATATATATATATGTATGTATGTGTATCCCATACTGAAATCATCGGAATAGAAGCATTTCATTTTATATCTAGTAATAAATCCATCACTCTAGATAGAGTTTTCTTTGCTGGGTCACTTGTACCTTATTAATCTGATACAAAAGCTTCAGGCTAAAATGTTTGCTGCCCTTGTGATGGACTAGACGATTGCCTGATTGAAGAGCTCAGATGGAGCTAAACAAAGGAAAGAATAAAATGCAGAAAACTGGTTTCACTTCTTAGAAAATCAAACTATAAGGCACAGGATGGAAGCTGAAAATCAACCTTCCCTGCAGAGTGAATCAAGAACATGAAAGGAACCAATGACAAAATCCTACGCCTGCCTACAGTAATAACAGAGGATGCACATTCTTGTAAACCCCACCCCTGGGACAAATAGAGATCACACTCCATCACCTAATTCCCCATTTTCACACATATCAGACTTCATAAAATCAATAGCAGACCTACCAACTAACACCCCTAACACTGTACCCCCCACCCTTCAACATATTTATGCAGCAATCCTATACCATCAACTACCTCTAACCCCGACATTAATAACCCTCCTACATAACAAAATGCCATACAAACCCCATTCTCATTTCTGCCCATACCCACAGACACCATAAAGAAACTGCTACAAAAACTAAAACTCTGCCCTACCTCGGATGATAATCTTCCACCACACATCCTCAAACAGCAGCCAACTCAGTCGCCTACCCAATCAGTATCATAAATAAGTCTTTATCTGAATCAGAAGTACCAACCACATAGAAACAATCTCACATCACCCCCATCCATAAAGGAGGCAGCTGTATTGAACCAACCCATATAAATATCTCGAGAAAAGTATCCATCAACAGGTAATGCAACACCTATTGCAAAACACTCTTTTAACCCAAACCCAACATGGTTTCTGACCCAGCCACAGCACATCTACAGCCCTAATATCCTTTACAGACACCATGAACAAGGCCAGAAATGCAGGATCCTATACAGACTCAGTATTCTTTGATCTCTCTAAGGCCTTTCACATGGTCTCTCACCCCCTACTACTAAACACACTGTGTAAATTTGGCTTCTCACACAACACAGTAAAATGGTTTCAGAGCTACCTTGAGGATCATAAACAAGCAATGAAATGGTACAATGAACTCTCACCCTTTCCACACAACCCTACTGTAGTCCCTCAAGGCTCCGTCCTTAGACCTCTACTCTCCAACATTTTCACACTTCTTCCCACCCTGAGACACTCATTCAATACGCTGATGAGTCCCCCCATAATCTGTACCAACCAATCACTACCAGAATGGCTTTCAAAATCTTAAAAGTTCTTTACTGAATACAAATCCTGACTAAAAGATGACCAACTCTTTCTTAATCCAAGAAAGACTAAATTAGTAATCTTTCACCCAAAAAAACACCACTGCTATTACTGATCATTTCAACATCTTTGCATCTGACAATACTGTCATAGAAACAGTGCATGAAACCAAACTTCTAGGAGTAATTATTGACAGTAAACTTTCATTTGACCACCGTATACAGCAAAATATAAAGAAAACTCATCAAAAACTAGGTCTTTTATAAAGAAACAAACATTTCTTAACTACAGCAACCAAAATTACCCTAGCAAAAACCTTTTTACTTCCTTCCCTTCTTTACAGTGCCCTATTCTAACAAACTTACAAACTTCTACCCTATGCAAGATGGAACAATGAAACAACAAAGTTGCAAAGTTTGCCACAAACTCTAAATATCACACACACCACTGTAATCTGTTACTAGAACTAAAACTGGCTAGATCTCCCCAACCAACTTGCCTTTATTCAGCTATCTACTTTGTACAACCTTATTTTCAAGCCTACTGCCTGCCCTGCACTAGCCAGTCTAGTCACACCTTACATTCCAAATAAATCCCTATGATCAGAAGACAAAAAAAATAAAAAAAAGTCAATCTCTGTATTCTTACTTTGTCTCTATGGCTCTCTCTCTCGCTACCAGGTCTATGCATGGCCTAACCAGCCTCTAAAAATTAATCTCAAAAATACCAGGCCCTGCTCCTGTATAAATCTAGCCTAATGCTCAGCTCTTCATCTTCTTCCACACTAGCTTCATCCTCTTCTTCTGTCGCACCTCACTCCTTCACAGTCTACAAGATCCTAATGCCTCTCCCAACTCCTCCTCTGTTTCTACACCATATCCTTAAGCTACTTGTTCAGTCTGTAACCCCTCTATTCTTCTTAACATTCTCACTATCCTTCAGCATTACTAACTCTTCTGCTATTGTTTTCCTAACTGAAACCATTTTATTTTTCATGTACTATAACAGCCGATGTCATACACTGTAATCCCTACATGCTATTTTTATGTACTTTATCTACTCATAGGCTATGTATATGTTGTTAGAATGACTAAAATTGTCTATAATAATATAATGCTATAGAATTGTCCAG
The DNA here is from genome assembly GCF_019279795.1 of Protopterus annectens. NCBI lineage: Eukaryota > Metazoa > Chordata > Ceratodontiformes > Protopteridae > Protopterus > Protopterus annectens. Next base: position 766,315,608 of record NC_056750.1, read on the forward strand.
ATGTGTAGTATGTCTTGTAACCTAGCTTACGTTCAATCATCTTATTTTTGTATAGCATTCCTCATGTCACTTGTACTGTTTGTGGGCTATACTGTATTTGTATTGTACTATATGTGGAGTTTTAATCCCCAGGCCTCCACTGAAAATGGATTCTGTAGACCCAGTCAGACCACCCTGATTAACAAATGTCAAATAAATAAAATAACAAAATAAATAAAGAACGGTTGTGAGCCAACAAAACTGGAGTAACTGGAAAATGACGCAGATAAAGTAAAACTTAAATAAAATACACCGAAGACCAGCTAGTATTTGGCTTTGAAAAACATCTCACTTACAGAAAATGAAGTTTAGAGTCTCATAAATAAGTTCTATGATCAGGAATACAGGACAAAAAGGAATAATTTGCATCTTTTTTTTGAAATTCACGAGTTAGTTCCTGACAAAAATCATTAAAGATTACATAATACTAAAACTTCAGAGATATGTAAATCATCCTGAATAGACTGCAGATTCATTGCTAAAGATAGTCAGGTTGACAAGGATCAAATGTTTATTAAAAGACATCTCCAGAATCAAAGTGGTAGGGCTGGGAACATTTTATAAAACCTTTATGTGGGTGCTGTAATATTATGAACAGCATGCAACAGCTATATTGAAACATACAGTGTGTCGTGCAGGGTACAAAGGGCCATAAGAGAGGACGTTGCAGACAGATTGCATACTGACATGGCTGAACATGCTAGATTGCTAGATTACATATAATATATATAATATATAACATAATATATATATATATATATATATATATGTGTGTGTGTGTGTGTGTGTGTGTGTGTATATATATATATATATATATATATATATATATATATATATATAATTACTTATTTTATACACACATATATATATATATATATATATATATATACACACACACATGTCATAGAAATCAATTAGAACAGCTAGACTGGCTGACTAGAAGATGAAATGGAAACAGCAGGAACAAGTAAAAAGGTAAAAAAGAAATGAGCGAGAGAAAGACAGAACTCACTCTTCCTAACATACAGATCAAGGAGTCAGTCTTAAAGTAACTGGGAGAGATGAAAACACAAACCCAGAAAAAAGGATTGCTAGACAAAAACAATCAATAGCTAAGATGTAAAGTGAACTTGCATTTGAGTATAAAAAATAGGGGTTAAGTTAAAGGAATTCAGGGTAGCTCAAAATTTGATACACTTCTACAAGGCCAAGTGAGATGACTACAGTGCTTAACCAAAACCAAAGTACGACCCAGAGACACTGTGCTTAGCGCTTTCGTTCATTTAATTCAGAACTTCTTCAGAAACCAATGCTTAGGTGCTTGATTAATGTTAAACAGTTCATACTACCAGGAGGTAAGGCTTCATTGTACTGCTGAAACGTTCACGCAGAATCTTTGTTATGTACTTTATTCTTAGTGATGTAAAAATGTGATGCACAGTTTTGAAGGGTAAAAGTAATTGGGGGTGCTAAATATGCAAAAAGGAAGTTACCTAAAAAGCATGAGTACTTAACTAAAACGAGAGGACTGTTTTATGATAACAGACTGTAAAGTGGAGGAGATGGGAAGAAGAGAAAAGAAAACATAGTGGTGGTGATAGAAATGGTATGGTAGGTATGTATTAAGACAGAGAATAGAATCATTTTAGGGATGGGAGGAATCAGGAATAATTAATGCAGATTTATGAAAGGGCAACATACATGAACAAGGAAGATGAATTTTAACTCAAGGAAAAATAACCATTTCAAGAGGGGGTTTCATTTTTGCTAAACAATGAAGAGCTCTATAAGATATGATCCTGAAATGATTTAGGTTTCATGACAGCCTGCAGCTGATACCAATGATCTGGGACCAAATTAGGGAAGGAGTAGAGAAAAGGGTGATGAATGAAGAAAGGGATAATTATGGATCTAACTAACAGAGTATAGGGAATAAGGGGGTGGGAGAAGGCAAGGGCAAACATGCTACCATTAAAAGGAGCTATAATTAAAATAAAGAAGGAAACAGGAGAGAGAGAGAGGCAAGGTTTCCTTTAAGGGTGATGCAGGACAAGGAGAGCATCTCTACAAAGATGATCATTTAGGAGGAGCATTGTGTGTGAGTGAAGGGAGAAGGTCTAACCCATAAGAATGCAGCCAAGAACAAAGTAAAATTGACTGGTCTACAATATTCAGACATGACTGAGCTCACTGAATGTGTGTCCCAGGCAGGTATGTCCCTAGCCTTAAGCAGCATCCTACCATCACCCAGAATGATGTCTCAATACAAACAGAAAATGATTGACTTTAACAACTGGCTTAGTTTCTGGTGTCATTCCAAGGGAATCCAGTACCTGACAGTCTGGGAGGACAGGATTGACAGACCAAGATGCTTTGCCAGAGATGGCCTTCATCTGTCTCCCCTGTGCTTTAGTTTCTGGCAAAGGCTCTTGCCACCCCCATAGTGCCTTTTTAGGCAAAGTCATGAGGACAAAATTACTGCTGTGAAAAATTCTTCTAAACAAAATTTAAAGGTCATGCTGCTAAAAGCTAGGAGTCTTAACATGAAACTGCACTCACTGCAAGCATTCCGTGCTCTGGAAGATGCTGACATTTGTGCAGTCACTGAAGCCTGGTTCAAAGCTGTGGAGAGCACCCCCGGCCTTACCAGATTTCTTGTCCTACCATACTTTCAGACCCCAAATGGATGGCTACAATGCCAAAGGAGGTGGAGTATCAATATTTATCAAAGACATACACACCTTCAGGCTGGTCAAACAGTTTGATGCACAGGAGGCACTCCAGCTGCAGTTAACTGTTGACAAAACAAACACCTATTCAACTCATAGCTAGCTAAAGACCTTCGGCCATGACCCAGGATGCTCACTCCACCTATCTGGACATACTTGAATCCATCAAGATTCAACCTTCTACCCTGATCCTAAGCAACTTTAACTACCCAATAGAGTGGAAGATCTATTCTAGCTCAAACACAAATGCCCAGAGATTCCTCGACTTTGTCAATGCCAATGCATTGTATGAGCTGGTCAACACCCCCACAAGAGGTGAAAATATTCTGGACCTGGTACTAACCAACCTGAGTAGCTACTGTACCACCCCTACAGTGTCATTGTCCTTGGTAAGATCTGACCATAAAGCAATCGCTTTCAAAGTCACCATCTCCCCTGACCCCCCCCCCTTGCAAGGGTCAAATAAAAAAACTTGCTGACTACAACCTCCTGAGAGCAAGTATAAGCAGCTTCACAGCCACCATCCCTTCAGTTGGAACAAGCACTAATGTCTAAGCCTACACCAAAAAACTATACGAGCACCTATATAACTGCATGGACTCAGCAATACCTCACAGGACCAAATTGTCTTTCTCAAGGAACAGTAAACCTGTCTGGTAGACAGCAGCAATAAACAGACTCTATAATAAAAGGAAAAAATTGCTGTCCAGGACCAAGAAGGAGCAGGTGCCAAGTTGGAAGCAATCTCTCCTTTAACTGAACATGCAAATAAGGTTACTGGTGAAATCCTCTAAGGTGAACTTAGAGTCCAAATTGGCCATATCGACTAAGGACAATCACAAGGCCTTCTTCGCATATATCCACAATCTCAAAGGTAACTCACAAATCTGCTCTGAATTGGTGGTCAAAAATACCGTATACAGAAACACCATAGATATAGCCAACCTGCTGTCAGACAAGTTCAATGAAAACTTCACCCCTCTGTCCCCCGATCAGTAAACCAGGACATCCCCAGCATCTGTTCCCCCTCCCCTCATCACCAGGGAGCAGGTCATTAATGCCCTCTCAAAAGCAAAAAAATACAGCCTCCCGACAATAACCCTGGCTTTGTCCTACATGAACTCATGCAAGAGCTCTCAGCACCACTAGGCACCCTATTCAACCAAAGCCTGTGCACTGGCTTCATCCCAGCAGAATGGAGAACAGCCACTGTTATCCCTCTACACAAAGGTGGACCATCCACCGACCCAGGCAATTATAGGCCCCATCAGCCTAACTAGCCTAATCTGCAAGGCCATGGAACGGCATTATCATGTACCTTATAAACAAGGACATTGGCAATCTCCATATGCTTGATCTCACACAGATTGATTTTGTCAAAGGGAGTCATGCCTGTCAAACTTGATCACCTTCATCAAAACAGTCACCAAAGCCATGGATGAGGGTAAGACAGTGCACACCACCTACCTTGACCTAGCCAAAGAGTTCGACACTATTCCACACTTGAGCATAATAGATAAACTTAGTTCACTATCAGAATTGCTAAAGACTAAATAATTTCCATTCGCAATTTCAAAGTAAACCATTGAAACCAGAATCTTGACCACGTCACAATGTCGACCCAAATGACGGACTCATTTGAGTCAAGATTGTCATCAAAAACATCACATGATATCCGTACAGGAGCTGATGTAAATCAAACTCTTATACGACATATCATTTTTTTGCAGGGGGGCAATCCCCCCTGTGCCCCCCACACCCCCTGCTAATAATATATTCCAACTCCAAGATCACACTACAGTGGGGATATGGATGAATTTCCAATCCCCACTGTACCATGATCTCCGTACAGTTTGTCGAACACACTTATGTGAATGCACTACTGCATTCGCATAAGTGCGTTCGACTATCCCATACACTTTACATTTTGTGAACGACAATCTTAATTTTCGGTAGCATACGTTCTGACAGATTGTCGTTCACACAAATAATAGTAAACCAATAAACTTTCCCAGCTAGACATCAACCCATATGTTACCAGAAGGGGAGCTAACTGGTTCATTGATATAACCCACTCAGTCAAAATAAGGGAAGTCTCTAGTAGTAGACCCGGAACAAGTGGCATACCCCAAGGATTGGTCTTGGGGCCTCTACTGTTTGGGATATACTTTAGTGAGGTGCAAGCCAAAACCAGTGGTCTGTGACTGACCACGTTTGCAGATGACTGCAAGCTGGGCACTGTCATAAATTCCCCTATTGATGTGAACATCCTCCAAGAGGGCCTTACCCAAACTAATGACTGGTGCCAGAAACATGGCCTCAAACTGAATGCTAAGAAATGCATCATTATCCCCTTGGGGAATATGGCATCCCCATAAATTATCACATTAATAACAGTATACTAAGCATGCAATCAGTCATGAGGAACTTGGGCACCCAGGTTGATAACAACCTGACTTTTAACCGCCACGTTGCCTCTGTTGTATGGAAGGCTTTCTACATGGCCCACCTCATAAGTAAGGGTATTTCATCCAGGAACAAGGAGATCATAACATCTCTGTAATCCTCCCTTATCAGACCCCTTATTGAGTACAATTCCCTCCTCAGCATGTACCTTGCCAAGCACATGCAGCAATTGGAGAGATCACAGAGGTTCCTGACCAGGAAAATCCAGGGTCTCAAACACCTGTCCTATACAGATAGTCTAAAAGCCCTGTCCCTCTACTCAGTCTTGTACAGACTGGTCAGAGATTACCTGTTTCTGGCATACAAGGCCATCTCAGCCTTGATGCAATTGCTGCATATCCGTAAGTCAAACTCCAATGCACAACCCACATGCAAGGCCTTAACCTGGTCTGTGATATTAATAGAACTTGTTGGTGGGATAGATTTGTGTCCCAATGACTCCCCCCATCTGTGGAATAGACTTCCTCTCATTTCAAGCAAAGTACCACCTCACTACCCCTCATTAAGAGGAATCTGGTCGACTGAATGGGAAACAGAAAACATACCCCCTGGGATCCCACCTGTGTCCCTGCTGGACAGGGAAAACTGGTTTTGACTTTGTGGGAACATGGGTGAAATTCTTGACTAGGCTTATGAACCTATGAAATGGCAGTTAACAGAGGATTAAGGGTAGGAGCTGTTAATGAGCTACAGCTTGATGTTCAAGGTTTGATTCCCATAGCCTCTGTTTACCAACTGTATCACTCTGAGCAAATGAATTAAATAAGACAATTCTCTGGGGAAAATGGAAAGATGGGGTTGGTGTTTCACTGGCATGCTGGAACGCACCCCTAGTAATCAACAACGTACCGCTGAAAATACTAACTTATGAAATAAAGTGAAGTAAGTTGACAGGACTAAAGGAGTGACTGAACAGCTACATGACCCACAACAGTTCTAGATTAAAGATGCAGAAGAGAACAAGGGATGGCAAATTAGTAACATGGAAAAGGCTTGCTAAAAATCAAACACAACTGGAGAAGAATCAGATGGACTATAAAGAACCCAGACTGCAAAAAGGACAAACACATGGGAATGGTTAGGAAGACTTAGCAGGAATACAAAGGATACAGATTTGCAAATAAGGGTTTGAGATTAAAAAGGCAGTAAAGGAGTCAGCAATGTAATCAGCAGATCCCCATTATGAGCTGGAGCTATGGATAACAGACTGATATACATGTTGGGGTGCCTGAAGATGGGAAGGAGAAAGAGGAACACATCTAGCATGGGGGAGGTGAAATTAGATGAACAGGGAGGATATTTGTCACATGCAAAATGAGTGAAATAATTAATCTGATAAAAAGACAAAGGGTAGAAGAAAGTTGCATGATAGAGAAAATGGATATAATCTTGCAAATAGGAAAACATTTCATCTCAGTTAAAGCTGCAGGACAAACCAGCTCATAGCTCCTTAAAAATCTGTCTTAAGAATTCCTAATCATAGTGAGTGGCCATTTAAAGTTGCCCAAAGTGATCTTTATAATGTCATTAGCAAATGAATACATGATACCACTGAAAAGAACAATATTTTTGAGTCAAGTCTTACGTGAACAATTTATTTATTTTAATTGATTATTAATTAAAATAATTTAAGACATTTTTGCAAAAAAATGGCACTAAAATTTCAAGTCTGCAGCTCCCCTCCCTCAGGAAGAAATGAGCTGGGTGTAATATTTTAGAACAATTTGAGAAAACTAAAATAAAGAAATAAGCCTATATAGTAAGTCACTGCAATGAAAGAAAGGTAATGCTCTTCTTGCCTATTTTAATGCAATGAATTTATGGATGCTGTTTGTGAAGAGTCTCCCTATCTTCCTGTGTCCATATGGGCTTTTTTCAGGTGTATTCCAGTTACCTCCCACCTTTTATATTAACTGGTATTCTCAGAGACGTATGTAATGCAGGGGTAAGTGACTGAGTGCGTGTGTTCTGCAACAGACCAGTACCCTGTTCAGCATGGGATTCAGTGCCTTGCACCCACTGGCTACGGGGATGTCTCAATAAAGGTTAAAGAGAGCTATCAGAGAATATGGACGAATATTTGACCACTAAGACTTCAAAAGTAACAATCGTCCTGAGTAGGAAAATGTGATTGAGATCAGATAACAGCACATAATTTTATGAGAAATATCATTTTTGGTCAGAAGGTGCTGAATAGAAAAGTAAAGTTGGGTAAGTTAAATTTACCATAACAGTAGAGGTTCAAATGATCTCTGCTGCAGTAGCCCTAGCTATATGGGTTATATCCTGCCAAGGATTAAACAGCCGTCTAGCTTCCAAAGCCTTGGGGCACCTTTCCTGTGCCCAAACTGCCTAACGGCTCCAGCTGAGTTGACCAAAAGACAATTTTGGGAGTGAAGCCCTTTAGAATTTTCATCGAGCAGAGAGAAGGAGCCTGATTTCTGAAAGGACAAGGCTATGAATAACAAAAAAATAAATGTCCACAGCCTGGCATAAAAACACACCAAAAAACAAGGGGGATGGAGGGAGGAAGCAGCTACTGCAGCAGTGATCATTTAAACATCTACTGTTATGGTGAGTTCAAGTTATACAACTGTACTATGTTCTTGGCACTGATCACTGCTGCAGCAGCCTTAGGTATATGTGTAGCTTACCATAGCTAACTGCATTTGGGAGGTAGGAGGAGGAGGGTCCAAGAGCCCTTGGACATTGAGCCTAGACCTAGAGAAGGAATCCAGCTTATAGTGCTTTGGAAAGTATGTACGGAGAACCAAATAGTAGCTGCTAGAAGACTTCTAGAATCTAACCCTTTGCAAAAAGCCACAGAAGAAGACAAGGTCCTTGTAGAATGGGCATCGGCCCTGCCTGGAATAGATTTGGCATGGTGAGTATAACAAAAGGTAATAGCTTTAGACAAACATTTGGAAATAATCTGTTTTGATACCAGTCGTCCCTTCTTATCTTCACAAGAAATGAAAAAGTGATCCGATGATCTGAAAGATCTAGTTCTGTCAAGAGGGTATCTGAGTTGTCTGTGGACCTCCAAGGTATAGAGTATCCTTTCTCCCTCATTTTTAGGTTCAGGAAAGAAAAAAGGGGGATAGATATTTGACTTAAAGTAAATGTGGATACCACTTAGGCATAAAAGAAGGATTCGATCTCAAAGAATCTCTGTCCTTGTGGAAAATGAGGTATAGTCAACTCGCCACAAAAGCTTGCAACTCAGATACCCTTCTTGCAGGGGTCAGAGCAACCAATGAAACTGTTATTCATGTTAAAAACCTCAAGTCAGTCAGATTAGCTAGTTCAAATGGGCAACTGTTAGTTTCTCTAACACAAAATTAAGATCCCAAGGAATGGCCACCAGTTTGTTTGGAGGCCTCTTATGCAAAGCCCTTTCAAAAACATTTTGACATGTGACTGCCTTCAAAGAGAAGGATCCACAGGTAGATATGCTGAAATGGTTTATAAATAAACCTTGATAAATAAATAAAAAGGCCATAGGATAGTAACTCACCAAATATTGTAAAACCAGAGAACAACTAGCCCAGAAGGGGTGCTGGTTATATTGTTGGCACCAACTGAAAAAACTTTTCCATTTGCTAATATATGCTTTTCTAGTAGCAGGCTTTCTTGCCTCCATTAATGCTCTGCATTAAAATCTGAGGCACTGATTTCCACCATGGAACATGTATTTTGGAAAAGGAAAGAGCACCACAGCAAGGAAATCTAGGAAGCATAAAAACAGGATTGTATAATGTAGATTAATATCCATGGACAATACCTACTGACTAGAAAATTAGAATCACATTTATTGGCCAAGCATGCATACAAACAAGGAATTTGACTTCAGTTTCAGTGACTCTCCAGCTATGAATTACATAAATTGCATACATACAACTATTAAGGACAAGACAAACGACATACATGCAACTATTAAGAACAAGACAAAAAAGAACATATACATATACATACAAGGTGCAAAATGCAATGCAGTGCAAAAAATACTGAAATAAACTCTGAAAGAAACAAGTATTAACAATATGTAAACAATACTGCAGAATCCTCAGAGGCTTGGGAAAAAGAATACCCCAGCCTAATAAGATGAATAAATTGAATAAATGCAATGGAGGAAACAGTGGCAGTTTGAAGAAAGTGATTCATATGAAATATTCACAGGCAAATGCAAACTGCTTAAGAATGTGTGCATCTTGGGGGTCAGTATATGCCAGACTAGTGAGACAGTGGGGGGGGGGGGGATGGATGGTAGTATTTGATTACATGTCAAAAGATTTAACATTTTCAGGTTTTTACAGTATAGTAAAAGTTGCATAAGTGCTTTCTGTCTTAAGAAATCTTTGCCTGGTGGATTTGTTATGTGACTGACAGACACTTAAATTATCTAGGCTCATATTTCACATGTTTTTTCATTGGTTAATTTGAATTGTATACTTCAATGCAAAGTGAAATTCTGGGCCTTTGTCTGAAGGATTCAGACCTGCATAAGGTTACAGCACTGCTGGTGATTCCCTGCTAGGGTGTCCAGTTTGTCGATCTTCTTTTTAAACCTGGTGATTTTAAGCCTCCCACACCTAATGTAAATTGAGCTTAATAAGCTCCTCCCTTTCTACACTGCTGCTGCTATCTTGAAATTTTTATTTGAATTATTTATTTGCCTTTCCTTGTGCTTATATCGAAAAAGTGCATTTTGCCTCGTATTGTCTGTTGTACTGATTTACTTCATCTGAATTCATTACTTAGCTAGTTGTTGGATAAAGTAGTATATTTTTACACTCTAGCAAGTACTTGTTTTTATTGTCAAGGTCAGTGGATTTTCCTTCTAGTGCACTGGGAGGTAGCCTGGTCTGTCTAGGTTGAGGAAACACTTGAGATTTTTGCATGTAGTTTTATTGGTTGGAGAGCTTATTAATCAGCTTATCTTGTTTATAGTGCCTTTATAAATTCTGTACAACCGAGTGGCTCTTGGATCATTTATATAAAGCAAAATACTTTTATTGAATAATCACACTTTTATGAGCTGTTTTAAGGTACACTGCTGTATCCATATCTTTAAGTTTGTTTGTGGTAACTCTTCACTCCGGACACTCTCTTACTGTGCTTTTATATTAAGAGGACTTGGATTATTCATCTAGTGGCTGTAGGTGTTTGCCTGGTCTTTCTGAGCTCAAAAGGGCTCCAAATATTTTTTGTTTGCACCTCTCTTATATAATGTGACTGTACTTCAACAGTTTAAAAAATGTACTGTTTGCTGCTGCTTTTCACTGTATTTTACAACTGCATTTGTTGCACTTTGACTGCATTTCACACCAACTGCTGCTTTTACTTAATTTAAGAAAAGATCTGTTTCTGCTGTTTTATTCTATCACTATTATTAATTGAAGGCAAACTGTGCTGCTTTTTTAAACTGTTGCTTATTTAATTAAAAAAAATATGTCCTGCTTTTTTTTTCTGTTGTTCCATTGCACTTCTGTTGGCAGTATTATATACCTGATGCAGACCATCTGAATTTAGTTCTCTTTCTAGACTGAACACTAAAAATCAGGACTTATTTGGAGAAGCCCCCCCCCCCCATACCCTCATGGCAGAAGCATACAGCAGGACTATCTAACTGAAGGTTACTGGTTCAGGGCTCAGTTTGAACTTTTTCATTGGTTTCTTTGTATTAGCTGCTTTACTTGCACGTAGCACACCAATGTGCACCACCACACAGAGGGGGTAACTCTTGGTGGTCATAGATGCAAAAGCACCAATAGAAGTATTTTCCCTTAGGAGCAGTTGCTATCTAACACAGCAGTTCTTGGATAGCTCTCAGCTGTTCAGTGAACCACCCAGCAGAGATCTTACCTCTTTCCTAACATCAGACCCTACAGGTCCCCTCTTTTATAGACTTCCTTCTGTACATCCCATATGTTAATCACCCTAAAATAGCTCCCTGCCTGATACCCCCATCTTTTTCACCTTATCTGCCGAGATACCAGGTTCAAACCTTGCATTATGGACTGTCAGTTTTCCTCTGTTTCTACTGCCAGCCTGGTGGACATGGATTTTTTTTGAGGCAGTGTAGCAACTGCCTCATGTACACTGACAACCCCTTACTCCTAAATCACTCAAGTACAATTTGTGAAAGATGCTGCTACACTAAGAATCTGGAATCACTGCTCTCTTGCCCCCAAAACAGCAACACTAAACAGGTTGTCAGCTCAAACACCATGACTCCTACTCATAACATGCAATCAACACATACATCTTCATATGCAGAAGTACTCTCTAGAAACCTACCTAAACTCCAGAGACCTCCAAAACACAGACATGGTACACCTAACACAATATCCAAAGCATCCAATACACATAAAAGCACTAGCACCTGTATCTCACCAAATAAGCCCTTAAGGTACTGCACAACTATTCCAAATGTTTTCGTTATAGGTGACTATAGTGAGACATTAAGATGCCTCCCTCAGCAGGTTGAAGGAGGAGAAGGTTACAGTCATCTGCCTGTCTGGGTCAAGGATTCATCAGATCACACGTGCACCCAAGTCTCTCAACGACAAGTATCGTTTTGAGTCTGTCATATTGGTATGAATGACTTCAGACATACCTCTCTGGACTACATGAAGAGAGACATGATTGAGCTCTCTGAATATATGTCCCAGGTGGGTATGTCCCTATCTTAGAGGAGCATTTTACCCTTGCCTAGAATGATACCACAAAATGAACTGAAAATGATTGACTTCGATGATTGGTTTAGTTTCTGGTGTAATTCTAAGAGGATCCAGTTCCTGTCAGCCTGGGATGACATGGTGGCTAGACCATGTTGCTTTGTCAGAGATGGTCTTCACCTGGCACCTCTAGGCTTTCGGTTGCTGGCTAAGGCACTTGCCTCCCCCATAATGCCTTTTTAGGTGAGGTCACAACAAAATTCACAAGGTGAAAATAAACACAAAGAAACTAATGGTCATGCTGCTAAACGCTAGGAGTTTAAATCAGAAACTGCACTCTGTGGAACCACTCCCCTCCCTGGAAGATGTTGACATTTGTGCAGTCACAAAAACCTGTCTCAAAGCCGCAGAAAGTACCTCGTGCTTGCAAGGCTACAATGCCTTCCAGACTTTCAAACTGCAAATTGAATGTGTGAAAACCAAAGCAGGTGGAGTATCTATCTTCATTAAATATATTTACACCTCTAGACTGGTTAGACAAGAAAACTATGGAGCTACTCCAAGTCCAAATTACTGTGGGTAAGACCCCCCCCTTCAGGTCATTGTCAGTTACAGGTCCTCATTCATGAACCAAGATGTCCACACAGCTTATTTAGACCTAGTTGGGACAATTAAGGTATAACCTAACATCCTAGTCATGGGTGACCACAACTATCCTTCCTTAATTGGGAAACATATGAGCCCAAACTCAGTCGCACTAAAGTTTCTGGACTTTAACTAAAATGCCCTGGAACAAATAGTGCATCACCCCACCAGGGGCTCCAATATTTTAGACCTGGCTCTCACCAATATGAGTGAATGATGCAACACCTCAAGTGTAGGGCCAGTAGTGGTTAAATCTGATCATAAATCAGTCATTTTTGAAGTAGCAATAGCACTAGAACTCCCCAAGGCAGAAATCAGGCAAAACAATTTCAGCAAAGCTAACTATCCCCTCCTAAGTGAATGTATAATCGACTTCCAAGCTGCAGTTTCCACAGATGGCATTGATGGCTGTACTAAGGTATACACTGATGCCTTGTATAACCATCTACACAAATGTATAGACATAGCCATGGCAAATAGGATTAAAGCAAGATCCTCAAGAAAAAACAAACCATCCTGATGGACGTCTAGTATTAATAAATTATACAATAAGCAAAAGAAGCTGCTGTCTAAAAATACAAAAGTGAGATTCCAGAACTGGAAGAGCACCATCCTCACTTTAAACAAGCAAATAAGGCAACTTGTAAAATCTTCAAAAAGCAGCTATGAAAAAATGTATCAACCATAGCCAAGGATAACCATAAGGATTTCTTCAGCTACAACCGCAACCTAAAAGGTAAGACTCAGATGTGTGCTGAACTAACTGTGGATGGCATCACACCCACTGAACCTGCAGAAATTGCAAACCTGCTAACAGACAGGTTTGGCAAAAATGTCACCTCCTTATCCCCTCCAATCATACGACAAACCATGTCTACATCATCTCCTCCTCCCTGCATCTCCAAAGAGCAAGTTATCAATGCTCTCTCCAAGGCTAAGAATACAGTCTCCATGGAGTCAGATAGCATTCTGGACTGCATTCTTAATGTTCTAAAGCAAGAGCTAGCTACTCCATTATGCACTCTATTCAACCACAGCCTGAGAACTGTCTTTGTCATGACTGAATGGAAAACAGTGACTGTTATCCCCCACAACAAGGGCAGCTCCACAACAGACCCAGTTAACTATAGACTCATAAGTTTAACCAGTCTCATTAGTAAGACAATGGAATACATCATCATGGACGTCATAAATAAGGATATAGGTGAACTCCAAACTCTGGATCTGTCCCAGTTCGGTTTTGTCAAGGGCAGGTCATGCCTGCTAAACCTGGTGGACTTCTTTGAAGAACATCACCAGAGTCACAGAGGAGGGCAAAGCTGTGCAGACAGCCTATCTTGACTTGGCCAAAGCCTTCAACGCTATCCCACATTTGGGCATCATTGACAAACTAACCGAGTTGAATATCAACTCTTATGTTGTCAGGTGGGTTGCAAAATGGCCCACAGATCAATAGCACTCAGTCAAAGTGGGAGACTTTACCTCTACTAGTAGACCTGTCACCAGTGGGGTCCCACAAGAGCCAGTGATGGGTCCCCTCTTGTTTGCCATATACTTCTCAGAAGTCCAGGCAAAAATGGAGGGGCTATGGCTAATCATGTTTGAGGATGACTGCAAATTAGGTGCTATAATTGACTACCCTAGCAATGTCAGCATTCTTCAAAAGGGGCTTACACAGACCAATGATTGGTGCCAAAGCCATGGTCTTAAATTAAATGCTAAAAAATTCATCATCATTTCCTTCAGTTAAAAACAATGACCCTGTTGATTATAAATAAACAATAATACCCCAAGTACCATTTCAATAGTGAAAGACCTAGGAACACAAGTTGACTGTGACCTCCTCCTCTTACCAGAGATGCTCCATATTGATAAGTCTAACTCCTCATGCATTAGCAATTCGAAAGGCCTGAATCTAATATGAGACATCAACAAAACCTGATGGAGAGACAGGTTTATCTCCCAGAGGTTGCCCTGTCTCTGGAGTGGACTTCCCATGCACGTCAAACAGAATACCTTGCTGATAAAGGGAAGGAAGATTAGAGAGTCCAATTGCTTGACATTTTACAGAATTCAATCAAGGAGATGAGAGTGGCTTGAAAGCTACTGTTTTGGATCAAATTAAGTGTGGCTTGTATGACAGCCAGAATATTAAAAGAAAATTATTATATAAAGAAACTGTTTTTATTTTGAAATATGATACCCTGAATCCCAGGGGTTTGAATCTTGAATGTAGCTGGAAAGTTTGTATTTAATAGTATGTGGTATAAAATTATTCAATTTGTTATAATTGATGGCAATTAATGAATGAGTATATAAGTTTGTTGGTGTGCTTGTAACATATTTTACTCTGTAAAGGCTGCATGCCAAGGTGCTAAGAGGTCTGTGAGTTTTATTAAAAGAAGGTTTTGGGAAAAGTTCTGGCATTTTGTGACAAATTAGCTATCTGGAATTATCTGGCTTTTCTGGTTGTTTTTATCAATTTGTATTTGGACTGTGGTATTGCAGAATACCTCGCTGATCCTTTTCAACTGCAACCTTGATGAGTGAATGGAAACCAAAAATTTGTCCCAGGGGTTCCACCAGTGTTCCTCACTGATAGGGGCAACAATTGCTGACTGAGGTTTCTTTTTGAGATAAACTCTTGGCTAGGCTTGTAAGGGCCCCAGGAACATTAACCTAGTAACCTCCTATGATTCTATGATCCTCAACTTTGACCACCATGTGTCTACTGTGGTGAGGAAGGCATTCTGCATCACTCACCTGATTAGCAAAGACATCACCTCAAGAGAAAAAATGGTCATCTCTCCTGTACTCATCCCTCATCAGGCCTATTGTTGAATATAATGCTCCCTTTGGTAAGTACCATACCAGACACCTGCATACAGAAACTTGAGAGACCTAAGAGATATATAAATAAGAAAATTCAGGGTCTCCAGCACATGTTATATGGACAGACTGAAGTCGCTGTCACTGTACTCAGTAGCGTATAGACTATTTAGAAGCAACTTATGTCTGGTTTACAGGGCTATCTCTGACCCAAATCTAATGGAAATGCTGCACATCCGTAAGTCAAATGAGACTTGAGTCACCTGTTCCAGGGACCTCAATCTAGCCTGTGACATAAATAGGACCTGCTGGAGAGACAGATACATCTCTCAGAGCTTGCCACTTCTCTGGAATAGGCTTCCAATCCATATCAAGCAGAGCACCTCCATGACCCTGTTTAAGCACAACCTGGATGACTGGATGGGACACCATAAATTTCTGCCAGGGATTGCCCCGGCATCTATCCTGGACATGGGTAGCCACTGCTAGAAAAACTTTGGGCATAGGCAATATTTTTCATCTAGTAGTATAATGGGATTTACCGGCTAGGCTTCTAAAGAACCTCGAGACAGTAGCCTAGAAACATCCCATGAACCTATGAACCTATATTTGCATGCATTTAGAATACTACCTACTTATTACATAAACATCGTAGATGTCATCAAAAGTTCCCATGCCACTGATTTCTGAGTGGTTGGTTTGAATCTAGTGTCATCCTAGCATAGATAAGTACTTTAATTTGTATTTTTGCACTTGTATAAGTTATTTAAGAGTAGTGCTGAAGCATTTTTGAACGAATTATTGATATTTTCCTGCACTTTATCATTGTAAAATACCACTGCTTTTCATTGACCTTACTGTGGGTTTCTTGGCATTGTAGTCATTTAGAAGTGTGTTTCTAATCTAGTTTGTATGCTTGTCCTTTTAGTATTCATTTACGGCTACATCTAGTCTGGTTTTACATTTAGAAGACTTTGGACTGCCTGGTCTGTCTGAGCTGGGAATCCCACAGGAAGGCTTTAAATGAGATTTTTTTCACTGGTCAGTGGGATAATTCGTCGGTTTAGTCAGTTTTCTCTGCCTCTATAAAGTAAGCGCATTTGTGTGACAATCAGTGTCACACAAAGGCAGCAGTTAGCAGTGCCTTGTATAGACGGTGGCACCTAAAATTTCAAATTTCCCCTATAAAACTAAGCTTGAAATTTTCTCAGTACTCAGTTACGCGAAGAGCAACTTGTTGGCACATTGATGAGCACTGCCTCATGAGTTTAGTATTAGATACTCCTGGTTTTACTCTATACTATTACAGCAACCTCCATAGTTCATATAAAAAAGGTCTGTAGCCATGGATATGACCACTTCTGCAGTCAGTTTGTAGATATGGGTATCCTGAGGCAATGTAAAAATTGTCTTATGTTTAATGACAACTACTGCACAGAAAGGGACAAAAAGAGGGGGGGGGGTGTTTTCATGTATATAAAAAGCAAACATACCTCAAAGTATTATAATGTGCTTGAGCTTCACCACATCCTAATTACCATAGGCAAAGTATCATATCATATCCTTGCAAGCTATAGATTCCTGGACTTTGTCATCAAAAACACCTTGGACCAGCTAGTCCATATGGCACAAATATTCTCCATCTGGTCATCACTAACATGGGAGAATACAGCACTCCCCAGCGTTATATAATGTATGCTTGGACCATAAAACCAT
This sequence comes from Protopterus annectens, assembly GCF_019279795.1. Taxonomy (NCBI): domain Eukaryota; kingdom Metazoa; phylum Chordata; order Ceratodontiformes; family Protopteridae; genus Protopterus; species Protopterus annectens. Next base: position 766,332,712 of record NC_056750.1, read on the forward strand.
CTCCTTTATAATAAAATAAAACCCAGGTCCCCGGCTAACACTGGCATTTTTAGAAACTATGCTGGGGCAAGCAATTACTTGATAACCTATCAAAATTTCAAGTCACTCCAAAACCCTGATAACACCACTGCCTATGTGGAATTGTTCACAGAACTCCTGTAAATCATGTTAACAGCTATATCTACTAAGAATAAGCACAGAACAAACTCAGAAACAAGCTCCTCTAGTGAAATCCCAACATCAATCAGTTATACAACAAAAAGAAGAAAATTACTGCAAAAATTAGGACGTGCAACATCCAGCAGGATAAAATCTCTCTCTCATCAAGCTAATCAAACAAAAGAAAGGGTTAATCAAGTCGAACAAAGCCAAAGTTGAAGTAAAAATAACCTTTCAGGTCAAAGACAATCACAAGACTATTTTTAGCTACATCTGCAACCTCAAAGGCAGCACACAACAATGGGCAAAAGTAATTGTAAATAGAGACACCTATACTGCTCTGGAAGATGTAGCAAATCTACTGACACTGCGTAGGTTAGAAAAAACAAATAACCAGCTAAAAGTTTTCAAATAAGGATTCTTACTCCAAGAAGGACACAACGACCAACAATACAGTTAAATGAGTGTGTTCCTTTATTTAGTGTAACAGAACTTCTTCAGATAAAAACACATTCAAAGTATATTAACTTTGATAATCTTATCATCTGGCCCCTCACCAAGTTCTTTTTCTGCCAGTGTGGATGGTTACTCTCAAAATGCAAAAAGATATCAGAGTAAGTTGGTTTTCTATATGTAGATGATTCATAACAGTGTTGTTCTTTATTCTTATTGTATATAAATGGATGTCTAAATAATTACTAAAATCCATATCTACCGAATGTGTGCATGACAAGAAAGTGTTAGTGGCATTAATGTAGTCCATAAACTGCTAGATTTTTTGGATTATTCTTATTATTTAGATTAGTTACTAAAGATCATTTGCACCCAGAAATTTTCAACTTGAAAAACATGTTTAAGGTAAGAAAATACCCTCAAGCTGTTAGAAGAGTAGGAAACCCTAGTTTTAAGGGACATTATGCACCTTAGTTTAGGAATCCTGACAGCCTACCAATAACACACAAACAAGAAGCGAGTGTTATTACCAACTGTATATTAACTTTTGATCAATATTCCCCCACTATTAGATGTATCATAGAAAAAAACTGGACAGAAGTTTTTGGGGTGTTTAATTTGATTTATGGCACAAAGGGTCATAGCATTCTTTAAGGAGTGATGGGTAATTGAGAGATCGTCTTTTTAGAGTTATACTTTTTTGCTGTTGACTGGAAGATCTTTCATAGTCAGTGTAATTGCCATGCTGATAATACCTAATTTTTTCTAGTTTCCCTCAGGTTAAAGTGTTAGCCGATTCTTTACATGGTGATCTGGAATATATCCAGAATAAACAAACTGTCATCCATCTGCATCTCAGCACATCTAAGACCATTACCATAGTTATTCATACCACTCTAAGGGACTCAGACTGCCTAGTCTTAAATCTATTGTCAGTTTGTAATTTCAATAAGCTGACATCTGTGAAGAAGGTTAAACATTCTTAGAGTGCCTACAGATGACTGATTCAGAGCTAGGAATCAGGTGTGATCTACTGTCAAATCATCTTAGTTTCATCTACAAAATGTCTCTTGCATCAAGCACCTTCTTCCAACCTGAAGACTTTTCAGTGGTGGTACATAAATTCATATCTTCCCATCCTGATTGCTGTTAACACCCTTACAGTGAGGCCAGTCATGTATAAAAAGTGGAGAATTCATCACATAAGTTGCTCAGAGATACTCCCAGTTACTATTATATTACCTAATTTTCGAGTTGCTTACTTTGGGTACTAATGTATTCTTGCATCATCTTTAAAGTCTTGATGTAAGTTTATGTTGCCCTACACTTCATGGGTCCTCCATTGCTTAAGAACATCTTGAACCTTGCATTCTTCTTCTCCTGTAGGGCTGGTGAAGGTGCACAGGGTGTAGTTGGAGACCACTGATACCCAATAATTTTTCTACTGGACCTCCATAGCTTGAGGGAATTCCCCATGTTTTTAGGTTTTAAGAAGTCCCTAAAATGATCTGTTAAACCTGGTGTATGACATCATTTAACATTTCTGATATCAGTTCTTTGCCCTTTACCTTTAAGATACAATTCCATCTCCCATTGACCGATTATTAATAATTATATTTATCTTGGATTTGTTTTGCTTTTATTCGTGGTAGTGCCTGGGTTCAAGAACCTTCATAAAACGAAATTGACTGTGCATGGAAAGCAGTACTTCGATTTATCACAGAGGGGACTGCTTATAAAGAAATGATGAATGATATGGACATCTAAGCACTGGCCCACACCTGCATTCTCAGAACTGCAGATGTAACACCACACACTTGAGGTGCAGGATGAACACTGTCTGGCTATCAGGTTGTCATGGACACTGTCCTCTGAATTAAACTGAAAGAGATGTTTCTAATTCACAACCCCTTTTGTTAAGAATCTAAAATACATGACTGCTATTAATGACAGCATCCTAAAACTGAGTTAGCAGCAAACCAGATTTACCTAAACGTTTTAAGTTAACAGTAGTGAATGGCTTTAACTTTAGATGTCTATGCAGTTAAAATAAGAAATGACATTGTTAATCAGGCAGAAAGCTGCTACATTTGCTGTATAATACTTTAAACTGATTTATAATTTTAGTCTTTGCTCCAATCCTAAAGATACCTTATGTTTCACTTTTTTCCTTTTAGCATATTATATTAGCAGTAATCTTTAAGCTATCATTCACAAAATAAGTTGTTGCAATTTAGAACCCGTGTGGAGGTTATTACAGCTATAACAGAGGTTATTATAGTAAAAAAGCTATTTTTGTTACATTTTGCAGGAAATCCTAATAAAATGACACATTAGGAGACCTTAAAGTCTAGAATTTTCTATGACCAAATAGGGATATGGTTCATAAAACAAAACCATACTAAGTCATCAGTTCAGACATAAGGAAAAAAATGAAATTCTCAATCGCAAAGTATTGCAATAAGTTTCAAATTTCATTATCAATTATAAGTTACTTTCAAAGCAGTGAAAGTAGTAAAATGTGAAGTGAAAGAATAGTGCTTAAGAAGATCTTGAGCTTAAAAGGACTGACCCATTTCAGTTATAAACAAAACATAACTCTGTAAAGGTTGATACAGACCAGATACTCAGGTATGTACATACCTCTCAACTTCTTAGAGCAAAAAATCTGGACAAAGACCCAAAAATAGGAGCAATTTTTAAGTACTGCGCTTACAAATTGAAAAAAAGTTGATAGAATAAAAGGTTTTGCACTGGCACAAATTTTCTGAAGGGTAAGATGTCTAAAACTCAAATGTCTGTCATTATTTTCTAACTTCAGTCTTCAATGATTTGCCACTAATTTGCCAGAAAACCACAATTTTATGAAAAAATTACCAAAAAATATGAGGCAAAAATCTGGACATTCTGCAAAAATCTGTACAGTTGAGAGACATGGTTTCTCTTCAGCTAAATAGTTCTTTCATTATTTATAGGAATGACCAAAATAATTTATATATGCTGTTTTTCATGGCTGTATGCCTCTGTGCACCCTTTTATTCATCCCAACTCCAAATTTGCACAAATTTAGAAGAAAAAATACTTGCTTTGCCAACAAAACCAAGTTTTATTAATTTTCATGGCTGTGGGATTTGAAAGACAAAGTACTCTGGAAGCAGATTTTGAAGGACTAGAAATTTCCACAAGGTGATGTAGATGCCTTTGCCATTTTGGGATGAAACGAAGAGTATTCATTTCTCAATTATTTGCTTTTTATGGTACTACTTGGGAAGCGTTCTTCAATTACTTCTTCTTAGTGCCAGGTTTCACTATGTCTTACAGGCTTGCTGATTAGATGCATGTTTTAATCGGCTGTATAAATAAACATCAAGTTAACATTCATTGGATTTACTAAATGGACTAAAACAACTGACTTTGGACATCGACAACAATAGAAGCAGAAAACCATACCTCTGTATAGGGGTGTGTGGCCCCTCATCCTGCAGTATCAGTAATTTTTTCTAAATTTGAGATCACATAACCTTTAGGGTAAAAAGACCTCCCACACATAACTGTTGCATGATCTGTCTTAGTGAAACAGTACTTTTTGATGAAACTTGCTGTGATATAACTAGTCTGATGAATCAATATTTTTTTGCCTTGTTTAGCCTAGTGGTACTGTCTAACTTTACAAGGATTTCATACTATATTCAAGTAGCTAGAAACATTTGTATGATCTTCTCTAAAATATTATTTCCCCTTTTCTTCCATGTCAAAACATATACAGAGTTTTTCTGGGTTGTTTTGGTTCCAATATTGTTACTTGCTCCACCAGGACAAGGCAGTCTTATAGGCTGCAATATGCAGAAATCCTGTTGCTGTAGTAATGTTAGATACATGGAGGTTAAGTTAAAAATAGTTGACACAACAGAGGCAATTTATAATGTAGTCACATCAAACTACAAACACCTAAACCCACATCAAACTGATAATAAAAAATAGGCAAACACAATTCTTCTGTGATTAATTTACACTAAAAAACAAAAACATACCAATACCATAACATGTGGTTTGCCTGAATAGTGGTAGTGCCACAAAAGTATTTTTCTAAGGTAAGGTGCAGGGTTAAGGGCAGCATTAGGGCTAGCATGGATTAGTAAAGTGGTAAAGGGGGAGCGTTTTCTGTAACACCACCAGTACATAAAACAGGGTCAGGCAAAGACACATTGGTTTATAGGATGATACTAGGCTATTGGCCCGGAGGCCCTTATAAGCCTAGCCAAGAATTTCGCCCATGTTCCCACAAAGTCAGCACCTGTTTTCCCTGTCCAGCAAGGATATAGGTGGGATCCCAGAAACATGCACAACACTGAAGCCATCCCTTTACTTAACACTTTCTGTATCCCTAACCCACTGATGTTTGTGCAAACACATTCACAGCCTAATACCAACCCACGTACATCTGTCTACATTTTGACCTATCGACGTTCAGGGGTTCCCTTCAGATGATCAAAGTTTTAAAACTTCGAATTTCATATGGCTGAGACCATACGATCGAAGTTTTAAAGCTTCAAACATTCTGAACCGAGATCTCCATACAGCGTGAAACAGGACATTTTCCCTTTTCCTCTCTGTAGTGTGATCTCGTAGTTGGTATATTTAAATAGCAGGGGGTGTGGGGGGTGCAGGGTGGCTTGATCCCCTGCAAAAACATCCAGGAAAATATTTTTGTTTTGTTTTTCTTTTTTTTTCAGGTGTTTGAAGTTTTGAAACTTTGACCATATGGTCTCAGCTATATGAAATTCAAAGTTTTAAAACTTCGATCATCTGAAGTAGATTAACATTCTGATAGCATCCTTCTGAGTGTACATTCTGAACAATAATCATTTTTGTAGTGGTCAGACTTACAGAGTATGTACAGGCTAATTATGCGGTCATTAACTTATTATTAATTACTTGATTATTAGGAATATTCCCACTGAAGACAAACATATTGCAGTCTGAGTGCAGTCAGTTCTTCACCAAAGGTTAAAATGAGTGCTGAATGCTCCCTCAGTGAGTCTGTCTGATACAGATTTACAGAGTGCTGCATTGATCTTATTTTATGTTATCAGCTGCATATTCCATGCATTCTGTAATGTTTGCAGCTGTCTCATATTGTTTACACTCTTTTCATCCTTCAGATGAGACATTAAACTGAGGTCCCATCTGTCTGAGTTGGTGGTAGCTCAGATGGATGTAAAAGATCCCACAGCAACTATCAAAAAGGGTAGGGGAAGTTCCTGATGGCAAATTTTCCCTAGTAGTATAAATACCACCTTGGGTCTCCCCTGAAAAGAGGCTACTAGTCTAGTCTAGTGGGACTAATCAAGTCAACAAAGGATAAATAGATAGATAGATAGATAGATAGATAGATAGATAGATAGATAGATAGCTAGATAGATAGATAGATATTGCTCTTATAGTATGAAGTACAGTGTCTGAAAGGAAACAAACTGCCTTTGTATTTCTGTAGCACTTCAGCTAATGAATTAACACTTTGTGGTGGGCACTTGAAAGGAACTTGATTTAGGTAATAGTGCATAATTTAAGAGGATGTTAAGGAAGGACAGAGACTAGTGCTAACTTTGCTTCAAAGTTTAACTACGAGGAATGGAGATACATTGTTTTCAGGCATATTTGCAGGACAAAGAGGGGTAAAGGTTTTAGTAATGAGAAAGATTAAATGTATTTTTTACTTAAAGATTGTATCAGGGCATACAAGAGATGTATTTACTTTGAACTACCTACGCAAGTCTTTAAAAAAAGTACAGTTGTGCAAGATCTTACCATAACAGTACATGTCCAACTTCTCAATGTTGCAATGTACTTTCTTACTTGAGGATAGCTTAACATGTTGCCATCAAACCAAAGGCTTTACATTTTCCCAAATTCGTACATCACACACATATGCCCTATGCTAAGATGTAAGGTACATATGTGACATATGGATGTCTAATCCTCAGAACTGAAGCATCCCAGGAGAACCAGGGAAACAATAACATGCCCATCCAGGAAAGGAAGCAGAAAGTGATAAGGATGTAAGAGAACCCCCTCAGCCAGCAGTTGGGCAAGAGAAAAAGAAAGGGGCAGGAGGGAGGGACCGAATACTGCAACAGTGAGAAGTAGGCCATCTACTGTTATAGTAAGATCTTACACAACTATACAATGTCCTTCCTTATCACTGTCACATATTCTTTATACTTGGGAACGTACAAAAAGTACTGTAAGGTAAGGTATGCAAGGAGGAAGGCAGAGAAATGCCTTCCACAAACCCATGGACAGCCCTGGCAAATCCTGTCCTGGCCCTGAAAATGACATCCAACTTTAATGCTTGGTAAAACTGTGTCCAGAAGTCCAAGTAGCAGCTTCTAAAATGGATCTAGTATCCAGACCCTTAATAAAAGTATCAGAAGAGGCTACGATCCTGGTAGCATGAGCATGAACAGAAGAGGAAAGATGCTTGCCGTGAAAAGCATAGCAAATGAAAATGGTCTTAGAGATCCAGAAGGAGATGGTTTGCTTAGATACTGCCAAATACAATTTCCTATCAGGAAAGGAAATTTTATTTTTTATTTTATTTATTTAACATTTGTAAATCCTGAAATAAAAAGTTGCTCAGATATTTGATGCATTTTGTCTTATCTAAGTAATATCTGAGCTGATTATGTAACTCCAAGATGTGTAGCGCCGTCACACTAGCAGACTGTGGAGATGGAAAATAGGATGAAAGATGAACTGACTTATTCAAGTAGAAATCATTAACATCCTTGAGCATAAAAGGAGGATTGGTTTGAGGAGACACCCTGTCCATGTGAAAAAACAAAAAAGGAGGAACCACCATGAAAAACTGGGAGCTAAGAAACCTTATCAGAAGTAAGAGACACTGACAATACAGCCTTCCAAGTACAATGTTGCAGTGAAGAAGAAAAGGCAGACTCAACATGGGAGTAAGTCAATTTTTCAAGAACCAAATTAAGGTCCAAAGAAGGAGGAATAGGTTTTCTTGGGGGCCAGATATGAAGGACAAATTTTTATGATTATTTTTTACTTCAAAACTAGAAGCCAAAGGTGGATGGAGAGGCAAACAGGCCAAAATGCCTGACAAATGAGCTTTAACAAAAGAATATGCCAAACCAGTATTAAACACTTCATGGAAAAATACAAAGACTGTAGGGTCCTCCACAGAAAAATGGTCCTGGTCATGCCTGAGACACCAAATAGAATATGTCTGACATTTAGCCTCATAGGATTTTCTGCTAGTGGGGCTTCTGGCCTGTTGCAAAACGTGAAGTATATCCTCAGATTATTGGTGCCTGAAAGGAATCAAAACCCTATCACCCAAAGTGTCAGCTGAAGTGTGGAAAACTGAGGGAAAAAAAGACAGACCCCTTGCCTTGTGTGAGAAGATCCATTCTGTGAAGTAGCTAGAGATAATTGCCCCTAGCCAATTGAAAGAGAAAGGGGAACCAGGGCTGTCTGGGCCAAAAGGGAGTGACCAGCAAGATTTTGGGTATGTCATGCATGATCTTATGTAAGACCCGGGAAATAAAGGAGGATAGGCATACAGGAACATTCCCTTCCAAGAAAAGGACATGCTGTCCAATTTCCAAGTCAGTGGACTTGGAACTCTGGAACATAAGTGGGGAAGCTGTCTGTTCAGAGGTGAGACAAAAAGATCTACTTGAAGAGCATCCCACCAATGGACAATGTCCAGAAATGTCTCTCTGTGAAGCATCTATTCAATAGGATGTATTCTGGATCTGCTCAGAGAATCTGCCACTATATTGAGCTGTATATGTATGTGGATGTATACAACCTGAAGAACCAAATGATGGTGGGCTTAGAAATCAGAAGTTTAAAGAGTCAGGCTGCAAAGAAAGTAATATTCTGTGGATCTTTGATTGTTGGTGTACTACATGACTTTAGTATTGTCTGTAAAAAAACTTTTAGAGGACCTGGGACCCAAACAGAGTGAAAGGCTCAAAGACCTAGGATTATAGCCCATATCTCTTTGATACTGATGTAGTCTGAAAACTGTTGATGGGACCACAGACCCAGAACTTTCATGTTTTTGGAGGAAGCTCCACAATGTCAATCAGAATCACCCATGTACAGATCTTGAGTATAAAGAAGAACCTGAAAAATCAGATCCTGATTTAGGGAGATCTGCTGAATCCACCAGCAGAGTTCAGGTTTGAGACAGGGTGAAAGAGGGACTTGAAATTCCAGAGGGAGGCAGTGCTGGAGCCAAACAGTCCTGAGATACCACTGAAATTTCCTCATGTGGAGTTTGGCAAAAGGAACCACAGGAATGGTGGATGCCATGAACTCTAGGGCTCTGAAAAATTCCCTTGCAGGAAGAACAGGAACAGGAAGAAGAAACTGGAAATAAATAAGCAGTCAACAGAGGACCTTGTGAGGCAGAAGAGAAGCCATCATTGGGATTATCTGAATCCTGCAACCCCAAAACTCATGGCCCTGAGATTTGAGAGTGAGGGTGAATCCCATGCTGCACAAGAGAAGGGTAATGAAGTGTAGATTCTGAAGCTGAAGCTGAGAGGGTCTTGAATCAGGTGGTCATCCAGATAAGGAAATATTTGGATGTCCTGAAGTCTACAGAAAGCTACCATAGGGGTCAGACATTTGGTAAATACCATTGGAGCTGTAGAAAGACCAAACGGCTAAGCAGAGAACTGATAATGTGAGGAAGAAACAAAAACAAAAACTTGCTGAAAAGATGATGACTATGAATATGGAGGTAAACATCCTTCAAATCCAGGAAAACCAGTAAAGTCCAGGGAAGCAAAAGAGGGAAAGGATTTGAATAGACAACATCTTGAAGGAAGGGACCTTGAGAAAGGTATTGACATAGGACAGGTCTAGAATGGGCCCGCACAATCACTCCTTCTTGGGAACCAGAAACATTTAAGAATAAAAACAATATTCCCTGTTGAGACAAGGGAACAAGTTGTATGGTTCCCTGTTCAACCAGATCCTACAGAACCAGTGTAAATGAGGAAGCGGGCAAGGAGGAGGCTGAAGAAGACCAGAAAATGTAGGAAGGGGCTTCCAAGCCATACAATAACCATGTTGAATGGAGAGAACCCAGGTGCCTGTGGTTGCCTTTTGCCAAACAGGGAAGGAAAGGGTTAGCCTGAGGGACAGAGGAATCTGGCCAAGGGGAAAGAGAAGCTGGATGTCAAATAGAAGCAGATTTATCAGCAAAAGGTTTTTGGCCTCTAGAACTCTAACTGGATTTATCTGAGGAAATCCACTTAGAAATGCTTCTCCATCTAACAGGTTGTCAAGGCTGTCTATGGAGAAAAGAACATTTTGAAGGATAGTTCCTCTGGAAATTAAGTAAAGGAGAAAAAAAATTGCTTTAAGACCTGCATAACCTTTCCCTTATCCTGCAGGGTTTTAAACAATTCTGCAGCATCAGCAGTAGTGGCTGGTGACTTCAAATCAAAGGAAAGCTGCAGGAGACAACTGAATAGATGTGGCCAACTAGAAAAATTGTGGAGCTATGCTAAAAAATGCAAAAACTGGGACTTTAATTAAATACACTGTCCTGGGTTTCACTGGCAACCCATCATTATGAGAGTCCAATCAAGACAAAATGAATTGTAGAAGAAAAAAAATATTTTAATTCATTGGCTACATGACAGGTTGCTTAATATCTAGATGGAAACAAAAGAGGCATGAAAAAATAAATTACTTTTTAAATACATTACTGGAATGCTAGTCAAAATCAAGTATAAATAAAACAAGCAGCACTCAACTCAAACCATTTCTCCTTGCACTGCAGTTCTAATTATAATTTATATTCAGCTTTATAAATGTACCAAGTAACATGCTGAAAGCAGCAATCTCTGTGATAGCCCCACTTGTAAAAATGTTTCTTATCCAAAAAAGACCTGCTGCCTGACAACTATCTATTTGTTTCATGGGGAAAACATGAGCAAAGTAAAAAAATGAACAGCAAACAAGAAACAAACTCAAGATAAATTGCTTAAAGGATTACTGCACACACTATAGACCGCACATGACAAACTGGCATTCTGTTTAGTTTACAGGTAAAGCCTGCAAAGATGACTGCAAGTCTCCAACACATGTAATGAGCTTCTGAAAATACTATAATCCTGTCCTTTATTACAAATACTGTCATATGCATTTCAATACCTAAGGCTTATACACTATCTAGTTATGTAAATATACTCTGCATGGCAACAACAAAAAGGCTTTCTATGTTGGTAATTCTATAACAGTATGCTTATTAAAGCTTACTTGCATCTTACAGTCTCAGACAAGCTTACCTGATGGTCATTAAAGCATTGCTACTTAAACACAGAGCAAAAGACACTGCAACAAAATGCATTTTCTGAATAAAAAGAAGCATAAATCAACAGTATAAAATATGACAGAAAACCAGAACATTCTTCAAAATGCAGGACAGATGAACAGCCACTGTAGTACTTGTGTCTACCTTGGGTGGGGGATACTCTGCACACATGCACTGCATAAATGCTGCTTGCTTTGCTTGGACACATGCAGAGTCACTACATGAAGGAGTGGGGTGCAACAAGTATGTCACAATCTGAAATATCTCTGGTTGATGGTGATGGCCCTGACACATTTGTCATACCTCTCAGCCTCAGAGCAAGAAATCTGGACAAAGCCATAAACAGAAGTGGGACAGGGGCCCAAAAATAAGAAAAATTTTTAAATACTGCTCTTATAAACTTAGAAAGATAATAGAGTAGTAGGTCTTGCATTAGTATGAATTTTCTGAAGGGTATGAAATCTGAAACTCAAATGTCTGTCATTATTTTCTAACTTCAATCTTTAATGATTTTCAACTAATTTGTCAGAAAACCACAACTTTATGAAAAATGGACCAAAAATGTTATGCAAAAATATAAAATAGCCATACAATACAGCTGGGAACCTGACAAAGAAGGGACACTGTTTAATATTAGTACTATTAACTTGAGCAGCTGACAAAATAAGAGAATCTACATGCATTTCTGAAATTAAAAGTAATATATAACTCTGATCATTACAATTATTATTAATTGTAAACCCTCCACATTTTCTTCCAAATTTGCCATTTTGTGGAAGGATTATTAGGGGGAGAGAAATCAGGGACAGTTGAGATGTTTGGATATACCTAATATTATAGAGTAATTTATTTGTGCATACCTCTCATCCTCTTAATGCAGGAAATCTGGACAAGGCCAAATATATTGGGGGAACATACAAACAGTACTAAAAATTGCTCTTGTACAAACTTAGACACAGTTGACAGAGCAACAGGTCTTGCTTAAACATGCATTTTTCTGAAGTGTATGAAGTCTGAAACTCAATGTCGGTCATTTAGTGACTTCGTGCTTAAATGATTTGCTAGAAAACAACACATTTTATGAGGAACAAACAAAAAAAGAAGCAAAAATCTATTCATTCTGGACAGTTAAGAAGTAATAGTTGAGCCAGGGCTGTCTGAGTTGCCACCCTTCCACCCTCACGAAATCATGGTTGAATGGGGTCTCCCCCGTGCAGCTATTCCAATGTCCAATTTCTTGGCTATTTTGCCCCATTTACCATAACCACTGTAATGTGCATACTACTTTACTTCTATGATAATTTGGATTTCATTTAAAAGTTTTATTTTAAATTTTACAGCACAAAAACTAATAGACATCTGCTAAACAAAGCAATGCAGTCTCACAATGAAAATAGACTTAGCATTAAAACTTTTCTGCCCTTGAAACTCACATTCATTGAAACAGCATTAAAACCCACATTCAAAGAAAATACATTTGGTCAGTGGCAGATAAAGATTAACTTTGGGCTGTTTTCAAATCAAAGGCCCCTTGCACAGGAAACATACATGTGTTCTTTGATACATATTCCTGATTGTATTAAATTATATTCCTTGTATAATACAGTACAGCTGTTAGAGGGCATTTTAAATTTATTGTTTTGAACATTTTTCCAGTAAACAATGAAACAAAATGCATGCACCAATAATGACAAAGCTGCCAAGTTCAGAACATTTCCATCATAAAAGTCTACTCAAACATCTACAAATTATCAGTATCAGCAAATATGTGCAATCTCTGCAGAAGTAAAAGTCATCTAAATAATTCCACATTAAAGAGATCTGTGACTAATAAAGAGGTTGCTGCTAGCAAACAACTTTATATTTCATTTGTTCATCTAAAAATAAAGTGCCTGTTGCCGTTGAGGAATAAATTGCCTATGTTACATTAAGAAATGATAAGCTAGTAATATTGCAATAGGGAAAGGCTGGTAAACTGATAACAGGTTTGTTACTACTTTATCTCTGCCAAAGAGGACATTCTCAGGACTGCAGCATCCAAAGTACAACACAGTACAGTTTCAGCAATGCATCTATATACTGTGGGAGTAGAATCCACAGCCTTCTGCATCAAAAGCAATTACACTACCTGTTGTGCTATTAACAATGCAAGCAGCCTCAGCATAATCAGCATTAAACTTCTCTTCAAACACTCAGCTCCTTGTAAAATCCACTCAACACTCAACTGTATCTCTCAACTTTGAAGCACAAGAAATATCAAAAAAGCCAAAATTTATTGGAGGGGGTGGGACAAAAGCCCAAAAACTAGGGACGCATTTAAACACTGCTTGTATAATTCTGGAAAGTTGCTAGAATAAAATCCTGTGTTACCACCGTGCATTTCACTGCCAAGTCTTGAACCCTTGACCCTGTGCCCTGCAATCAGAGCAACATACCACTATGCCAAATCAGCTGCTTCTTGAAAGACAGGTAGGCTAAAACTTAAATGGCTATCATTTAGTGAATTCAGTTCTCACCATAGCTCTCAACCTCTTAGCAGAAAACACCTAGACAAAGCCAATAATGGGGGAATACAGCTCCCAAACAAATTCAGTTAATTCAGTTCTCACCATAGCTCTCAACCTCTTAGCACAAAAAACTAGACAAAGCCAATAATGGAGGAATACAGACGCATTTCAAATATTGATCTTACAAACAGAAAACTGCTAGAATAAAATGTTTTGTGTTACCATGTACTTTCTGAAGAATATGAAGTCTGAAATTCAGGTGCCTGTCATTATTTACTGAATGCAAAATCCAGCAAACCACAAATTTCACAAGAACAAAAATATGAGGCACAAATTTCACAAGTGATGGTGGGTAGGGAATTCAAGCTCTTGCTACCTGCTCCCAAGGTACAGGGTTTGAGTCTAGCCACCAGGTATATTTAACTTGGGCATCACACACACACACACACATTCTACTGGAGTGCTAGCCATGACAGTCCATTATTGCATTCCTGCAGTAAAATCCATTGTTGCAAAGTTTGTCCATCCTGCAGCAAAGTCCTTCCTTTAAGAGCATGTTGCTACCCAGCCTGCAGATGTTGCAGTTTGATCCCCTTCCAGTCCATGCAGTTGTAACTGCATAGACTTTTGGGATCTCTGCTGTTGAATGCTGTCTTCCTAATCCGGACTGTCTCACCAGCAGTCCAGATTCTGTGCGCATGCTTCAGACTGGGAAATGCTGCAAGTGTTCATGCACAAAGTTCTGGGGCTAGCATTTGTTTTTTTCTTTCCTTTTTCTTTTATTTCTTTTTTACAGCTGGGGGGGCTGCAGTCCTGCATCCCAATTGCACAAGCCACCACTGAGCATTAGTGCCAAAATGATTCTTGCTTTCTAAGTGAAAATTTAAAGGTTTGGCCTTAATATCCTCAGGAAAAGCCTACACGTGAAACCAGGAGGATCTGCTCATAACTGAAGCAGATACAGCTGCCTTAAAGGAGGCATCAGCTGCATCACACCTGCAGTTAATGGAATAGCAAGCTCCCTGAAAGGCAGAGCTCACAAGAGAGAGCAGAAGTCTAACTGTCTGAATTAGGCATGTCAGTCAATCCCTCCCACACACATAGCTGGGAGAGAAGAGCCAAGATATATCTAGTCATGTGTTTTTTTTATTTTCCCATATTTCTCCATAGCACACCTACTCTTGTCAGAAGGCAGAAGCTTGGAAGAGGAAAGCAGTTTGGATAGCTTATCTTTGGACATGGAGACAACAGCAGGATCAAACTTTTATATAAGTACTTATAATCCTCAGGTACCTTTTAAAATCTATCCGGCTCGTTAGGGTCCAACGATGACAGTCAGAAGCCTGAGAAACTGCTGTAAATGTGTCCAACAGGGCAGCTAAGACTAGAGGGACTGGAGAATGTCTGGGTGAGTCCATTTGTAATGTATATTTTGATCCTATGATACTTGGGAGCAATCCCCTTAAAGTATCCCATCATATGATCTACTATATCCCCAAAGGATAGTTCTTCAAAAGGAGAGTCAAGGGCATAAAGAACCTTCTTCATCAGACCACAAAGCCAAAGGAGAGAGAATTTGTGAGGAATATGCTAAGGATGCTTCACCTGAGTCTAACTACTCATCAGAAGAGTCAGAATCCCTAGGTCTCTTAGATGGAGTGGATGAACAGGTAGCAACAAGAGAGGCATACAGTCGCTATGGAGGTTTCAGAGCCATGAGGCCATTAAACAACCCTTGAGAAAAGTCCTTGCACTTGTTCTGTGGATCCTTAGCTACAATAACCAAGTGTTTTTTTTTCTTTTTTAAAAAACAGCTGCCTTGACAAAGACAGGAGGTTCAGGCAACTGTCTGGATTCAGTAAGGGTACCAAGCACCTTTTCCATAACTAAAATTTGGGGAATCACCCTTGGTCCTTCAGATATAATCAGCTGTGGCTACTTCTCTACATCTGTACTAGATGTATGCACAACGTCAGCGGACATGCAAGTAGAAAGCTTTGTGTTGGCCTCCAACTGGGTCGTGGCAGAAGGAACTGGCATTGGCACAGGGCAGTCCTTGGGTTCTTCATCTAACCGAGGGAGATGTCCTATGTAGGCTGTACAGCAGCAGGTTTCACTGTATGCACTTTTAGGCTTTTTCTTAATAGGAAGCTGAACTTCAGTGTCAACACATAGCAGCCTCTTCAACTTCTATCACGCTCACTCCCTCTTCCATCTTAGTTCAAAAGCATGATTGTTGAGATGTACCTTTTCAAATCTGTACTAAGCATAGCTCTACCTTTTGGGTAAAGACACAGCCTGTCCCCTGAATAAAATTGGTCTGTTTGCTAGATTTCTTTCACCCTCCTACAAGTCCTAAGCATTTCTCCCTTGTCTGTTTGTGCAGATGATCAGTGCACTCCATAATCCTGTCTTTCCTCTGTGTATGACCTGGAGAGACAGACAGCAGTTTTCAAACTGCTCCTTCCATCCTCCTCTCTTGGTATCTCTCTATCCGCTCTTTGCCTCTACTTGCTGATACCCCTTCTGACAGATCATTGGATCCTACATGTATCCAGTCCTCCATCTTGCTGATCACTTTGTTCACCTCATTCCACATTTTACTTAATCTAAGCCTAGAGAATAGTTTCAGAAGCATAGCTAAGGAAGGATGAAAGGGCAGCCATCTGATGTGCAAGGTGTTAGGGGTGTGATCTGCAGATTTATTTTTTCTTCTCACATATACATGAGGGTGTAACAAGGACCAGGCACTCCTCCTTAGGGGAAAACGGAAGAGCATCAGCTAGAGAACAGGACTTTTTTTCCCCTCAGCTAAGTAAGGTGAACCAGATGAGACAGCTATCACTACAACTAGGTTTAATAAAATCAGTTCTCTCCTCTCTTCCCTTTGCAATTGGGTTTCTAATGCTCAAAACTATCTTTTCTTTCCCCACACTGGTTCTTCTTTGCTTCCTGTCAACACAAATTGGTTCTCCTTTGCTTCCTGTCCCCCATTAGTTCCGCTTTGCTTCCTCTTCCCACACTGGTTCTCCTTTGCTTCCTGTCCCCACACTAGTTCCCCTTTGCTTCATGTTGTCACATTGGTTCCCCTTTGCTTCCCACCCCATTCCACTATCCCTACTATCTGTAACCTTTCCACCTCCACTTCCACAATTCTTAGTCTTCTTCACTGTCTGGACTTGTTGTTTCCCTCACAACATATATTTAAGCTTTTCTTCATTTCTTCTTTGTACTTCCTACTAATCCTCTTAACTCTTCTGTCTCTCCCTTCTGGCTGAGTATCCCTCCCTGGACACATCCCTCCTGCTCACCTTGCAATGCTGTTTCACACTGGCCACCTTTGACTCTATCTTGCCTTTTCAATTGCCAGTATTCCTTGCATCTCATCTTTCAAAATAGCTTCCTTCTCCTTCTCTTCCTTTTCTTGACTGCAATCCCCAGTTGCTCTGTTCTTACTGTGTGCCATTCCACTTGCCTGTAAATCCTCTAATAACCCTTGCCCATGCCATGCTGACCTTCTTATGTCTGACTGTCTGGTCTACTACTATCTCTAACTCACACACTCTACAATGAAGCTTCCCAATTCTCCTGCAGACCTCACATCCTCTGCCATCCAAAGCTCCCTGAGCCAAACAACTGCCACACATCCTGAGTGCCTCAGAAACCTCTCCCCGTCTCTTCTTATCCAGCCTGTGCTACTAGTTGTTGTACCCAGCCAGACCTTTCTACTGCCTTTGTAGAACAGAACTAGGAATTAAGCCAGTTATTTTAGTAGTAGGCTCGGAAAAGGAGTAAATGTTGTAGTATTGCATTGTGCACTTAGTGGGTGGAAGATATGAAAGGGAAGGTAACTGAAGTTTAGTATGTCTAAATGGAGGTTTCCTTTTAATTACACATCGAACACTCCTCTACAAATGTAAAGAACTAACCAGAGATGTTATATAGTGTCTCACACTTACTTATACCTCATTATACCTTATTTATACCTTACTTACAGACCACAGAAATCAAAGCTGTGTGATTTATAAACCTCTTACCTGCCATAGTGTATCAACGTATCTCTATCCAATGGGTTAAATAGCTACCTGTCTCTGCAAGAGCAAGCTTAATTTTAGTACTCTAACGTTTAAACTACAAGGAATGATGTTGCCACTCACTAGCTAATAAACTGCAAAGTCATCATTCCTTCTATACTCTTCAAAACACCGGCAATATCACTTTATTCTGATCCCTCCCTTTTCTCTCTAGTTACTTGTGAAATATTATCCAAGAAAGTTGCTCCTGCATCAGAAACAGACTGCCTGAATAAATCACTTTACTGGTTGATCTCTCACAATTCAAAACAAAACTGAAGGATCTCCTTGTTCAAGAATACAAATATACATATGATTGGGAGATTGTGACGAGGTTAGCTTCAGTTAGTCTACCCTGTATCACACCTGCCCCATTAGTAGAGCAATGTTTAAATGCCTGAGTGTTTACTGTTTGTATGTTTGCAAATACTATATACCAATTATTTGGTTAAATGTGTGAAGTAAATTTGTACACCAAACCATTGATTTCTACATGCCAAACTATCCCATACTGCAATCTGCCCTGTATTATCAGTAACTGCTTCTTATGTAATAAGTCATAATATGTTTTTCCTTTTTAATGTTAAGGTTGCCTTTGTCATATGTTTCAGGTTATAGCTGAAATGGGTTCTGTACCAGCCAAATATCTACTTAGCAAACTAAAATAAAAACAACTTTCATGTCCCATTGGTGGAGCACTACACTTAATTTTTGTTTCTGCCTTGTTTCTACCTAGTCAGGCCTTGCTACTGTCTTTGTAGGTTTTAATACTAAGCTGGGAAGATAGTTAATGTTGTACATAATGCGGCTGCTTACAGTGGCTGGAAAGTAATGTAAAGGAGGGTAAGTTAAGTTAAATACTTGCCTTTCCTAATATGGTATAATCGACAGTCAACACAAGAGCCACTGTGCTTAAAAATGCAAGACAGGCAAGATGCATAGGGTGAGGGGAATCAAAAAGTCACAAAGTAGTTTTATCTGTTAACTATCAGAATTAAACCCCCATCCTGTTCTTTTTACCTTAAATAAATATGCTATTTTTAGCTCCTCCCATAGTTTAAATTTATTAAGTATATTGGATAAATTGCTCCACTAAAGGACGTTCGAAAAAAACAGAACCACACCTGAAAAAATGAACACGCCACCTTCTGCTTGCAGCACTGTGAGGAAACAACTGAAGCACTGAAACACTCTTTACAAAGAGGATTTAAGTTGGAGCTCTCCAGTTCTTGTGTGAACTGTTAAAATCAATTTATTAGATAAAAATTGATAAAAGATGATAGAAAATCAAAATATGATAAGCGCTTTTGGTTATTGTTAACCTTCTTCAGATCTTGTTGTATCAGAGAGAAACTTCCTTTTTAAGCAAAGCTACCACTCCCATCATTGTGACATCACCTCTTAAAGTAAAAGTAGAGGAAGTTTAATAAGAGCATCAATAATAGAAGCGTAGAAGAGAATATGCGAAGACTAGTAGTACAAGCTGATGATACAGCAGGAAAGAAACAGAAGAATGGTTGTATAGTACATCAAGGAGGAATAAAAGATGCTATTGTGATACGAACACAAGAAGAACTAAGGGAAGACCCTGTAAATACAGCAGGAGAAGTAATAATGTCTCCAAATTCTGGGAATATGAATGGAACAATCCCTACAAAAGGATCAACACAGCTACGTCTTATGCAGCAACCCCCTTTTTTGTTACAGACAACAACAGTTTGGAGTCCGAAGTCTGCAAGCAGAGAAAGGAAAAAAAAGAAAAGTATATTAGTAGACCACAAATATTCATTAATAGTCAATATCTCTAGGCTGTCATTAAGTAATGAACAGCTAAGTGTACTTGAAAAAGGTCTAAGCTTTATACCATCCATATGCTCACCCTTACATGAAATAGTAACAGACCTAAAATGCTTTGGTCGAAATGTTACATTAAAACACATATCTGGGAACAAATATGAAGATGCCAAGAAAAATGGTTATAAGAAACCAAGTAGTTTTGTTCCTGCCATCCATCCCTCAGTGGAAATGTTTACTCGACTTTGTGAGCAGGAAATTTATGAAAACAGACAAGGGAACAAATCAAAGCACTTCTATAATTTGACTTACGATGAATCCCAAGGACTAAATGAACTAAGCATAAAGAAATTGTGATCAGACCAGCTGATAAAGGTGGAGCTATTGTGGTGATGAGCTCTAGTAAATATGTAACTAAAATGGAAGAAATGTTAAACAATAAAGAAACATACTCAGTGGTAAACAAGAAGGAATTAAATGTATTGGTGAGTAGTGTAAAGGATGCTCTTTATGAAATGTTAATGAATAGGATGATAGATAAAAAGTTGTATGATTTCTTTGCAGTTCCTCACCCAACTATATCAGTGATCAGTGGATTACATAAAATACATAAAGACTGCCTTGAACGACCGATGAGGCCAGTAGTGGCAGGTAGAGGCTGGATCACAGAGTCATTATCCATTTGCTTGGAAAATGAATTTAAGAAGCTAATGAGTAAAGCAAGCACAGTTATAAAAGACTCCGCACACATCATACAACATCTATATGGAAGTATGGAAAATATAGGTTCGTTTGAAGATCTGCTCTTGGTAACATTGGATGTGAATAACCTGTTTACATATATACCGAATGACTTTGATATGGAGTCCATCCTTACATTTGCAAGTCCGGTTTTATCCAACACTGGTCTAATTTGCAGCCTATTGGAATTGATACTTGATAACAATGTATTTGCTTATGGTAGTACCTATTATTGCAAAGATGGAGGGTAGCAATGCGAACAGCTATGCAAATTTGGTACTTGCCCAGTGGGAGAAAGAATGGTAGAATGATACCAGGAATCTTTGGAAAGACCAACTGATGATGTATGTGAGGTTTGTGGATGACATCTTTGTTGTGTGGGAAGGAAGTGAAAGCTCACTAAACAACTTTATTGATTTTCTGAGTATGACAATCACTTTTTTGAAGTTTCAAGTCAAAAGTTCATGACCTGTAATAGAGTTTTTGGATGTGAAGCTAAGATTAGATCCAATGAAAGGTATTGAAACAATGGTTTATAGGAAACCTATGTGGTGGAACCACATGTTACATTATTCAAGTATG
This sequence comes from Protopterus annectens, assembly GCF_019279795.1. Classification (NCBI taxonomy): domain Eukaryota; kingdom Metazoa; phylum Chordata; order Ceratodontiformes; family Protopteridae; genus Protopterus; species Protopterus annectens. The sequence continues at coordinate 766,353,384 of NC_056750.1, forward strand.
CATCACAGACATATATTTCAAAATATAGTAGATAATCAGGCAACACGAGTGTCGAAATTATGTACAAGTGAAGACATAGCTGATGGAACATGAAACGCTGTTAAATAACTTTGTGGAGAGAGGTTGTGGACAGAAAAAGATTTCAAAAGAAAAAGACCAAATATTGAAAATACGGGAGCAAAAAGGCAGCTCATACTACTCAAAATGGAAGAAACAAGAGACAGAATGAACTAATAAAGGTTGCCCTACAGGAAATAAAGTAAAGTGCACGATTACTTACAGTACAGACAATGCAGCAATCTGTGATGCTACTAAGAAATATTGTCTGATTTTAACATCAGATATCAGAATCAGAGAAATTGTGGGACAGAATCTGAGTTTTGCATTCAAGAATAAAAAGAACTTAAAGAGGCTACTATGTCAAAAAGACTGAATAGAAATGACAAAGGAAATGGCTCAAATAGCTCCCCTATGAATGAATAAAGGTACACGTAAATGTGGCTCTTGTAAAGCTTGCCCATGGATAAATACACAGAATATATTTACACATCTGGTGACACATAGGAATTATATCTTCCATGGATCAGTGAATTGTCACAGCAGAAATATAATATACGTTGCAACTTGTATTACCTCTGCCGCCTATTACGTGGGCAAAATGAATAGAAAGTTTAAAGAATGTATTCTTCATCACATATGGGATATAAAAAATAAAATAGAACATAATTCCCTGTACCAACATATTTCAAAGCTTAAGGATCATACTTTTAGGTTTATGGCCCTTTCATGTATTAAGGAAAATATACAAGGTGGAGATCTAGCAAATTAAATGGAAGCTGAGGAAGCAAGGTGGATTATGGACCCGAGAACAGACCACCCTCCAGGACTGAATGGGATAGTACCCTTAAGACCTATACTGAAAGAGCGAGGTCTGAAAAACAAGAAGTAAAAAAACTCTACTTTTACTTTAAGGGATGATGTCACAATGATGGGAGTGGTAGCTTTGCTTAAAAAAGGAAGTTTCTCTCTGATACAAGAAGATCTGAAGAAGGTTAACAATAACCGAAAGCGCTTATCTTATTTTGATTTTCTATCATCTTTTATCAAGTTTTATCTAATAAAGTGATTTTAACAGTTCACACAAGAATTGGAGAGCTCCAACTTACATCGCGGTTTGTAGAGAGTTTCAGTGCTTCAGTTGTTTCCTCACAGTGCTGCAAGCAGGAGGTGGCGTGTTCATTTTTTCTTGTAAAGTTTAAATTTAGTTAATAATTTAGGATCTGCATCTCTCACAATCTAAACCCAAAGATGTTCACAGAGATTAAACCATGTCCAGTGAGGATTAGCTAGCACCTTCCAGCCCAGTGCACAAACTGTTTCACTCATTCGGTCAACTCCAGTTACCCTGTTGACTTTAAAAAATGTCTGTCCAAGGAAATTTTACTAACAAGCAAACTAGTAAACAAAAACATTTATTTAATATTAGTTTAGTTTTTTAATGATTTATTCATTTTGTTTCTGCCCTCACACAACCTTTACACAAGGGCTCAGGTGCTTGGTGTACAATGGAGCGATGCAGATTTTAGGTGTGTGTAGTCTATCCCGTGTCAGACTGATCGGGTTCCTGTCCATGCTACTACAAGATCATGTCTCAGAAGCTGACTACAAAACTGCTAATAGTTGTTATTCCTGAAACAATGAACACACAACCGCCCCTCGAGGAGAACAAGCAGGCTATCAATCACTCACTGTTCTGTCTGTCCAGCCAACCAGCTCCTAAGCCACCAACTATCATGAGGCTGCCAAAAGCACCTATGTCAACTCAGAGTTTTTTTATTTTGATTTTATCAGACATCATGCAGTGAATATAATTCCTCTGCAAACCAGTGATGATCATATCACAGCCTTCACTGACTCCCAACGCATTGCACTGCTTCCTTGTTACTGAAGAAGAAAAAAGGAGAACACACAAAAATTTTAACAGCATTAGTATCACACACTTCTGATTTGAGTCCCTGTAGTTTGTGATGTTATTGTTCCAGCATGACAGGCAGTGAAGGGCTACAAAACAATTTCCGAATGCTTTAGCAAATGGTTAGATGGAGACATGTTAGCTTGATGCATGCAATGATCAGCCCTGCTTAAGTAACAGTGACATACCCCATTATAAATAAGAGATATGCATTACATGATACAAGGCTTACAACCATAATTAATGTATCAGATGGAATAGTTAAGTTTAATTCACAGCACCAAAGCCACAGGAAGAAGTTATCATTTTATACACTAATTCATATTCTGTTCACCTTTAGCATTAATCTTTCCTCTATCATAATATTCCTAGCATTATTTAGTCCCTAAAGATTTGGGGATGTACGGCCAATTATTTATTTATTTATTTTTTTTGTGGGGGGGGGGATTAAAGCTGGATAAATGGATACAAGCACATTTTTATCTTTAGTCACCAAGTTTCATCTTTGCAAAAGTGCAATGCAATATTACGTTATTTCCAGCCTCTCCTAATCTGAAGGCACAGGTAGGAGGAATATAACATTAGAGTGGCAGTAATGTACTTTTTGAATTTGGTGAGTGAATTAGCTCTAGGTTTAGAAGGGGAGATGCGGGCTATGGAGGAAGGACATAGAATAAAAGGAGGGGGTATGGAACAGCGAAGACCTTATATCTTATTTCCATGCTTTTGAATATGGTATAGGAATTTTAATGTATGCCTGAGAAGTGTTTAATGCCTAATTACAAATTTTGGTGATCATCATTAATATACAATGGCACATAAGCATGTAAAATAACGAAATGTATTCAAAGTGCTTGAGGAAGCAAAGTTCCCGTAAACGTCCCGAATGCCGTGTTTTGTAGCCATATAAAAGGCACTGTGAAATCCGTATTATTTGCCTTCCATACCTAGCTACAGTACCCAAAATTGGTTTGCTATAGATTTGGATCTACTAAAGCTGAGTGAGTAGAACTAATCAAAACAAGACCTTGTTTATTAAAACTATGCAAATCAGCAGCTAAGATTAACAGAATTTCATAAGTTTATCAAAATGGTAAAAGTAAGGCATACAAAGGATAAGTCTCCATTTCAGAGTGACAGACTGAATATTCTCCAGGAGCTTAGCAAGGAGACAAGCTTCACACATCTTTCACCTTTAAATATTACTACTCAAAGGTTAAACATGTAGAGAAGGTGCTGGTAGAACTGTATCCCTCTTCCCATTCTATGCATGACCTCATAATTATAATAGATCACCTTCATTTGGAAGATGGGATGAACTTGCCCCACCCTTACAAAATACTACTAAATATTTACTTCTCATTTTGGAGCTGTGTGCTGTTTCATGTCTCAGATTATCATTATATTACTTTGTTTGGGCAGCAATGAAATACTGCAGCTTCTGTGCCGGTTTGTAAAATTTTGAGCAACAAAATTTGTCCCGATCCCCTTTAATAAACACACACCACACTGAATGGCATTTAATGACCTTTATTAAACTTCTATAAATTCAACTTTATTAACCAGTATTATTCACTAATTACAACATAAACATCCATATATCTGTTAACTAGGGCAGCGTGACCTCACTCACCCTAACCCAATAAGCAGTGTCCTTACCTCCGCTCACTTATTTTACTTATCAAGCAGTCACGCTTGCAGAAAGTCCATTAAGCCCCTACCCTTACTTCATTTCCTTCCGATCATCCTACATGGCTATCGGCCCTGGGGCCTATACAAGCCCAGCCAAAAAGGTACCCTGGCTTTTGCCACATTACTTCAATTACTATTTCTGCCTAACCGACTCTTGAAGATGTGCCTGGACAAACCGGTTTGTTACCAAACCTCATTTGTGCTGATGGCATTTACTTGATTAACCTTATCCGACAAAAACATTAATTTGGGGTTTTCACTTGCCTAGAAGCATTTAAAGTTAACTCAGTACATTCAGAATACTGAAATGGGAAATGTGCCAGCTCCAAAAGCAAATTATGTGTAAAAGAAACAGGTATAGATCTCTTTTACTAAATAACATTCTAGTTTAGTTTGTGAAAGGTTATTATTTATGTCATAATTAGTGTCCTAAGATGCTCCTGACACATTACTGAGTGTTATGGATGAACTCCTTGCCTTTTACCATTTGTATGTTTTCTATTCTTAAAACTACGAACATAACCCTACACATCATCTTCATAAAATATATTTTACATTCCATGTCAGTAACTAACTACTAAATGATTTTCCATGTATGCAGCTCATGCTCAGTTTTTAATGTGCCTCTAAGCATAGCTACAGACACATTAAAGAATTGGAATCATTAGCAAGGTGTGTTTAAAAAAATACAAAAGCCCAGATATGGCTTTTATTGCCTCATTTTAATTTGAAATAATGTACCGTCCCTTGCTTTTTTTTGCTTTACTGCATTCCAGCAAAGCTTTGTCTGACTGCAATGCAGTTTTTTTATTTATTTAGTTGTATCACACTTTTTGAAGAATACTTTTTGTCTGTTGTGTTAGATAACTAAACATTTGACAGAAGGCATGCCAAGAAACATGTAAATTTATGTGAAAGCTGGAAATGCTCATTGCAGTCAGAGCCAGTATTTGTTTGCTACAGCTTTTTTTTTAAAAAAAGTAGGAGTTTATCTTGATAGATAGGAAATGCTCTTTTTAAATGTTATACTGATGGTCAAATGCACCAGTCTTCACAGCAGTATCATAAGCAGGTCTTATCCAGAGAGTACTGTTTTAGGCATTCTGAATGAGTTGCATGTTGCCTTATATCGCTACATACTGCAGAAAGGCTGCTATGTACAGTGAATGTTTACAGCTATAGAATGCATACAGTAAAACTAATTTGAAACACATTATTAAGCTAAATTCTGGATACATCATATACAAATTGTAGTAAGCTGTGTACACATGATTAGGATGCTTGTAGCAGCAGAATGAATGAAAGAAAGATTTTTACATACCTATTTATGTCTGACAACTCTGAATAATGTGCATCATAAAGAGAAACATCATATTTTGTGGGGCATTTATTCATAACTAAAGTTTATACCTTTGTTAAAATTTTTACAACAAACTAAAATTAATTTGCAGATGTGATCAAGCACTGATATCCAACTGCATGACCTACACATAGGAATAATGACCATTCGTGGGTGCTAGAGTGGCTGGGGGGACATGAACTGCTAACATGACTCCCCAGTATAATTCATATTAAAGTGAATTACTCTATTTATCAAATGCAGACACAGTATAATTAAAATGCCTGATAAAATGCTACAAACAAAATAAAAAATAAAAACTGCCCTGTTGCTCATTATTCTGGATTCTATTTGAAATGATGAGGAGTCAGAATTCCAGTTTATTTTGTACTTTGGTCTTATCCCTAGACATGTTGATAAACAGCTGTGGATTACCACATTTTTGTTGGTTTTACATTAGCAGTTAAAATAGGAAGTATTATGTACTAAACTTCATGTGAACATTTTTACTGTTTTAAAATATGGTTTTAATTATGGCATTAGTGTCTTGGCTTTGTAGTGCAGGGGAAGGAGCCCTATCGGCGACCCAGATGACTGGGTAGATAGAAAAAGGGCATGATAGGATTTCTCATGCAGAGACTGGGGAAACTAGATGCTGTGCTTTGAGTTGGTGGACGAGGACACTTGTTGGCACACACCTCTTGTGGCAGCAAGGAAACAGGCCAGCAATTAAACTCCTTGCATGTCCCATCTTCTTCATCTGAAACAAACATGCATGGGAGCGTAGGGCTAATCAGCTAAACACAGACCACCACTGATGCCTGCCTGAATGAAAGCTTCATTTGGCTGATTCTTGCCCTCAAGGATGTGGAAATGGATGGGTGATTAATTGAGAGGAGGATTACAGCTGGCAGGCAGTGTGGGCAAAAATGTGCGAGATATGTATACACAAACACACGTGTGTGTGTGTGTGTGTGTGTGTGTGTGTGTATAAAAATCTCATAGGAGGTTATTAGGCTAATGGGCCCAGGGCCCTTTCAAGCCTAGCCAAATTCAACACGTGTTCCCAAGAGTGTCTGGTTCAAGCAGACAACTAAAATCAGCACCTATTGCCCCTGTCCAAGAGGAACACAGGTGGAACCCCTGGGATGAATTTCCAGTTACCTATCCAAGCAATCTCTGTGAGACAAATCTGTCTCTCCAGCAAATTCTGTTGATATCACATACTAGGTTAAGGTCTTTTGAGCGAGTGACCCGTGTGCCATTTGACTTGCGAATGTGCAGCATTTCCATTAAAGTAGGTCAAGATTGCTCTGTATGCAAGAAACAGGTTACCTCTGAGCAGTCTGCACAACACAGAGTAAAGTGACAATGATCTCAATCTATCTCTATAAGACAGATCTTGAAGACCCTGAATTTTCTTTATAAGGAACCTTTGTGGTTTCTGCAATTACTGCAGGTGTTTGGTAAGGAACATACCAAAAGGAGCACTGTACTTGATTACTGGCCTGATGAGGGAGGAGTACCGGGGGGGGGGGGGTTATAACCGCTTTTTCTCTGGAGGCAATACCCTTATTTATGAGATGAGCAATATAAAATGCCCTTCTTACCTCTGTGGAGACATGCTGATCGAAGTTAAAGTTGCTATCAATCTGTGTGCCCAGATCTCTCACCACTGACTGTGTCCTTAGGGTTTTGCCATTGATGTGGTAGTTCGCTGAAACATCACCCTTGCTGAAGGGGATGATAAACGTAAAGCAGAAAAAGGTATTAAGACCATGACTTTGGCACCAGTCATTATTCTTAGTGAAACCTTCTTGCAGGATGTTGACATCGCTAGAAGTTTCAATGATCGTGCCCAGTTTGCAGTCATCAGCAAACTTTGTCAGACACAGTCCTTTAGTTTTAACCTGTACTTTGGAGAAGTAGATTCTAAACAGTAGGGGTCACAGTACAGATTCCTGCGGAACACCACTGGTTAAGGGTCTGCTGGAAGAGGTGGAGTTCCCTATTTTAACAATGTGAGTTCTATTAGTGATCCAGTTTGCAACCCACCTAACAATATATAGGCTGATACCCATATATGGGTTTACTTCAAAATAATGAAATCTCATGACATTGAAACTCAAAACATTGAGACCATAACATTGAAAACCCAAAACACGAAAACTCAGAACACTGAAAGTGTGCTTCATAACACAAGAAACTACAACGTACATGTAAATAACAGCCCCTCCACCTATAACAACACCAAAGTAAGAAACGCACTTTTTACTACATTTCTGCAGCCCTCACACCCCCCCCCATAAATTAAATACACCAACTCCTAGATCACAATACAGTGGAAAAAAGTTAATTTCCTAACCCCACTGAAACATGATCACCATACAGAATGTTAACTTATGAATGTGTTGCTTTCATGGGAGTTACTTTAGTGTTCTGAGAAGTGCTGGGAGAAGTGAGTAGGGGAAAAGTGTTTATTTTGCCAATCTGTATGTGTTTTATAGGCCATACAGGTAAGTGATTAAGACATTATGTTTACATTCTGTATGGTGATCATGATACAGTGAGGTTAGGAAATTAAATTCGATCTTGGAATTGGTATATTTAATTTACGGGGAGGGCAGGGTATCTTGTCCCCCCTGCAGAAATGTAGTAAAAAGTGTGTTTGTTAGTTTGGTGGTGTTACAGGTGGAGGGGATGTTATTTACATGTCTGTTGTAATTTTCAATCTTATGAGGCAAAGTTTCAGTGTTCTGAGTTTTCATTGTTATGGTCTCATGTTTTGAGTTTCAGTGTTATGACATTTCAATGTTTTGAAGTAGACTCATATATATATATATATATATATATATATATATATATATATATATATGGGTATCACACACACACACACAAAATATACATCTATATACATACATTGCATCAGTATAGAACTTGAGTTTGTGGTATACCAGGACACTGATAAAAACTAGGTATACTTTATAAATGAAGGAAAACCAGATATACTGTCAAAAAGGTATTCCATTATATATATATATATATATATATATATATATATATATATATATATATATATATATATATATATATATATATATATATAAACCCTGTTCCCACTGTAGTGTGATCCTGAAGTTAGTATATATAGCTGGGGGGGTGTAGTCCCCCACATAGTTTGGGTATATATTATTTTCTGGAAAGAGTTATTCATTTGACTTGTAAGAATCCATGTCTATGGCTTACAAATTTTAAAACAGGTGGGGGGCTACACCCCACACCCCACCTTACTATATATACTAACCCCAGGATCGCACTACAGTGGGGAACAAGGTATATGCCTGTTTAGATGAAATGAGTTTCAGTCAAATGAGTTTTCACTGAAGTGAGCTTTCAGTAAATTGTGCTTAGGCAATTAATTTTCAGTGAAACGAGGCTTCGATGAAATGAGTTTCAGTGAAATGTGTTTTCTATCAAAGTAGACATATATATATATATATATATATATATACATATATATATATAGTTAGTTACATTTCAAAACATCGAACTGCTGAAATATTGAAGACCATATGGTTGAGACCATATGATCGATATTTTAGAAGATAGATCTTTTCAAATTGTAATAAAACAAAATAAGAAAAAAACAAGATGATGTTACTGCAGGGGGGCAAGCCCCCCTGCACCCCCACACCCCCCTACGTAAATATACAAATTTAAGATTGCGCGACATTGACAATACAGTGCAGAATGGGAAATTCTCCTATTCCCTGCTGTAGCGCAATCTTGGAGTTGGTATATTTAAGTAGGAGAGGTGTGGGGGGCACAGCCCCCCACAATTTGTGGTGCAGGGGGGCTTGCCTCCCTGCAATAATGTCTTCTTGTCTTTTTCTTTTTTTCTTTTTTTACAATTTGAAAAGATCGATCTTCTGAAATATTGATCATATGATCTTTGATATTTCAGCAGTTCGATGTTTTTAAATGTAACCATATATATATAGATATATATATATATATATATATATATATATATATATACACACACACATACACACACACATACACACACACACAATGTAAATGTGCCATGAAAATAGCAAGAGACAATACTATACAAATAATAATACTAATAAAATAAAACCTTACTCGGTCCAAGAAACCACTGACTGCTCCCTGTTTTTCAGTTCCTACCACCTACACCTTTTATTTCACATATAAGATATCCTTATTTACAGATAAACCCTTGGCCCATTTATTTAACATTTCCCAATCTTTGTGGAACTATTGTTGCACCTCAAATCCCCCATTTTATAGACTCATTCTAGAGCAGGGCATTTAAGCAAGTGTCTTAAAGGAATTTGTTTTCCAACAACTCTATGACTTCCTTGGTAACAACTATGTTCCTCCTCCCTTGCATTATGCATTGAAACTTGGCTTTACTCTCCTTTCTGTTCTTTAGTCTATTAGAAATATCAATTACTAACAAAGCACATATTAACTTTAACTTACTTTTTGACATAAAGTGAATCTTTGTTTAAGATGATCATTGATACCGTTCAATACATTTGCAAAGACTGTTGTCCCTGATCCTTTACCAGCTACCACAGTAATGGAAGCACTCTAGTATCTGTTGGAAGCACATTAATAAATCTCAATATCTACAAGGTATCTGTTGGAAACACATTAATAAATGTCAACAGCTACAAGGAGTGACTTTTTTTTCTGAGGCATATTTTGGAAAGACAGTGCAGTTGCATACAAAAGGGCAGTGTTAATTGCTCAAAGTATTTGTTTTCTTGCAGACAATTCTCAAGTTTCAAATTTATTTCTGGAATACAAAGTTATCCAGTTTGGAAAAAATATCATGCTATGAATTATGCAGTTTGTAAGTTTGCCACTGTAGAAGTCTTACTTGTGGTTTATTTTACTAAGAATTATTCAATTTTCTACACTGCCAACATGATTATGAAATAATTCATGAATATTTACATGTGATGAAGGAAAGCAAAGTAGATAATGCATTAAATACTCATAATGAAACGTATTTTGGTTTTAAATACTTTCTATTCCATTCTATGGAAAAGGTGCAAAGATACATCAAAGATGGAAAACTGGATGCAGTTTCTGAACTGAAGGAGTGTAATTGGAAGATGCAATCTAATGTGACCAAATTGCCCAGTTTATATAAAATTATTAGTGTAAAGCTCCCTGTTTAAACAGAATGATTCAAAACAATGAATTCATTCTAATTGTTTCTAACTGAGTTTAATTATGTGAATTTACTTTCTACTAATTGCTTTAAATGTATGATTGAATAGCATAAAACAGGTTCACAAGCAATGTTTCTCTGCATTATGAATAAATATTTTTATTATACAAAAGTGCTTATTATGTTTCAGTACCATGTTTCACTGAGTATTGTTGCTGATGTCAACTTATTTTTCTCAGTAGGCTTCTACTCAGCTGTGTTTCTCAACAATCAGTTCTTGGTTCTCTGCTCTTTTAATTATTTATCAATAACCTTTCTTGAGAACTGCTTCATCTTAAATTTAGCCTGCTTACAGATGACTCTTCTTGGCTGGTTACAGCAAAACTCACACCTTGCAAACATTAAGCTTTAGACATTCTCTGCATTTTGGTATGGTTCCAGGACTAAATAAATTAAAATATAAATATCTCACCCCTTAAATAAACCAATCACCTAGGTTATACACATTAATTACCTCAACATTTAGCTGAATCCACTGCTGAACCTTTCCAGTTTTACAGAAAGATGTACTGTTAACACACCCTCTCTTGTTTCTCTAATGAATGCAGAATGGCAGAGGCTAAACTGTTTTACTCACAAAGCTTGAAAATGCTCTTGATTCCTTATGTTCATTCACAAAATTTGCTACACCATTATAGCAACTGGCCATAGTGTGCACCGCTGTGACTTCAAGACAAATGCAAAATGTCCCTCAAAGACTTAACTTTCTGTTTCTGATTTTTCTGCATAACTTGGTTCATTAGTTCATATGTAACTTAATCAATTTTCCTGCACCAGATTTCTTTGCTCCACCAGAAGTGAATTTAAGGCCATGGTTTCCACCTCATCTTTCCAATCACGTGGAGCCCTTACTCTTGATAGATACAATTTTTCCTTTCAAAGGGCAAAAGAATCTTCTTAAAACATGAATCATCTTAGAAGTAAACCCAAGCATGTCACTTTTAAAATCAATCTTCTCTTAATAATTTACTATCATTTTTTTTACACATGCAAGATACCTCCAGAGATGGCCATTTTTAAATTAGCATTAGAATTATGGACTTAGCCATTTTTAAATTAGCATTATACTTATGGATTTAAAGAAAGCTTTAACTGAGCATAAAACATTTGCATTCAAATAAGCACATACTGTCAAATAGTTTTGATTGGCATATAAATCTATTTGCATTTCACAGTAATATTTCTTTCTAATTTTTTGCCCTGGCTACACGAGCAAACTTTGGCAAATACATGCCTGACATTCAAAAGTATGAACATGCCTACACAGATCAGTGGAGCTCAAATGGTCTTACAAGATTATTGAAGCATTTTTGGAGGAAGGAATCACAACCTTGTATCCTGCATTGTGGGGGATGCACCCCCAATCTCTGCTTCTTGTATGTACTAACTCTGGTATTGCTGTATCTCTGAGACAGGGGAACTCTCTGAGGTACCATAGCCTCAGAATTAGACAATTAGTGTATAGCAAAGCTAATTACACTTCAGTGCTCACAGCTCTGTGATGAATGGAAGTGCGCCAAATATCTATCCTGCTACCATTTGCTACACATGCTGTCTTGTGCTTGGGTTATGGTTGAAAGGGTTGATCAGACCAATACACAGCAGCACCCGTTCCTATAAACCAAAAATCATTGTTAAGTCTTCAAAAACACAGTTTTGTCTAGGCTAGAGAGGACCTGATGCAAAAATGCAAACATTTCTCAATGACTTCTCACAACACAGATCAGAAAATGATGAATGAACATTTCCTGTATTTTTTTTTACATAGGAAGGAAGACCTGTGCACCCTACTTGTGGGTTTCCTCCAAATCCCCCTTATTACTTATTCTGAACACCACAGAAGTAACTATTACTCTAGAAAAAGTTAATACTGCTTTTCATAAGAACATTAAGAATTTTCTTGTGTCTTCAGTGACTTTGGAAATTGCCAAATCACTGTGCGTAACTCATTCAGGCTTACAACAGATTTTTTTGTATTCTTCCAGTTCACACCCACAGCTCCTTATTGTGTTCAGACCTTTTTTGGATCTGGCTTCTTTAACATAAGCACTATTAGAATGAGCAAGGTGTTATTAACAACATGATGCTAAGACTGTTAGCCTAGGATGTCCTGCAGTAGAGAAACTAATCACTGTCTCTCACTTATTATTCATATTAATATTCATATTTTCATAACTGAGAGCCATATCTGTTATCGAAGGGTGTGCTGTTACATGCTATGGTAGGGCACTAAAAGTCCGTCAGTATCCATTTACATAACACTATACCCGAGATATTCTTGTTTATTAGTAACTGTGAAAATAAGCAGTATTTATATATGTACTTCATACTTCAAAAAGCAAGTGTCTTATAAATTATTACATGACATCAGATGAAACCTTAGATGATGCTGAAGAAAAAATGTCTGATATTTTCACTGCAAGTTGCACATTTTGAGAAAACATCAATGTTATTTATATTGTTCTAGCATATGTTATCACATTTCTGTAAATATCTCCATAGACATATACTCCTAGAGGAATTTCTTGTTGTCATGTGAACGCTTGTGTGTGGTTACCAAAATGTTCTAATGCTATATGAGGAGGTTGTACTGTTTCCAAAATATGATAATTTGTTTGTAAAAATTTAGCAAAAAGTACAATTTTGGGTTTGTGTGGATTGTAATATATTGTAGCATTTATGGAAAGACTGTGAATGCACTAACTATTATCAGAGTAAAGAATACTTACCGATTCACACTGCTGTATGTGCAGTTATATCTTTTATCAATTTGTCACTTGTTATTTATATGTTCATATTTGTGCTCCTATGTTATTGAGGGGAATGGTGTGAAATGCAGTGCTGTGAGATAGGAAAACTCATTGTGAGTGTCCACTTATATCACACTATGCCTGAGGTATTGCTTGTTGTTTGTTACTTATTATGAAAATAAACAATATTTCCATGTATACCTAATGCTTCAAAAACAAGTGACTTACAAACTGTTGCATGATATCAGGTAAAACCTTGGATATTAAAAATGAACAAAGAACACCAGCTGTACCACAGCAACAAAATTTATTGATATAGTAAGCGCATTCTTTGGTACATTGGGACCGTTCCTTTATTTTTTACAATGAGACATATAATAAATATGTAGTATGGTATACAAGGTTTGTGGATGATATCTTTTTGTTCTGGCAGGGTATTGAACCCGATTTTAATGCATTTATTCAACATTTAAATGAGACCACTGAATTTCTGACATTTACACATAAGTATTCAGTTCATGAAATTGAATTTTTAGATGTCAAGGTTAGTAAAGATCAGTTAAAGACTGTTAGGACTAGTCTATACAGAAAGCCAGTGAGGAAAAATAATTTGTTGCAATATACAAGTATGCATCCGAACCATACGAAACGCACCGTAATTAAAGGGCAGGTGTTTAGAGTAATGCGACTCTATAATGATGATGATCAGCTACATGCAGCACTCCAGAAATTGAAATATGAGTTTGTGGAGAGGGGTTACGACAGTCAAGTTACTGATAGGTATATTGATGAAGCTTGGGAGACTAGAGGTGATTGTTGTAAACCCTATTTTAGAGATAGACTAGCTACGAGCCCTATTAATAATACAGAAGCTAGAAGTGTAAGAGCACAGAAAGATGGGAGTGATAATAAATTAAGGATGCCACTAACTTTTGCCAGTAATATTAGTACAGTATGTGATGTTATTAATAGGAATTGGGGTATTCTTTCTACTGTGGATGGGTTGAAAGATGTGATTGATAAAAAAACGTATTTTACTTTTCAAAACAATAAATCTTTGAAGAGCCATCTATGTTTTAGGTTTAATGAGCCTAATAACCTGAATAAGTCTGATAGGATAGGCACATATGCCTATAGAAGTTGTATGGCTTGTACACATATTCACTCAGGTAGTAATTTCATACATCCGCATATAGGTTTTAGATTTAATAGTACCCATTACGCAGACTGCAAGATTTCCACTGTTGTTTATTTAGCATACTGCATGATATGTGTTTCATTTTATATTGGTAAACCCAACAGATGCCTTAAAGACAGACTATTGGAGCACTATCAAGATATTAAAAATGGTAAAGAGAGTAGTGCTCTTGCTATGCACAATCAAAAAGAAGGATCCTGTCATATATTTAAATTTTTAGTTCTGGAGATTTTAACTAATAATAAAAGAGGAGGTGATTTAGTAAACCATAGTGAAGCTGCTGAACAGAGATGGATCATGATAAATTCCCTGATTTAAACAATAAGGTGTCTCTTAAACTTTTGTTAAAGACTAGGCCTCTAAAACATTAGGTGGCAATATTAGTTTTTATAATTTATGATTATTATTAATATGCAATATATAATTATTCTCCATTTTGTTTATTATTTATGATTAGCATTGCAAGTAAGTTATATAGACTTTGTGTCATTTTGGTATGTATTGATGTTACTGTGTTTTTAAATGTTGATTGTTTTTAATTAATGTTACTATTTAAGCTTTGTAATGTTTTTTATCTGAAGTCTGATGAATAGGTTGAATCCTTTAAAGCGCTTACTATAGCAATACATTTTGTTGCTGTGGTATGGCTGATGTTCTTTGTTCGTTTTTAGTTTGAGTTTGTGCACCGGCTGTTTCATTAGTTGGAGAGAGATTTGTACTTCCAAAACCTTAGATATTCTCTACGATATTTTCACTGTAAATTACACATCTTTAGTTATATTTAGTACTATCTATTTTACTAAGTATATAGTTAAGTGTATGTTTTTCATATTTCTGTAAATATTTTAATAAACATGCATTCATAGAGGAATTTCTTATTGTTATTTTATTAACACCTTTTTGTATCACAATGTTAACAAAAATATTCTAACAATATATGTCTAGGTAGTACAGTTTCCAAGACATGATCATTTGTTTGTGAAAATTTAACAAAAATATAATTTGTGGTTTGCGTGCATTATGTGTTATGGTATTTAGGGAAAGACTATAAATGCACTTACAATCATCACTGCAAAGAATACCTCTTACTGACAACATTGCTGTTTGTACAATTTTAATAGCTTTTAGTGTTCACAAAATATTTACGTGTTTATCTTATGCTTTTTAATTTTATGTTTTAGAAAATGCTCTGGAATGCAAGGTGTTTAGGCTGCCAAAGGTGTGACATGTCACACCATGTAGGAGTTAAGCAGTTAAATTTGTGAGATTCAGGTGTATACACTTCAGAAAAATAAAAATGTGTATATTAGCTGGGGATGTGCCTTGTTGCTCATTTGCAGTTGCAAAATGTGTAACTGCCCTTTATTTTTAAATGACATGAATATTATTTATCTCTTGTGATACAAAAAGGTGTTAATAAAATAAGGTTAGAGTAGAGCACAAAATCCGTCATAAACAGTTAATCAGTTACTTCTTATTCCAAGGGTTGAGGGTTTGAATCTTTCCACATTCCTTTGCTTACTGTGCTACCTTAAGCAAGTCGCTTAACCAGACAATGTTTTGGGGCATTTGGGAATTTGGGCTAGGCTGCTTAATGGTCTCCTGGTCTGTATGTCCAGTAACATTCTATGAAACTATAAAAATGTTATATAAGCATGATTTACTCTTGGTTGGTGATATCTGCATAACTCGTATGTAATGTGTGAGAAAGCACCAAAATTCTATTTTGGCTGCTCAAAATACATCCAAAAATATTTGACAAGAATAAGTTTAGTATTAACCCTTATGTTTACTAAAGCAGGACTTCATTCTATTAATGGTGAAAGCAAATATGAAATCATCAGGTATTAAAGTTTTTAATGGCTAAGCATTGAAGGATAACTACAAGTCACATTAATTACCCACCACTCACTTTTTAGAGAAACAGTGTGGTGCATAGCAAAGCTGAGAGATACATCCCATCAGGAGACAATTGTTAACTAATTCAGCTCATCATGTTCATAGTTTGCTTCCTTTTCTTTAGCTTTTTATGGAAAAAAAGATTAAAGATTAATTTGACAAATGGAAAGACCTGTAAAATAACCCTTTCCTCATTGGATGCATCCATCAGGTTCTTCGTGGTTTGTTAGTTTTTTTCTTTGTAAGTCTTACAAAGTTGCAAATTCCATCTTGATACTTGATATGTTTAAGGATGCTTAACTTGATCTGTAAATCACATTCACGGTCTTATGTAAATGTAGATGAAAAAGTTAAGATTAAAGTTTTGCCAGAGTCACTTTACCAGCATCAGACATGCAATTTCTGCTAACCCATGTTGTAATCGTATAACCTTATTCATGTGGTCTGATGATTTGGCTAGACTAAAACTGAATATTCTTTTGAATGAGAACTAGAAAACTCCATCCTTCTGCCCCCTCACCCTTGGTTTATATTATTTTGTCTTGTTCTAATATTTGTAGGAATTGTCTCACACCACTTTGTAGGCTCATGTTGTAATTAAGTACCATTAGATTTTATAGGGCTGCATCAGCCAATGTGCCCTGCTACTGACAAACAGGTTTCTGGACGACACCCACAAGCTTGGTGGACTTCGATATTAAGGACTTTTATTTAAGTAAAACCACTGCTTATATCTGTTGTTTACTCTTAGTCTGAGCTGAATGGAGTGTTGTTTTCTTTTACTTTTTTATTTTTTCTGCTGAAAGTTCCCAAAGTGACCTTATAATATTTTAAAGGATGTGTGTTATTAAAATGTGTTAAACATCAACAAAAAGTTTTTGGTTGCCCATAGCACTGAATTGTAGCACATTCTGATTTATAAATATTTACACTTTGCAAATGATACACTATTAGTTTGAATACTTAAAATTAGCAAAGCCTTCCAAACGCAAGTCTAGATAATTATTTTAACCATTGTCATTTTGTATTATGCACAGTGATTGAGTTGTCTTTTGGATATCATTTGTGTCTCTAATTGAAATACCATTAATTGTAAATTACACAAAGAGCTTCTTTTTAACTCAGACATTCTGATCAGTCAATTAATTTTTTTTCATGACAAGATTTTACATTTAAATTTAAAAAAGGTCCAGTGAGCAGCCCTTTGCGCCTGTAAATGTCTCTCCATCAAGGTGTATAAAAGATTTAATATATTGAAGTTTAAATCTAATATGTTTTACCAAATTGTCCCCACCAAGTCACTTTTCAAGAGGGTAGACCAATAGTCCATGCATTAAGAACTCTAACTCAAATTGAGATGCAGTATGGACAAATAGAGAAAGAACGTTTGGCAATTGTGTTTGCATGTTCAAAATTTCATGATTACATTTATGGCCGCCCTATCCAAATGGAGACTGACCACCAAACTTTAGTCACTATTTTGTGAAAGCCAATGCACCCAGCTCCTGCAAGACTGCAATGCATGATGCTCAAATTGCAAAAGTACAATTTCAATCTTGTTTATGCAAAAGGCAAACTTCTTTATCTTGCTGATATGTTATCATGATCATCCAGAGAAAATACTGAACAGCATGAAAATGAGAAACCTGATTTTGAAGTCATGGAAGTGAGAAATTGTTCTTCCACATGTCTTGATGAGCTTAGAACTCATACAGCTTTAGATCCAATTCTCCAGAAGTTCAACCAATTTATCAGTTAAGGATGGCCTTCAAAACAATCTTATTAACCAGTAGATGTGCAGCAGTGTTTTCCTTACAGAGACAAAATTTTGATGGAAGATGGTATCATCATGAAAGGTCCAAAAGTAATTGTTCCAAAATTCATGCAAGAAGAGTATATTAAAATCTTGCATCATGGCCACCTAGGAACTGATTTTACCAAAAGAAGGACAAGAGGACTTGTATTTTTGGCCTTCTGTGTCAAAAATATTTTGAAAGAACTTTCATCTTGTTCTATTTTTAAGAGTACTAAGTCACATCAACAAAAAGAACCACTTCAGTTAAACCAGATTCCTGAACTACCTTTGTATACAGTAGCTACAGATATCTTGGAATGGAATAGAAGACTCTTATTCAAATTGGTTCCAGATAGACCTACTTCTTAACCTAATGTCCAGTACTGTCATTACTAAGACATTTTTCTGTCCATGGTAGTCTTCACAAAGTAATTTCTGACAATGGTGCACAGTTTACAAGTCAGTAGTTCAAAAGATTTCCTGAAAAGTGGGACTTTGTTCATGTTACTAGTAGTCCTGAATACCTGCAATCACATGATTTGGCTGAATGTGCAATTCAAAGTGCAAAACAGCTGTTAGAGAAATCCAAATGAGACAATACTGTTGTTTTTCTAAACTTGCTTAATCTCAGAAACATTCTTTGGGATAATTTACTTGGTTCACCTGCTCAGAGACTTATGCTGAGACAAACCAGAACCACACTACCAATTAGTAAGAATTTGTTGGTTCCATGTAATAAAAACAACAATGTAGTAAAAGCTCAACTTCTAAAAAAGCATTTGTCCTGAAAGTGCTAGTAAGACAAAACCTTCAAACCTATGAATCTGTAAAAAGGAGGAGAAATAGTGAGGATACAGACAGCAAAAGGATTTGATCGAATTGGACTTGTGAAACATTTGTGTGAAGAACCAAGATCATACATCGTGGAATCATAATGGATGGAATTTAGGTGGTTTTGGAAACAGCCAGTGCTACATCATCTTGTCTGTAATCATCATCATCATCATCTTTCGGCTGTTCCCGTTAGGGGTCGCCACAGCGGATCACCTGTTTCCATTTATTCCTGTCCTCTGAATCTTGCTCTGTCACACCAACCACCTGCATGTCCTCTCTCACCACATCCATAAACCTTATCTTAGGCCTTCCTCTTTTCCTGTTACCTGGTAGCTTCATCCTTAGCATCTTTTTCCAAATATACTCAGCATCCCTCCTCAGCACATGTCCAAACCAATGTAATCTTGCCTCTCTGGCTTTGTCTCCAAACCTTCCAGCCTGGGCTGATCCTCTAATATACTTATTCCTAATCCTGTCCATCCTTGTCACACCCAGTGCAAATCTTAACATCTTCAACTCTGCCACATCCAGCTCAAACGCCTGCCTAATCAAGAAAGCAGGTAGACCACCACCACGAACGTTGTAACAGCTTTATTACATAAAATCCAAGAAAAGTAAGCGCTTTCGCGTGCTGCCAATGCACGCTTCTTCAGACAAGTTTAAAGCAAATGTAATAGCCCACATCTTATATATCTACCAACAGTATAGCTTAATTAATTAATCAATTGAATGATTGCTCATTACATCATGTATTCACTTGGATAGCATAAAGACTCATTTAAAGCTATGCCGCATAAGTTAAAAAGCTATAGCACTTAAATACTAAAGTTAAAAGTCAAATCAAAACAACTCTTATATATATTTGATATACTTGAGTGGCATAGAAACCCATTTAGGGCTACGCCGCATAAATTAGAGAGCTGTGATGCTTAAATGTTAAAACTAAAATCAAAGCAACTCTTATATACATTAGATCTAAAGTGAACATTTCTTTATAACATTCCTTTCACTCTTACAAAAACCATGTATAAATGAATAAAACAGTGCATCAAAGTCATGCAATATGAAAAGAATGCAGTAAAAATAATATAACACTGATCTTATTATAAATCTTGTCTTACATCCTAGTGGATTATTGTAGCACCAATGTACAATGTTTATAAAGAATTTTACGTAAAAACGGAAATAAGGGAGGACTGAACTGCATGGTGTATATTAAGCTAAAATGTGTCGTATGTGTATAATTATTTTACATCGAATATTTATCAAATTTTAAAGTGCATGAGTGCTCGTATTCAAATATGAAATCAATATTAATTCTTAAATAAATAAATAGAAAATATAAATATATAAAAAATCCAATTATATATATTCAAATATAATATATAAATTTGATAATATATATAGAAAACCTATCTATATATAAACCTAGATGTAAAAGGTGGACATATGTAAATATATCCATGTGCATCAGTAAAACATATATACACCACTGTGTCAAGGAAAATTTATATATGTATGGTGACTGCATCTAGAACCATATAAATAAGCATTCACATTTCCATTATATTGTTAAAATTCCTTGAAATTGTATCATGTTATGTATATAAGAAAATATGTTAAAAATTTTGAAGTATAAAAATTGTTAAATATAAAAAATGAAATAAAAAATACATCACTAAAGGCAGATTATTACATATACATAATTCATGGTGTTTGATCTACATATTGATTATTCCAAATATAAGGAACTAAGCTCTACTTCTTATAGAAGACCTGCATGACGGATGAAATAGTGAACTATAAAATAAAAGGGGGTGATACATATATCACAGTGTCAAAAATATATATTATGTAGGTCAATATATATGAAGTTTGTATGAAAAAATGTGTATGTATGCATTATAAATTCATCAGAAATGAACAGGTAAAACTAAAAGATGAAGCTGAAATTCAAATTGGTTCCAGATAGACCTACTTCTTAACCTAATGTCCAGTACTGTCATTACTAAGACATGTTTCTGTCCATGGTAGTCTGCACAAAGTAATTTCTGACAATGGTGCACAGTTTACAAGTCAGTAGTTCAAAAGATTTCCTGAAAAGTGGGACTTTGTTCATGTTACTAGTAGTCCTGAATACCTGCAATCACATGATTTGGCTGAATGTGCAATTCAAAGTGCAAAACAGCTGTTAGAGAAATCCAAATGAGACAATACTGTTGTTTTTCTAAACTTGCTTAATCTCAGAAACATTCTTTGGGATAATTTACTTGGTTCACCTGCTCAGAGACTTATGCTGAGACAAACCAGAACCACACTACCAATTAGTAAGAATTTGTTGGTTCCATGTAATAAAAACAACAATGTAGTAAAAGCTCAACTTCTAAAAAAGCATTTGTCCTGAAAGTGCTAGTAAGACAAAACCTTCAAACCTATGAATCTGTAAAAAGGAGGAGAAATAGTGAGGATACAGACAGCAAAAGGATTTGATCGAATTGGACTTGTGAAACATTTGTGTGAAGAACCAAGATCATACATCGTGGAATCATAATGGATGGAATTTAGGTGGTTTTGGAAACAGCCAGTGCTACATCATCTTGTCTGTAATCATCATCATCATCATCATCTTTCGGCTGTTCCCGTTAGGGGTCGCCACAGCGGATCACCTGTTTCCATTTATTCCTGTCCTCTGAATCTTGCTCTGTCACACCAACCACCTGCATGTCCTCTCTCACCACATCCATAAACCTTATCTTAGGCCTTCCTCTTTTCCTGTTACCTGGTAGCTTCATCCTTAGCATCTTTTTCCAAATATACTCAGCATCCCTCCTCAGCACATGTCCAAACCAATGTAATCTTGCCTCTCTGGCTTTGTCTCCAAACCTTCCAGCCTGGGCTGATCCTCTAATATACTTATTCCTAATCCTGTCCATCCTTGTCACACCCAGTGCAAATCTTAACATCTTCAACTCTGCCACATCCAGCTCAAACGCCTGCCTTTTTGTCAGTGCCACTGTCTCCAACCCATATAACATAGCTGGTCTCACTACCCTTTTTGTAGACCTTCCCTTTCACTCTTACAGGTACTCGTCTGTCACAAATCACTCCTGACACTCTTCTCCACCCACTCCATCCTGCCTGTACTCTCTTCACCTCTCTTCCACACTCACCGTTACTCTGAACTATTGACCCCAAGTATTTAAACTCATCCACCTTCGCCAGCTCTACTCCTTGCATCCTCACCATTCCTCTATCCTCTCTCTCATTCACACACACAAATTCTGTCTTAGTCCTGCTGACCTTCATTCCTCTTCTCTCTAGAGCATATCTCCATCTCTCCAGGGTCTCCTCCACCTGTTCCCTACTCTCACTACAGGTCACAATGTCATCTGCAAACATCATAGTCCACTGGGACTCCTGTTTGATCTCGTCTGTCAACCTGTCCATCACCATTGCAAATAAGAAAGGGCTCAGAGCAGATCCTTGATGTAACCCCACCTCCACCTTAAACGCATCCATCATTCCCACAGCAGACCTCACCCCTGTCACACTAACCTCGTACATATCCTGTACCACTCTTACATACTTCTTTGACACTCCTGACTTCCTCATACAATACCACAACTCCTCTCTAGGCACTCTGTAATATGCTTTCTCTAAATCTACAAAAACACAATGCAACTCCTTCTGACATTCTCTGTACTTCTCCATCAACACTCTCAGAGCAAACATTGCATCTGTAGTGCTCTTTCCCGGCATGAAACCATACTGCTGATCACTAATCATCACATCCCTTCTTAACCTAGCTTTCACTACTCTTTCCCATAACTTCATGCTGTGACTGATCAATTAAATCCCTCTGTAGTTACTACAGCTCTGCACATCATCCTTATTCTTAAAAATCGGTACCCAAACACTTTTTCTCCATTTCACAGGCATCCTCTCACTTCCCAAGATTTCATTAAACAATCTGGTTAAAAACTCCACTACCATTCACCTAAACACCTCCATGCTTCCACAGGTATGTCATCTGGGCCAACAGCCTTTCCATTCTTCATCCTCTTCATAGCTATCCTTACTTCCTCCTTGCTAATCGATTGTACTTCATGATTCACTATCCCTACAACATCGAACCTTCTCTCCCTCTCATTCTCTTCATTCATCAACTTCTGAAAGTACTCTTTCCATCTCCTCAACACACTCTCCTCGCTTGTGAGTATGTTTCCCTCATTATCCTTTATCACCTTTACCTGCTGCACATCTTTCCTAGCTTGGTCCCTCTATCTAGCCAATCAGTACAGGTCCTTTTCTCCCTCCTTAGTGTCCAACCTTACATACAACTCTTCATCATCTTGTCTGTAATGGAGACTTTAATTCAAAGAGCAATTTGTCCAATGTTCCTGTTCCAGAGAACATTTCATCATCTGTTCCTGTTCCTGAAAGTATCCCTGAAAATCCAGAAGTAGAACATTTCCCATGTTAAAACATGTCCTTGTTGCTAAACCCAATTCTAACATTACTGGGTCAGGTTGTATCTTAAGACATAATCCTAGATCCATGGCACCTAGTCATAGGTTCATAGGTGTGTACTAGGCTAATGGCCCTGGGTCCTTTACAAGCCTAGCCATAGGAGTACCCTGGTGTCGTGCCACCTGACCTTAGTTCCCACTGCCTTTGTCAAGTAGAGCCACTGGAGTTATCCTCGGGGTGCATTTTCTATTTCCCATTCACTCTTCAAGATTTCTCTTGAAGAGGGTCAGCAAGGTGCTCTGCTTGACATGTATGGGAAGTCTATTCCATGGCATGAGCAGTCTCTGTGATATGAACCTGTCCCTCCAGTATGTTCTGTTGATTGTGGTAATGAGGTTGAGGCCACTGGAGTGTGTGGTCTGGAGGGATTGAGATTTCTTTAGATGTAGCATTTCTAACAAAGCTGGGTCAGACATGGCTTTGTAAGTCAAGCAGAGATCGCCTCTAAGAGTTTTTGGAGTCTGTCCATATAGGACAAGCGTTTAAGGCCTAGGATCCTCTTTGTGAGGTACTTTTGTCACCTCTCTAGTTGCTGCAGGTGTCTATTGAGGTACATGCCAAATGGGGCATTGTACTCAATGATTGGCTTAATGAGGGAAGAATAGAGGGAGACAATTACCTCTTTCTTCCTGGATGCAAACCCCTTAGTAATGAGATATGCCACATAGAAGAACTTTCTGACTACACTGGCCATGTGGTGATCAAAAGGGAGGTTACTGTCAGCCTATGTTCCCAGATCTCTTATAACGCCTTCTGTGTTCAGTGGACTACCATCAATGTGGTCTTATAATGCCTTCTCTGTTCAGTGGACTACCATCAATGTGGTAATTCATGGGAACCGGGTTTTTCCCAAAGGGGTTGACGACACCTTTTTTGACATTGAGCTTAAGGCCAAGGATCTGACACCAGTCGTCGGTCTCAATAAGGCCATTCTGTAGGATGTCAACATCAGTTGGGGAGTTAATAATAGCTCCCAACTTGCAATCGTCTGTGAACATTATCAGCCAGAGTCCCTTTGTGTTGGCCTGGACTTCAGAGAAGTAGATACTAAACAGAAGAGAACCCTGAACCGAACCCTGTGGGACTCCACTCAAGACTAGTTGGCAGTCTGACTTGGAGCCAGCTACTTTCACACTGTGGGTTCTATCTGTCAGCCAGTTTGCAACCCACCTAGTGATATAGGGGTTGATGCCTAGCTTGGTGAGTTTTTCTATGATTCATGAGAGGGGAATGGTATCAAAGGCCTTGGCCAGATCAAGGTAAGCCCTATAAATCACCTTGCTTTCATCCACAACTATGGTGACTGATTCAAAGAAGTCGACCAAGTTGAGCAGGCATGATGTACCCTTCACAAAACCAAACTGTGTGGGATCCAAAGTTTGGAGATTCCCTATATCCTTGTTTATTAGGTCCATGATGATGCGTTCCATAGCTTTGCATATCAGACTCATCAGGCTAATGGGGCAATAGTTCCCAGGGTCTGTAGTTGCTCCTCCTTTGTGGAGAGGGATGACTGTAGCAGTGTGTCATTTGATAGGGACAAAGCCTGAGGTGAGGCTGTGATTGAACAGGGCACACAGGTGAGGTACCAGTTCACTCTGTAGTTCATGTAGAACACAGACAGGGATATTGTCAGGTCCCATTAAAGCTGTATTCTTGGCCTTGGACAGTGCTGTTTTAACCTGTGCAGCAGTAATACTGGGTGCCTGGCTATCTACTGGTATTGTGATTGGCCCTTGGGGGGGAGAGGGGTAAAGTTGGCACTGAATCTGTCAGCTAGTATATTGGCAATATCTGTTGGCTCAGTATAGGAGGTACCATTGTGCAGTAGCTCAGAGCAAATCTGAGTATTGTTATGGAGATTCTTTACATAACTACAGAAGGTCTTGTGGTTGTCTTTACTACCTGCTGCAATTATGTTTTCATAGCTAGCTTTAGAGGATTTGATGAGGGAGCTCAACTTTTTGTTGAGGCTGATAAGGGAGTTTTTCCAGTCTTGGGACTTCACCTTATTCTGCATCAGTTTCCTCCTTCTGTTGTAGAGTTTGTTTATGGCACAGGACCACCAGATTAGCTTCCCTTTTTTGTGGGAGACCGTCTTGGTTCTATTGGGTATGGTGAAATCCATGCATTTGTGTACGTGTTCGTACAGTGCATTGATGTATAATTCGGCAGCCATGCAGCTATTCTCCATTTGCATAGGTGACGTGAAGTTAGCCACCTGTGTTTTTAGGAGCCCAAAGTTAGCATGGGAGAGGTTTTTAATGGTGGTTACCTTTGCGGAGGTGGGGTGGGAGGAATGTGGATTTCCAAGGTGATTAGTTTGTGGTCGGATCTAACTAGGGAGGAGCTGACTAATGGTGTAGAGCAATGATCGCCCATGTTAGTAATGACCAGGTCAAGGACTGTTCCTACCTCTAGTGGAGGTAAGAATGAGCTGGTCCAGGGCATTGGAATTAATGAACTCCAGGAAACGTTGGGCAAGTGTATTGGCACACAAGTAATTTTCCCAGTTAATGGAGGGGTAGTTGAAATCACCTAGTATGAGAGTGCTAGGTTGGACCCTAATATTCTCCAGGGTGCTTGGGAATGTGGAGTGTGAGTCTTGAGACATGGTTGGGGACCTATAGCAGACTACAACCTGAATCACTGTCTTAACCAATGTTAGCTGCACCTGAAGTATCTCTGATGTGTTATGTTGGGATACCAGTCTGGAGGTGTGCTCATCCTTTATGAATATGGAAACACCGTCGCCTTTGGAGCTTCGGTCCAAGTTCTGGGGCCGAAAGGTGTAGAAAGAGTTATAGCCTTGTAATGTAGGGATGCTTTCTGCTGCCTTGAACCAGGTCTCTCTTACAGCACAAATGTCGATGTTCTCCATTTTAAGGAGTGCTTCGAGCGAGTGCATTTTGAGATTTAGACTTCTAGCGTTGAGCAGCATGACCCTCAGATTACACTTGTTTGTAGCTGTTACGGTGGTAATTTGGTTTTTGCAACACTGCCTAAAAAAGGCACTAGAGGGGTGGTAAGAGCCTTGGCCAGTATACAGAAGTGCAGGGGTGACAGATGCAGGCCATCTCTGGCAAAGCATCGAGGTCTGTCAATCATGTCATCCTAGGCAGACAGAAACTGGATCCCTTTAGAATGACACCAGAAACTTAGCAAATTGTTGAAATAACTCATTTTCTGCATGTACTGTGGTATCATTCTGGGTGATGGTAGGATGCTGCTCAGGGCTGTGGTCATACCTGCCTGGGCTACATAATCCGAGAGCTCCTCCATGTCTCTTTTCATGTAGTCCAGGGAGGTACATCTCAGGTCATTCACATCCACATGTACAATGACCGAGTCATATTTGTACCTGTTGAGGGACCTGAGTGCATGCATTATGGGCAGATCTTGGCACCTGACAGGCAGCTGTTACTTTCTCCTTATTCAACCTAGTGAGTGGGACATCAGTGTACCTCACTATCGAGTCACCTATGACTAGTGTGTTGGGCATGCTGTTTTGCCTTAGGGGATTTGGTTGAGTGGCACACTGTTTAGGAGAGTTGTGTGTCTCATGATTAGTGCTGTGTTGTGGTGGTCAAGTGTGTTTCTGCCTTGGAGGTCTCTGCTGTTTGGGTAGAATTTTATTGAGAGCCTCCACAAAAGTGGGTATGTGGTTTGTGTTTTTATGTGAAGGCAGTGCTAGTATGTGTTCTGGAGTGTTGTGTGTTCCATGTGATGCGGTGCAAGTGTTGACCTTCTTCTCTTGACCAGCTATTCTGGTCTTGATGGGAGAGTGCGTGGCTTCCAATTTGGATATACAAGTGCATCTCTTGCAAGTCTGAATGCTGGGAGGTAAGAGCAGAGGGTTGTCAGTGTACATGAGGCAGTTGCTACATTGCCTCAGGATTCCCAAGTTCACCAGGTTAATAGGAGAAAGCACAGGGAACTGACCTTTAGATATGCCTGGATGGGTGGGCATTAATAATAAGTACTGGATCTGTTTCCTTGTAGAATGTTTAGTGCTGGTAGCACTTTGTGCTACAGTAATTGCTACAAGAAGTCTGGTAAAGTGATAGACTAATAAGCTAGTAAAAGTGCAGGAGAGGAGAGAACTAGTAGAGCTAAGGGAAAAATTGAAGAGCAGACTTTGGCACTTCTCAGATGCTTACAAACAGTTCTGGATACAGCAAGTCTGTATCTGGACTAGACTAGTTACAAGAAAGGCAGGAAAGGTGGGAAAAGTGCAAACGCAGGCTTTTAAACCAGAAAATTGAAAGAGATGGAAAAACTGCCCAAATGGCCAATAAACTATAATTTCTGGGACAGAAACCACTCCTCTTGTGGTAGATAGACTACCTAGTGCTTACCACTCCCACTGACAAGCTAGAAGGCTTCCCTCCAACACAGAAAGGCTTGGAGGGGGGCTCGGAAGCTTACAAACAGTCCTGGATACAGCAACTCTGTATCTGGAATAGACTAGTTACAGGAAAGGTGGGAAACAAGCGCAAATGTGGGCTTTTAAACCAGATAGTTAAAAGATATGGAAAAAAACTGCCCAAACGGCCAATAAACCACAATTCTGGTCCAGAAACCACTCCTCTTGTGGTAAATAGGCTACTTAGTGCTTACCACTCCCACTGATAAGTTAGAAGGCTTCCCTCCAACACAGAAATATTTGGGGGCTCAGAAGCTTGCAAACAGTCCTTGATACAGCAAATCTGTTATCTGGACTAGACTAGTTACAGGAAAGGCAGGAAACAAGCTTGGATTTTTTTTTTTACACAAAGGCAGCTAAAACAGCACTAAAAACAATTCAAGTGTGTGTGTGGCAATATTAGAGCAAATACAGTTTAAATAAATGCAATTTATTCAAACTGTATTCTGAACTGACTCAATTATTGTTTTATTCAACTCTGAACAGTTAAAAAGTGCCAAAAATATACACATCAGCTGAGAAGCACACTCAGTCGGAACACAAGGAGATGCTAGCAATTTTTTTTTTGTTTGGTTTAGTAAAGTGGGAATTGGGAAAGCAGGAACAGAAGATAATTCAAGGTTAAGAATCTAAGTGGGCTGACCTTCTCAAATGTTCTTTCTGTATTAGGTAGAATGAACTAATGACACTAGACTGGGAGGAGTGTCCCAGCACAATTGTTATTGTTTGTTGTTTGTATAATTTGCATGCCTATTCAATTGCCATTGTCAATGCAAGACACATTAGTCAAACAGGGAGGATGTAGATCAGAATGTATGATGTACCTTTAAAAATCATTCCAGTCAGTAGGTACATGCATACAAGTACGGCACACGTGCAAGCAAGAGTACTATTTTGAGTGAGAAGCCAGAGTGAAAGCATATATGTGTGCTGCAGTCAATTTAAGTTTAAGTTTAATGTTCCAGTCATCCATCCTGATGTGTTTGCATGTAACAAGCTACTTAAATGAACACCCAAGCCTCATCGTCTTATTTAGATACACAAGAAGGGCAACAATAACTACACCAAAGCTTACACTACAGCCTTGTACAATCACTTACAGAAGTGTGTAGACTTGGCTGTACCAGAAAAAAATCAAAGCCAGAGCCCCAAGTTCATAGGTTCATAGGTGTGTACTAGGCTAATGGCCCTGGAGCCTTTACAAGCCTAGCCCATAGGATTACCCTGGCATTGCGCCACACAACCTTAGTTCCCAGTAAAAACAAACTGCAATGGTGGGCATCCAGCATCAAAAAACTTTACAATAAATGCAAAAAGGTGCTTTCCAAGAAAACAAAGGTGAGACCCCAACGATTGTAAAGAACACTCCTCAGCCTCAACAGGCAAATAAGATAACTTGTCTAATCCTCAATGGGCTTCTTTGAGAAAAAACTTAGCAAGCACAGACAAGGATAACCATAAAGCCTTTTACAGCTAAGTATGTAGCCTGCAAGATAGGGTCCAAGCATGTGCAGTACTAGTTACCAGTGATATCACACACACACGGACTCCACAGAGATAGTAAACCTCCTAACGGACAGATTTGGTGTAAAATTCACTCCCTTATCCTCTCCAAAACTATCACAAACCTACCCTCAAACTCCCCAACCCCACACATCTAAGGAACAGGTCATCAAAGCCTTGTCCAAGGCAAAAAACACAGTCTCTATGGGAAGAGATGGCATCCCAGGCTGTCTTCTAAACAGGCTAAAACATAAACTATCATCATCATTAAGTACCCTTTTCAATCATAGTGTAACCACAAGCTTTGTTCCTGTGGAATGGAGAACAGCAACAGTTATTCCCCTCCACGAAGGTGGCCTAGCAACAGACCAGGGGAATTACAGACCCATAAGCCTGATCAGCCTCATCTGTAAGGCTATGGAAGTATCATTATGGACATCATAATTACAGACATAGGCAACCTCCAAACCCTGGATCCTACCCAATTTAGCTTCATCAAGAGCAGATCCTGCCTGTTAAATCTGGTGGATTTTTTCAAAAATGTGATCAAGGCCACTGACTAGGGCTAATCTGTGCAAACAGCGTACCTCGACCTGTCAAAGGCTTTCAACACAATCCCACATTCAGGCATTATCGATAAATGTAGCAAACAATGTAAACCCCTTTGTTGTAAGATGGGCTGCTAACTGGCTCACAAACCAGACACATTCTATCAAAGTGGGTGACTCCACATCAACCAGCAGACCTGTTACCAGTGGGGTGCCACAGTGGTCAGTGATGAGCCCTTACTGTTTGGTATATACTTCTCAGAAGTTCAGGTCAAAACTAAGGGGTTGTCACTGACCACGTTTGCAGATGACTGCAAACTGTGTGCAATTATTGAATCCCCAAATGATGTCAGTATACTATCTTATGCAAGCTAATGACTGATGTCTTAGTCATGGTCTCAAACTGAATGCAGAGACATGCATCATTTCCTTTGGCACAAGCAATGTCCCTTCACACTATCAAATCAACAACAATACCCTAACTACCCACAAAGTAGTAAGGAACCTGGGATCACAAGGTGTCTGCGACCTTAACTTCGACCACCTTGTGTCTACTGTAGTAACGAAGGCTTTGATTAGTAAAGGCATCACCTAAAGAGCAAAAGAGGTTATAACCCATCCATACTTGTCACTAATCCAGCCCATAATTGAGTATAATGCCCCATTTGGCATGTACCGTACAAAGCACCTGCAGCAATAGGAGAGACCTCAGAGGTTTCCAACTAAGATCATCAAGGGAGTCCAGCACGTGCCAAACACAGACTGACTAAGATCCCTGTCACTATACTTTGTATTGTATAGACTTCTTAGGGGAGACTTATGCCTGTCTTACAGAGCAATCTCAGACCCAAACCTAATGAACTTGCTTTGTATCTGTAAATCAAATGGGACTAGGGCTATCAGTTCCAGGGACCTAAGTATGGCCTGCAGCTTAAATAGGACATGCTGGGGGGGGCAGAATTATCTCCCAGTGACTGCTGTGTCTTTGGAATAGGCTACCTATTCATGTGAAACTGAGCACCTCTATGACACTGTTCAAGAGGAACCTGGATGAGTGGAAGGGGCACCATAAATTCTTACCGGGAAAAATGACCACAACCCTCCTGGATATGGGCAGCCAATACTAAATGCAATCTTGGGTATTAACTAATATTTCTCTGGTATTACATTGGGATGAAACTGCTAGGCTTGAAATGACCTCTGGGGG
Source organism: Protopterus annectens (assembly GCF_019279795.1). Classification (NCBI taxonomy): domain Eukaryota; kingdom Metazoa; phylum Chordata; order Ceratodontiformes; family Protopteridae; genus Protopterus; species Protopterus annectens. The sequence continues at coordinate 766,384,346 of NC_056750.1, forward strand.
TTGATAGCCTAGTAATCTCCTATGATCCCATCAGTACTTTATAGTATATAATCTACCATCCTCACACATTCAGACAATCGGAACTTCCTCATGTATATCAACAACATTCTGTTCCTGCACATCTTTCACTTGTTTTGTCAGACCTTTTTAATTTAGTTCAGAAATCCTTTGTCCTCAGTCAGATATTTCCTATATTCATGGGCTCTCCAAATGATGGCAGGCCTATACTTTTACAAAAATTATTTATATTAAAAAAAAATCTTTGCCCCTGCTGTTTGTTGGCCATTAGCTCCCTCCCAGCCAATTGGCCCAGTCATATTCTATCCTCATGATCTTCGTGGAGCCAAAGGAAACATGCAGTGGGCTATCTGTGCTGATCTTCACTCACTTTGGTGAGGGGCAGTGCCAGCAAGCAGCCCGACCATTTCCCTCAAGCACAGGAAGTGGTTTCGTTAGTATGAACTGGTCTTCACCAGAGAAATCATACGGTGGGCCTTCCTCATCTCCTGGAAGAGACAAGTGGGCCATGCCCCTTCAGTCCCCTTCCTCCCTGCCAGGCTCCTCCAGTGCTGGGTCTGCTAAACAAATCATAGTCACATGGGTTAGCGCAAGGGCGCTGTACCTCCGTACCATGCAGCTAGGCTATTATGATGTTCTTCTTTTGACTTGTCCCAGTTAGGGGTCGCCACAGTGGAACTCCGGTCCGCTGATTGGCAGTAGATTTTTTACGGGTGCCGAGGTGCCAGATTGACGCCCAACCTTCAACCAAGGCACGCCCATTCTACGCATGTCTTTCGAATGCCACTTGACCATGAGGAGGACATGCAGACCCCACACAGAAGGCGCTCCCGCTGAGAATCTAATAGGAGAACCTCTTGCTGTGAGGCAACAATACTACCGCTGCACCACCATGGCTTATCGCCTAGGCTATTATGATGATGGTTAATATTTAAACAACTCAGTAATGTACATACTTGCATTTTGCTCCCTTATCCTGCAAATTTCAAATGCATAACTCCTATGTTGCTGTACAGGCATAATACACTTGTATTGAACAAGTGTACTATTACTAATATTACTATTATGTAATGCTGTGTTACTGCTGTCTCTTTATATTCTAAGAAACTGAATGTGATCTCTTGGATATTTTCTCCTCAGACCTTTGCTGAAAATCCATCACTGCCCAGTCAGACTTACCAAGTCAACAAATACAAATTAATAATTGAATTGAATAAATAAATACTAAACATGCCCGTGAATCACTGTGAGAGCTAAGATTTATATTGTTCCCACAAAAGTGATACCTATTTAACATAACCTGATACATAATGATTATTTTTAAAAAGTAACTGATCAACACAAATATACTGACATGAGCATGCATGCATGCACACACAGATAAATGTGCGTACACACACACACACACACACACACACACACACACACACACACACACACAGAGCCCCTTGGAGATTTAAAAATGCTAGGTCCATGATTATAGCAAAGCTAACACTGTTCGTATTGTGTCCCCAATGAGTCCTAATACTTACTGCAGCCAGGCCATTGTGCATGACAATGAGGTTCTTGTCCTTGCTACAGTACAGACCCATGACCAGATCAGATAAGAGCAACTGTGGGCAACACTGAATGCGCAAGATCATCTAACACAGCTGTCACAAATTTGCATGCACACACAGAAAAACTTACTGCCAATGTGCTGTCGTAACTTAAACAAGCTATATGCAGAGGAATGTCTTATAAAAGGAAAATGTTGATGATGGCTAAGCATGGAGCAGAGGTAAGTTACCATAGCAAGGACACAAAATACAATGGAGAAGGGGGGATGATAATACATAAATGTAGAATTACATAAAACTTAGACAGGAGAGGTAGGATACAGTAAAGCAACATGATGCAGTGCCTGACAACAGTGTGACATCAGTGTGTACCTGTACTGTAATATGCCATCAAAAAAAGGAAAATATTCAGCCATGACAGGGTTTTACCCATCAGCTATGTCCACTTACATTATACCCAGAGTTCCTTAACAAGGTGATTCAGAGCAAGAATCACAGTGAAAGTGTCAGGGAAGGACATATGAGGGAAATATTACACATTTGCAGACTGATAACAGGAAAAGCAAGACAGGCCTTATGTGAAATTAACCAAATGTCATTGTTCAGTGACACTTTTCCAATCAGTGGATTAGCAAGATAACTCACAGTAACACTTTACTGAAGTTAAGCAAACAGTTCATGGGAATATTACACATTTGCAAGCAGAGTAGGAAAAAAAGATAGGCCTCAAGGGACTTGAACCCATGCCTTTGTTAATGATATTCTCTATATCAGTGCTTTGGCAAGGAAAGCTGTGGCACGAGTCATACTGGAAGTGCCAGGAAGACTAAAATCCAAAATATTAAAAACGAACTATGCTATCTTGGGGGGATTAGAACACGCCAATTGCAAAAACACTCTACAAATCACTTCACGAGCAAAGTGCGCCATGGAAGTGGTTAGATTAAAGACATAAGCTTTATCCTATTTCATGTATGCCTACTGCCATCCGACAGTGTTCAGCTATTATGGTAGCCGATATCACTGTATATAGGTCATAACTTCGGTTGTTATTTAATGAGCAGGGGCACCTCTCATTCATTATACATGGGCATTGAAGATTTAACAAATTTTGACAAGATTCACAGTTGCAAATAGCAGCATAGAAAAAAATGAAAAGGGGAAGCAAGCAGTGGAACAGAAGGTGAGCAAAAAGGAGGAGCATACCTCTCAATTTCTTAGCTCAATAATTCTGGATAAATCCAAAAAAATAACTTGTGTTAGAAAAGCCAAAAATCAGGGACATACTTTGCATATTGATGATACTAATGTTTTTTTTTTGTTTTCCGTTGTTTTTGCGGGACATATGCTCATTTTTATGGGGAAGAGGTTACAGAAAGAAGTCAGGGAGGTAAGAGGGAAAGGTTGGGTAGCAGGGAGAGACAGGTATGACTGAGAGGTTGTGGGGAAACACAATGGTAAAGTAGACATCAGCTAGAGGGAAGACAATAGTGAGAAGAGGATTGTACGACTTACAGGGGTGGGCATGGACACATAAGGGAGAACACCACCAGGTTGGGGGATATGATTAGGTGCTCACAAATGCAGTATTTGCCAGCTTAGACCCAGTGGGAGATTAACCACCACCATGAGTACTGTTACTATATGGTATTGTCTCCCACAAGTTCTGCAAGCTCCTGATGGATGATAAAGGTGTCACTTTCCATTGGCACTGCTACCAAGAGGTACCACTTTACCAGCCTCCTCTGTAGGGCTACCTGATGTAGGTGGTGCAGGAGGTGTGGATTCTACTGTGGCAGGCTGGCACCTAGATGGGCCCATTGCTTCTTCTCATGGTCGTAGTGACATCATTGCAGTCACCTGGGGGGGGGGGGTGACAGGCCTTGCCAGTGGAATGGGTGCAGGTTACTTGCTGCTATATATAATAGTAAAAGAAATGTTGAGAAAGAAAAAAAATAAACCAAATGTATGTAACAGAAAAGGTAGTGACATACAAATATGAAAATTGTTTTTTTAAGGTTAATGATTATGATGTAATATTTAATATTAGCACTTATACAAGAATTTCATCAACCTGTTTATCTGCATAAAAGATATGCAGAAGGGGGCCTAAACCAAAAGCCATCGTTGGATGCAGTCATACAGGTAGATTAATAGCAGGTGCTATTTAGCAAGACTCCAGGTGTGTGTTTGTGGTCAGAGATGCAATCTGATCTTTGACAATAATGTACAAGTGCAAAATAAACATGCTTATTACAAAATAGTATTTCCATCACAGGTGACTGACAAGGGACAGATACTTCTACTGTATATTCTGAAATGTCCTGCAAAAAACTAGTTATGGATATTACATATATGGAACATGTAGTGGTGTAATCCAACTAGTGAGATGAGAAATATATATGATGTTTTCCAGGAAAGAATAACTTTGTGTGTGTTAGGGGTGGGGGGAATTGAACCCAAAGAAATGCTAACAATGTCAGAGCACATAGACTTAATATTAAGGTTCACATTTCTACCTATACAGGAGTAGGCATACAGGTGTGCACTTCTAACACTGCAAAATCATAGAACTAACTTTAGCCTATGGTTATTCTGACAGACGTGGTACTGGTGTATAAAAGTTATACAGAATTATTTTAATGCCTACTGATGTTACTATGTAAATATACGAATACACAACCCGGCACTCTCTTAGACATTCCAGTCTGCTCCTGTGCAGCTGCCTATTCCTTCTGACACCTTAAGGGGCTGAAACATAAAAAGTCATAATGTAGAATTTGTGGAGAGCAATCAGTGGCAGGCTGTTTGGGTAGGTAATGTAAATTATGCCCAGATAAAATCTTGGACTCCTCCTCACATAACCTCTGCACTCTACCTGCAAAATTACTCTCTCTTTCTCCAGCTGTGATGTCTCACCTTGAAGAATCTAAGGTAAAAATGGCATAGAACTGTTGCCCAAAACAGTTCTAATATGTCCCATTTTCCTTACAAAGATAGGCATCAATGAGCACCTCATTTGTGTGACATATGGCAAACTACGAAAATACAGGTACTATATTATTATGGTTCCAATGGCCCTTTAAATCATGGAACACATTAGTCTTGCATCCCTCTCATATGCTTTTGAGAATATATACTCTACAGTAACACCATCAACAAATGGTTAAAGACTGCATGACAATTTCCTCACCCCTATATTCATGAGCTGCCCACATATGCATAGAGCTGCCTGCAGAGATTCAGGCATGTGCAAGGCATCATAGTGCAAACTGAGTGATTCAGAAACAATAATGTGATGAGCCCTACTTAGCATAGTTACTGTACCAAGAAAGGTGAATCTACATGGAAGTGTGATGAGAAGGGTGTAGTACCAAGAAAACAATGGTGAAGGTGGTTTGAATCACGTGGCCTGCTTTTGCTTGAAGTTTTCCTTCTGAGTAAGATATTTGCAACTGATGGTTGGCTATTAACTAAGCCATCTGTTACACAGACAGACGAGTCCTAGGCCTTGCTAAAAGGCAATACTACTTCCATGGAGTTCCACAGTGTGGAGCTGGATTTTGATGCATAGTTAGACAGGTTCCAGAAAGTTTCAACTGCAGATGCCCCAGGTAGTAGTCCTACTTAATAGCATCATTAGCTGCAACTCTTCCTTAACTCATAGCCAGTCTAATGTTCATTCTTTCTGATTTATAGTGTACAGGTACATTGATGATACAACTGCCACACCATCTGTAAAAGATATGGCCAGGGTATTACTTTTTATCATGTTTTTGCAGTTGTAAAGATATTAATTGCACATGTAGTTGTGGTGCTGGGTCATACTTACATTTTTTGCTTAGGTGTATTTGTAGCTGATTCTTTACATGGCACCAAACCCTGTCTCATGTTGGAGGGTCTGTAGCCTCTGATAATGATAGCAGAAATGAACTGGCACAGTCATAGGGTGCTTGGTGAGTATTTCAAGCAGTGAGTGTGACCACCACATCCCCTGCACAGTGCATGGACACAGTTTGTCTGCCTGTGAGAGAACAGGTTGATGTGGACAGTATAAATTAGGGAATTATGCTGGCCCCTCGCGGACTGATATCTGAATCTGCCCCAAGCACTCATGGGCTGAGAGGTCCACTCTGGGCAGGGTGGAGGGGTGTTGGTAATGGTGCTTGTCAGAAATATGGTTAATTCCCTCTCTCTGAGGTTACTGTTGTCAGTGACCACAATCCAATGTATGTGCAGGGCCTTTGTGGATTCTCAGGCTAGTTTCACCATAGCCATGGCAGAGATTGTGAGGGAGGTCCATGCTAAGCATACTGACCTACAGGAGTGCATGTCCCATGTGTGTGTGGTTCACTGGATAGACAATCATAAAATGGACCATGCAATGTGTTCAGTGGTTTGTCTAGCAGGGAGAGGGGCTGTCCTCTCCAATGGTCATCTGCTATATCCACAGATGCTAGCCAACAAGACCACGGATGAGTGAGATCCTCCTTCAGGAGTGCCATCACTTCCACAGCTGCATTGTTTGAAGAGGTATCCATATCTAGGAGAGGGTATCCCCATGGTCATGGCCACTGTCATGCTGGTGCATCCTCCAGATGAAGCCGGATAATGTGACATAACATACCAGTACCCAGTCAACAGTGATACAGCCAGTGCAACTCCTGTTGTGGTGAGTTTTCATGGGGGGGGGGTGCGCAAAGAAGCTGCACCCTCTGTTATGCATGCTTTAGACCTGTTCAGTTAGCCTATCCACAGTGTTGCAACATGTGCTGAAGCTGTATCCCAGTAGAACCACCACTACCACACACACACACACACATCACCACAGCCTCCAGCACATCCCACACATCCAGTGACCCTAGTCCTTCCCAACATGAACCCCACCAATCCAGTTCGCACCCTAATCCTAAAAGCAATTTTTCTCTTGCTACACCTGACACAAACACACACACACACTCCCCTGTGAAGGACATGCATCACTGTACTTCCTTGTCCACCTGTACAAATGACCACTCTGCCCTGCCCTTTGAACATTATTTGCCTATGTCTGATGGGCAGTGTGTTCATCGCATGCATGGGTAAGCAAAGTTTGGTATTCTTGCATGTATTAGTTTAATTGTAGTGGTATCTGCTTAACTTTTTTATAGTTAAGAAGTAAACTATAGTTAGTCTGTTATGTTTCTGTTAGTGCCACAGCTTACTGTGCCCACCTCCGTCTGGCATAGTCAGCCCCTGCTGCTGGCTCATCCTCTCAACTACTGCTGCCTTTGGTTCTGGGAGCTGCTGACCCTGCAAGAGGTCATCCTGCTATAACTGGTTCTTAGCTATATTATTGTGTAATACAGCACATATGGTCAGTATTTGGGTACATGCAGTGGGATCATACAGCACCACCAGATGTAACCAAACAGTGAAAGAGTGACTTCAGTAGCCCAAGCACATGCTTTATAATACTTCTGGTTTGTAATAATACACAGTGCACCACCCGGTCAATTTGATTGCATGGTTTTCTGATGAGTATACTGAGCCAGGGTTCTAGGGTATACCCAGCATCACTCAAGATATGGGCAGTCACCCCTCACAAACTGTTGATACAGGTCACGCGTGCCATATGTGAAAGTCATAAAAATTGCCTGGATGGCTTACATACACATTGCAGATGATACCCTGTACGTTACAGATTACCTGGAGTTAATGGAGTAATACCCTTTGTATTTTATATACCTCCTTCCTGTTTTAACAGGTGGAGCCTTTATTTCAATGTGGTACAGTCTGTGGCCCCTGCAAAACATCAGGGAAACAGGCCATATCATAGAATTCCTTCATGGCACTGGCTGTCATTTTCAGGGATACACAGAAACCACATATGCTCCCCCATATGCTGAAGCAAGGCATTGAGAAGATGGAATTTTCTCAAGGCAGATGCCTCAGATACCCCATTGTGTCTCCAGTAGATGATTGAAAGGTCCCTGCAGCTAATATATGTAGTCACACATACCTTCAGATATGTGCGCCGTGAATTCCATGAGGCCAATGATGAGGCCATGCATTTTTGCAGTTCCTTGGACGGTTTCCCTGTCCACACTGTAACAGACCATTATGTTTATTTTGTGAAGGGCATGGAATGTTAGCAGTGACCGCATGAGCCAGCAACTCCAGGTCCAGTGTTGCATACCATCTGGAAAATAATTGCAATGACAGCGTCCTGCAGACACACATTTAAAAAGGCTGCAGCAACCCTGGGCATATTTGCATGATGTACTCCTCCTGAACACAGGAAATTTAGCAGAGCTCAAACCTACAGACTGTGGCATCGCTGTACATTTGTATGCTTCTGAATCTCTCCACCATCTCATTTTGCCTTATTATATGTAGGCTTCATTATACAGTCATTGGCATAGAATGCAGCAGATCACATTATTTGGGTTAGCCACTCCACATAGATGGGGTTTTTGAGTTCAACCCACCCTTGACATGACTACTAATCATGCAAATTTGCTTAGCACAATGACGCAAAGTTTTATGAATTCGGCCCAGACTGCCATCCAAAAACATACAAACAAGATGGCATAGTTCCTCAATCACTCCTTCCTTCTTCCATATGTTGACCTCTTCTATAAATATGCTTATAGAAAAGAAAAGCTCACAAAGCAATTCTATTCACGATTCAGGGTTTTCATTATTTATCAATTCTGCTTTGAAATGCATTCTTACATGTTTCCATTCACTTGAGTAAAGTGAATTATTCCAAACACTTTCCGATAATTAACATCATATAGCTTTGAATATATAACCTATAATTTATCCAGAATAGTTCTCTTCACAAATCCTTTGCGAATTAAATAACATACCAGTAAGCCTGTTTCTACGAAATGCAGACAGACGGTTAAAGCTACATCCAAAATTAATATTTAGTTGAAGTTTCTCCTTGTGACCTCTGGGAATGCAGCTTCGTAACACTGTCCCCAATTCTTTGTCCCTTTCTCCCATAAGACATCTTATCACTACCTTTCAACATTTCTTAAAAATAAGTAATGTTACCTATTATGTCTGTGTGTTCCAGAAATGTCTCTCTCTCTTTTGTTTGCATCGGTATTCCCTATATACCTTCACATTTTTATGCCGCCCAGATGTTTGCAGTGTTTTGCAATTTTTTATAGTTAGTAGCTAGCCAACACTTTCTCTGCTTTTTGCATTCCACCTCTACCTTTTCCGTAATATATTCTGCAGTTATTGCATAATATTCCATTACTCTTTCTCCTGCTGAGTTACTTGTTCCACTGCCAACTGTTACTATACAGTCAGGGTTTCAGCTTCAAAGTTATTAATGTGTTTATAACTAAACGAGATAAGAATGCAGAAGAAAAAAAATAAGAAAACAGAAAAATCAAAAAAACACAAATGAAATGGAAAGAGCAACAATAAACTTAAATACTAAGAAGAATATACACAACTGCAGTGGTGGTGCTGCAGTAGCGTTGTTGCCTCATAGCAAGACCTTGTCCCGTTCAATTCTCAGCTAAAGCGTCTTCTGTGTGGAGGCATGCGTGAATGGGCATGCCTTCGTTGAAGGTTGTGCGTCAGGGCTGGTAACCCGGTACGTAAAAATCCACTACCAATTATTAGCGGACTGGAGTTCCGCTGTGGCGACCCCTAACCGGGAAGAGCCGAAGGACACAAACAAAGAAGAATATACACAATTAAATAAAAACTCATGAGTTAGAACACTGGAGTTCAGTAAGTCGTGCCCCTATTTTATTATAAAAGGGGAAACTGCAGCCGAAATAATGAGTGTTCTTTTGCAGAGAAGTGAACAAATGGTCATACTAAACTACATAAACTCTGATCATATAGAATGAGTACTGACCCATGACAATGATCATATAGAATGAGTACTGACCCATGACACTGATCATATAGAATGAGTAATGACCCATAACACTGATCATATAGAATGAGTACTGATCCTGATACACTGATCATATAGGATGAGTATTGACCCAAAATACTAATATAGGGATACTGACCCAGATTCACTGATCATATAGAATGAGTACTGACCCATGACATTGATCATATAGAATGAGTACTGACCCATAACACTGATCATATGGAATGAGTACTGACCCTGATACACTGATCGTATAGAATGAGTACTGATCCTGATACACTGATCGTATAGAATGAGTACTGATCCTGATACACTGATCATATAGAATGAGTACTGACCCATAACACTGATCATATAGAATAAGTACTGACCCATAACACTGATCATATAGAATGAGTACTGACCCATAACACTGATCATATAGAATGAGTACTTGCCCTGATACACTGATCATACAGAATGAGTACTGACCCATAACACATATAAAGAATGAGTACTAACCCATAACACTGATCATATAGAACGAGTACTGACCCTGATACACTGATCATATAGAATGTGTACTGAATCATGACACTGATCATATAGAATGAGTACTGACCCATAACACTGCTCATATAAAAGGAGTACTGACACATAACACTGATCATATAGGATGAGTACTGACCCAAAATACTAATATAGGGATACTGACCCAGATTCACTGATCATATAGAATGAGTACTGACCCATGACATTGATCATATAGAATGAGTACTGACCCATAACACTGATCATATGGAATGAGTACTGACCCTGATACACTGATCATATAGAATGAGTACTGATCCTGATACACTGATCGTATAGAATGAGTACTGATCCTGATACACTGATCATATAGAATGAGTACTGACCCATAACACTGATCATATAGAATAAGTACTGACCCATAACACTGATCATATAGAATGAGTACTGACCCATAACACTGATCATATAGAATGAGTACTTGCCCTGATACACTGATCATACAGAATGAGTACTGACCCATAACACATATAAAGAATGAGTACTAACCCATAACACTGATCATATAGAACGAGTACTGACCCTGATACACTGATCATATAGAATGAGTACTGAATCATGACACTGATCATATAGAATGAGTAATGACCCATAACACTGCTCATATAAAAGGAGTACTGACACATAACACTGATCATACAGAATGAGTACTCACCCTGATACACTGATCGTATAGAATGAGTACTGATCCTAATACACTGATCATAAAGAATGAGTACTAACCCATAACACTGATAATATAAAATGAGTACTGACTGTGATACACTGATCATATGGAATGAGTACTGACCTATAACAAATATCATATAGAATGAGTACTGGCCCATAACACTGATCATATAGAATGAGTACTGGCCCATAACACTGATCATATAGAATGAGTACTGACCCTGATACACTGATCATATAGGAGTACTGACCCATAACACTGATCGAATTATGACCCATAACACTGCTCAAACAGAATGAGTACTGACCCAAAATACTGATAATATAGGGGTACTGACCCAGATACACTGATCATATGGAATGAGTACTGACCAATAGCACTGATCATATAGAATGAGTACTGACCAATAACACTGACCATATAGAATGAGTACTTATCCATGACATTGATCATATAGAATGAGTACTGACCCATGACATTGATCATATAGAATGAGTACTGACCCAAAATACTGATAATATAGGGGTACTGATCATATAGAATGAGTACTGACCAATAATACTGATCATATAGAATGAGTACTGACCCATAGCACTGACCATATAGAATGAATACTGACACATAATATGTATCATATAGAATGAGTACTGACACATAATACATATCATAAAGAATAAGTACTGACCCATAACACTGATAATATAAAATTAGTATTGACCCATAATACAGATCATATAGAAGGAGTACTGACCTCTAATACTGATCATATAGAATGAGTACTAACCATGACCCATAGCACTGACTATACAGGAGTACTGATCATATAGAAGGAGTACTGACCCATAACACTGATCATATAGGAGGAGTACTGACTCTGATGCACTGATCATACAGAATATGTGCTGACCCATAACAATGATCATACAGAATGAGTACTGACCCTGATACACTGATCATATGGAATGAGTACTGACCAATAACACTGATCATATGGAATAAGTACTGACCCATAACACTGATCATATGGGAGTACTGAACCATAACATACAGGAGGAGTACTGACCCATAACACTGATCATATAGAATGAGTACTGACACATAACATGTATCATATAAAATAAGTACTGACCCATAGCACTGATCATATAGAAGGAGTACTGACCCATAACACTGATCATATAGTATATATGAGTACTAACCCTAATACTCTGATCATATAAAATGAGTACTGATCCATAACATTGATCATATATCATCTACGAGTACTGACCCTGATACTCTGATCATAGAGAATGAGTACTGATCCTGATACACTGATCATATAGAATTAGTGCTGACCCATAATACTGATAATATAGAATGAGTACTGACCCATAACACTGATCATATAGGAGTACTGACCTCTAATACTGATCATATAGAGTTAGTATTGACCCAAAACACTGATCATATAGAATGAGTACTGACCCTGACCCATAACACATATATAGAATGAGTACTGACCCATGACACTGATCATATAGAACGAGTACTGGCCCTGATACACTGTTCACATAGAATGAGTACTGGCTCTGATACACTGTTCACATTGAATGAGTACTGGCCCTGATACACTGATCATACAGAATGAGTACTGACCCAGAACACATATATAGAATGAGTACTGACCCATAACACTGACATATTGCATGAGTACTGACCCATAACACTGACATATTGCATGAATACTGACCCTGATAGAGTGATCATATAGAATGAGTTCTGACTCTGATACACTGATCATATAGGAGTACTGACCCTGATACACTGATTATATAGAATGAGAAGTGACCCATAACACTAATCATATAGAATGAGTTTTGACCCATAACACTGATCATATAGAATTACAGTGATCATATAGGAGTACGGACCCATAACACTGATCACATAGAATGAGTACTGACCTATAACACTGATCATATAGGAGTACTGACCCGGATACACTGATCATATAGGAGTACTGACCCATAACACTGAATAAATAGAAATAGTACAGACCCATAACACTGTTCATACAGCATGAGTACTGACCCATAACACTGATTATATTGAAAGAGTACTGACCCTTATACACTAATCATATAGCATGAGTACTGACCCTGATACTCTGATCATATAGAAGGAGTACAGACCCATAACACTGATCATATAGAACGAGCACTTACCATAACAGTGATCATATAGAATGAGTAATGACCCTGATACACTGGCCATACAGAATGAATACTGACCAATAAAATTGATCGTATAGAATGAGTACTGACACACAACACTGATCGTATAGAATGAGTACTGATGCTGATACACTGAACATATAGAATGAGAACTGACCAATAACACTGATCATATAGAATGAGTACTGATCATACAGAATGAGTTCTGACCCTGATACACTGATCATATCGAATGAGTACTGACCCATAAAACTGATCATATAGAAGGAGTACTGACCCATAACATATAGGAGCAGTACTGACCCATAACACTGATCATATAGAATAAGTACTGACACATAACACGTATCATATAGAATGAGTACTTACCAATAGCACTGGTCATATAGAAGAAGTACTGACCCATAACAATGACCATATAGGAGTACTGATCCTGATACACTGATCACATAGAATGAGTACTGACCCATAACACATACCATATAGATTGACTACTGACCCATAACACTGATCATATAGAATAAGTATTAACCCATATCACTGATCATATAGAATGAGTACTGACCCATAACACAGATCATATAGTATTTATGAGTACTAACCCTGATACACTGATCATATAGAATGAGTACTGACCCTGATACACTGATCACATAGAATGAGAACTGACCCATAACACTGATCATATAGTATATATGAGTACTAACCCTGATACTCCGATCATACAGAATGAGTACTGACCCATAACACATATACAGAATGAGTACAGACCCATAACACTGATCATATAGAATGAGTAGTGACCCTGATACACTGATCATATAAAATGAGTACCGACTCATAACACTGATCAAATAGGAGATGTACTAACCCATACTTCTGATCAACTAGAAGGAGAACTGACCCTGATACAATGATCATATAGAATGAGTACTGAACCATAACATTGATCATATAGAATGAGTAATGACCCATAATACTGATCATATGAGTACTGACCCATAACACTAATCATACAGAATGAGTGCTGACCCATAACACTGATCATATAGAAGGAGTACTGAACCATAAAACTGATCATATAGAATGAGTACTGAACACATAACAGGTATCATATAGAATGAGTACTGGTCCATAGCACTGATCATGTGCAAGGAATACTGACCCATAACATACAGGAGGAGTACTGATCCATAACATTGATCATATAGAATGAGTACTGACCCACAACACTGATCATATAGAATGAGTACGGACACATAACACGTATCATATAGAATGAGTACTGATCATATAGAATGAGAACTGACCCATAACACTGATCATAAAGAATGAGTACTGACACACAGCACTGACCATACAGAATGACTACTGACCCTGATACACTGATCATACAGAATGAGTACTGACCCTAATACACTGATCATACAGAATGAGAACTGACCCATAACACTGATCATATAGAATGAGTACTGACACACAATACGTATCATATAGAATGAGTACTGACCCATAGCACTGATCAAATAGAATAAGTACTGACCCATAACACTGATCATAAAGAATGAGTACTGACCCATAACACTAATATAAAATTAGTATTGACCCATAATTCAGATCATATAGAATGAGTATTGACCCATAACACAGATCATATAGAATGACTACTGATCCATAACACTGATCCTATAGAATGAGTACTGACCCTGATACACTGATAATATGGAATGAGTACTGACCAATAACACTGATTATATGGAATAAGTACTGATCCATGACACTGATCATATGGGAGTACTGAACCATAACATATAGGAGGAGTACTGACCCATAACATTGATCATATAGAATGAGTACTGACACATAACACGTATCATATACAATGAGTACTGACCCATAGCACTGATCATATAGTATATACGAGTACTAAACCTAACACTCTGATCATATAGAATGAGTACTGATCTATAACATTGATCATATATTATCTATAAGTACTGACCCTGATACACTGATCATATAGAATGAGTACTGATCCTGATACACTCATCATATAGAATTAGTGCTGACCCATAACACTGATCATATAGAATGAGTACTGATCCTGATACACTGATCATATAGATTGAGTACTGACCCATAACACTGATCGTATAGGAGTTCTAAACCATAACACTGATTATATAGAATGAGTACTGACCCATAACACTGATCATGTAGAAGTAGTACTGTACCATAACACTGATTATATAGAATGAGTACTGTCCCATAACACTGATCACGTAGAAGTAGTACTGTACCATCATACTGATCATTTAGAATGAGTACTGACTCATAACACTGATCATATAGGAGTACGTAACCATAACACTGATCATACAAAATGAGTAATGACCCACAACAATGATAATACAGAATGAGTACTGATCATATAGAATGCGTACTGACCCATAACACTGATCATTTAGAATGAGTACTGACCCATAACACTGATCATATAGGAGTACGTAACCATAACACTGATCATACAAAATGAGTACTGATCATATAGAATGAGTACTGACCCACAACACTGATCATACAGAATGAGTACTGATCATATAGAATGCGTACTGACCCATAATACTGATTATATAGAATGAGTACAGACCCTGATACACTGATCATACAGAATGAGTACTGGCCCTGATACGCTGATCATATAGAAGGAGCACTGACCCTGATACGCTGATCAGAAAGAAGGAGCACTGACCCTGATACACTGATCATATAGAAGGAGTACTGACCAATAATACTGATCATATAGAATGAGTACTGACCCATAACACTTATCATATTGAATGAGCACTGACCTATAACATTGATCGTATAGAATGAGTACTGACGCTGATACACTGATCATATAGAATGAGTACTGACCAATAACACTGATCATATAGAATGAGTACTGATCATACAGAATGAGTTCTGACCCTGATACACTGATCATACAGAATGAGTAGTGACACTGATACACTGATCATATAGAAAAAGTACTGACCTTGATACACTGATCATATAGAATGAGTACTGACCCATAACATTGACCATACAGAATGAATACTGACCCTAATACGCTGATCATACAGAATGAATACTTACCAATAAAACTGATGATATAGATTGAGTACTGAGCAATAACACTGATCATATAGAATGAGTACTGACCCATAACACTGATAATACAGAATGAGTACTGACCCATAAAATGGATCATATAGAAGGAGTACTGACCCATAACATATAGAAGGAGTACTGAGCCATAACACTGATCATATAGAATGAGTACTGACACAGAACATGTATCCTATAGAATGAGTAGAGACCTATAGCACTGATCATATAGAAGAAGTACTGACCCATAACACTGACCATATAGGAGGACTGATCTTGATACACTGATCGCATAGAATGAGTACTGACCTATAACACATACCATATAGAAATAGAAGTTATGTTCTTACCATAACGTTCCATGTTAGTTGTCTTCTTCTTGCCTTCTTCTTGCTGGATGGGTTCGGAGCCGACCTCGGCCCCGACTCGGCCACTCTAAAAGCTCGAGAGTTGGTTCCACCGGCTCGAGGCTCCCCTTATATCCCACAATGCTAGGCGAGAGTTACCTCAGATCTCGTTTGTAAGCTAACCCCAGCTTATAACAATAACAGTATAACTGTAAAACAGAATCCACCTCTAACAACAGGAAGAAAGAAGGGTGACCTACATCCTGAACCAAGAAATATGCATAATAGCATATGACTAAGAAAGAGGTGGTAGAAAGAGAGGTCACGATCACAACTCCTCTAGGTCTGTCCAGGCCAGGGGGAAGGAGGGTGGGAAGAAGAAGGCGAGAAGAAGACAACTAACATGGAACGTTATGGTAAGAACATAACTTCTATATGTTAAGTTGTCTATCTCGCCTTCATTCTTGCTGGATGGGACCGTCCCTAGCACCTTGTCCCGGTGGCCTAACGGAACAGACTCCTGAGAACAGTGGAACCAAAGTTAGCTCTATGCCTAGAAGCTAAATCCAACTTATAATGAGAAATAAAAGTGTGAGGAGTAGCCCAAGTAGCCGCTGCACAAATGGTGTCAATAGGCAGTCTGTCTTGGAAGGCTAAAGAAGTAGCCAAAGCTCTGGTGGAATGGGCTTTAGGTTTATTAGGCAATTTCTGTTGTCTAATTTCATATACCAGGGAAATCAAAGATGTTAGCCATCTGGATAATGATACCTTTGAAACTGAAAGTCCCTTTCTGCTTTCCGCATAGGAGACAAACAGCTGATCAGATTTTCTGAATTGTTTTGTTCTATCCAAGTAATACCTTAATTGACGATGAACATCCAGGCAGTGTAACTTTTGTTCAGACCTATTGGAATACTCTGGAAAAAGACAGGAGGTCAATGCTTTGGTTTAGATTTGATGTTGAAACCACCTTAGGCAAAAAGGACGGGTTAGTTCGTAAGGATACTCTGTCCTTATGGAACAAAAGATAAGGAGGACGACAACTGAGTGCTTGAAGTTCTGAAACTCTTCTGGCTGATGTAATAGCCACCAGAAAGAGAGTTTTCCATGATAATAATTTCAAGGAACATGAAGCTGCAGGTTCGAAAGGGGAAAGAATCAAAGAAGCAAGAACTAAATTTAGGTCCCAAGGAGAAGGAGGATTTCTTATAGGAGGTCTGAGAAGAAAAACTCCTTTCAAAAAGGCTTTGCAAAGTTTGTGGGACATTAGGGCAGATTCAGAAATACCCACATGAAAGTTAGAAATAGCTGCCAATTGAACCTTAAGAGTAGATGGAGATGAACCTGCATGGAAGAGTTCAGCTAAAAATCAAGGACTAGTTGGATGGAAGCGGTGAAAGGATCTATGTCCTTTCCTTGTGCCCAATATGAGAAGCGTTTCCACTTACTCAAATAAATCTTTCGAGTGGAAGATTTATGGGAAGCTATCAATATATCTCTAACAGAGTGAGATAATTGAGGAAGCCTGGCTACGGTTGGAATTGGAGGAACCAAGCAGTGAGGTTCAGAGAGGGAGGAGCGATGAAACTGACCCGACTGGTGGATCAAAAGATCTGGAACTAGGTCCAGATTCCACGGTCGCTCCAAAAGAAATTGATGTAGAAAGGGGAACCACACTTGCCGAGGCCAGTAAGGAGCAATGAGGATCAATGAGGCCTTCTGAGCGATAGCTTTCTGTATTACTTGAGAGATCAGTGGGAAAGGAGGAAATGCATACAGAAGTCCCCGGGGCCAAACTTGGACTAGAGCGTCCCTGCTGGGTTGGCCTGGTAAAGGGAATAGAGTGAAATATTCTCTGCACTTGCTGTTTTGGGGAGTAGCAAAAAGATCGCAGCAAGGCTGACCCCACTTGAGAAAGATTTCTCTCACTACAGAGTCTTTCAGAGACCACTCGTGAGGCATGAGTATAGCTCTGCTCAACTTGTCCGCAATGTGGTTGGACTTCCGGGATGTGCGTTGCTATCAGAAAACGCTGAGAAGAAATCGCCCATTGCCACAGTCTGAGTGCTTCTCGACACAGGGGGTATGATCTGGTTCCGCCTTGTTTGTTGATGTACCACACTACAGACATATTGTCTGTCTGGATTGCAATCGTTCCCAAGGGAAGAGAGTCTTGAAGGGCTTGCAACGCTAAAAGCACTGCTCTCATCTCCAGAACATTTATGTGCAAGTGGCATTCGTTTGGTTGCCATGTGCCCTGGACTGTCCTGCCCTGATAATGCCCCCCCCACCCAATCAGGGAGGCATCCGTTGTCAGAGTAGCAACCGGAGGAGGTGGAACAAATGGTCTTCCCGACAGGAGCTGGGGGGAAGACATCCACCACAAGAGATGCTTTTTGCACGCTTGCATGATCATAATGGTGTGAGACATTGGAAGTTTCTGGTATGACCATTGAGTAAAAAGCATCCACTGAAGGATCCGCATGTGGTATCTGGCCAATGGAAGGAGAGGTATGGCCGCTGCCATGATTCCCAACACCTTTAGAACTAACCTGGCTTTGACTCTGTTGTTGTTGAGAAGAAGTGACACCAATTTGTGAATGTCTGATATCCTTTGGTTCGTTAGCCTTGCAGACATGTTTATAGTATCTAAATTTGCGCCTATGTAGGTAATAGTACGACAAGGCGACAAAACAGACTTTTCGCAATTTATTGAAATACCCAGTTTTGACAAACGCGAAAAGTATAATCTCTGGCCATCAGAAGGAGATGCTTGGTGGGAGCTGTGAGAAGCCAGTCATCCAAATATGGAAACACCTGGAATCCTTGTCGTCTCAGGTGAGAAGCTACCACTGCCATGCATTTGGTAAACACCGGGGCAGTGGTGAGACCAAAGGGCAGGGCCCTGAACTGAAAATGACTGGTTCCCAGCCTGAAGCGGAGGAATCTTCTGGAGCGTCTGTTCATTTTTATGTGATAGTATGCATCCCGAAGGTCTATAGAGCACATCCAGTTTCCTTTGCCCAAAAGGGGAAGAATGGATTGCAGCGTGACCATCCGAAATCTTGTTTTCTTGACTGATTTGTTCAAGACACTGAGATCCAAAATCGGTCTCCAGTCCCCTGTTTTCTTTGGAACTAAAAAGAACCTTGAGTAGATTCCGGATCCTTGTTGGTCTGCTGGCACTGGCTGAATTGCTCTTTTTGCAAGCAGTTTTGAAATTTCCAAAGCTGCTATATCCCTTTGAGCGGGTGGAACATCTGGAAGGGATTTTTTTGCCTGATTTGGAAAACGAAGAAAGGGGATAGAATAGCCTTCGGAAATGATGGACTGTACCCATTTGTCTTGAGTCAGGGATAGCCAGGCTTCTGGGTACAGTGACAATTTTCCCCCGACTGCCTCCGAAGATGGGCAGTCGGGCAACACCTCAGGGATGCTGAAAGGGCTTGTCAGGAAAGGCTTCCCGATTGCCCTGGTTCTGCGGACCCCCCCTGCCCCTAGGGCGACGTCTACCATTGTTATTCCCACCTCTGCCTTTGGTAGGAAAAGCGACTCTGTGCCAGGCGAAGTCCCTTGAGATTGTTTACAGAACCACATCTTCCCACCCTTCTGGCCTTTGGGGTAAGGCCTAGAAGGAGTCGAAAAACGGACTCCGACGGCAGAAAGGGTCTTGCCATCAGTCTCGCACCTAGTCAGGGTTTCTTTCACTTGAGGACCAAAGAGAGATGATCCATCAAAAGGGGAGTTCGTGAAAGACGACTTGAAAGGGTCCAAAATTGCATAGCCGCATCCAGGCGTGCCTACGTAAGGCTACACCTGTCCCTGCGGCTCTGCTCGCTCCATCGGCCGCATAAGAGAGGAGGCGCATGGAGGAGTTGGACATGGAATTAAGGGTAGCCAGCTGCGTGTTCATCTTTTCTTGGAAACCCGCAGCTGTAGGATCCTTTAACATTTCACTAGCTTCCTTGATCAAGTCCCTTTGAAGACGAGTGAAATGGCACAGGTAGTTCAGCGAACGCATGGTAAATGTCGCTGAGGAGAACATCCGCTTCCGCATACCTATCCATGGACCTAGATTCCTTGTTAGGTGGATGGACAGGCACTGAAGGATCAGCCAGTTCCTTCTTTGTGGCAGCAGCTACCACCATAGCATCCACAGAAACTCCTTTTGATAAAAATTGCTTGTCTGATGGAGCTGTGATGAACTTAGAGGGTCTCCTGGGAGTGGGGTCCACTGAATCAGGAGCCGTCCATGCCTTCTTAGCAACCACCTGCATGAGGGGGTCAAGGGAGGGACACCCAGGAGGTGGAAGGACGAGAGCCAAACGCCTCAAGATACACAGATTCGTCCTCCAAAGGGTTGAGGGCTGGCCAATTTCCCCTCTGTTTCAGGATCTCCAGAATGTCTGCAAATGAGACATCTTCAGAAGGGGAACGGGGGGAACCCTCAGAATCATCCAAATCTGTGTCTGACGTGATAGACTCAGGTGAGTCAATGTGTTTCCTCTTGCACTTCCTCTTCCGAGGGGCTCTTCTGCCAAATCAGGAGAGGCCTCGGAAGAGGATGAAATCCCCACAGGGGCTCCTGAGGAGCTGGCTCTCTGCGGTCCGGGATGAGGGAGTGAGTCGACTTACCCTGAGGCAGCATAGAGGAGGGGCGGACGGAGCCGACTGTGGAGTAGAGCCAGGCTCTAACACACTCCGCATGACCTCGAATGCACCCCTGTCAGGCAGAGCCAGAGGTCCCCGCCCAAGAGCTAAGAACCCCTCGGCACCGACAGTGATGGCTCCGAGGCCGATGTCGGAGCCGAACTCACCAGCCAAGCCCCGAGAGGGAGAGGGGTCGGACAAGGGTCCGATGCCACTCACCCCTCGGAGCCGACGAGGGAAGTCCGCCGAGATTCTTCCAAAGAAGAAAACGGAGTTACGACGGAGCCAAGACAATTGTCTCAGCTCCGGTAATCACAGTCTCGGTTCCGACCCGCCCGAACTCAAGAGAGTCAAGGAGGAAAAGTTGATGGACGGGCAGGCACCGACTGATGAGTCGGGCTCTGAAGCATCTGGGCTAGCGCCTCGGACTTAAGTAGTCGACTCACTACCCTCTGAAGGTCATGATCGGACAGCCTCGATGACCTAGAGGAATGAGACCTTTGGCCCGCTCAGACAGCAGGGAGATCCTGGAGCCGAATGAACGGAGCCAAGAGATGGTGACCTAGACCTCTTCCTAGTTGTCGGCTCAAGGTCTGGTCGGAGCCGACACGGAACCTCAATAACCTCGGTTCCGGCCGGAGCGGGAGCCACAGAACCTGTGGACTGAGACTTAACGGCTCCAGCCGGAGCCGATAAAGGCAAAGGTTGAGCAACCTGAGGTCTCGGCTCAGAAGCCGGAGCCAAGACCTCGATGCCTTAGACGGCTTCCCTGTTGAAACTGACAGGGAATCCTCTGGCTTCAGTAAGCCTCTAAGAATTAATTTGTTTTTTCTTTCCTGCAGGACCCTGGGGCTGAAGCCATGGCACACAGCACAGGAGTCCTGCAGGTGCAAAGGCCCCAGACAATAGACACAAGAAGTGTGAGCGTCTGTCAGAGACATTTTCTGACAGCACGCATCACACTTCTTGAATCCGGAGACCTTTGCTTCTTTGGACATTTCCCTGACTAACAGGTGTACACAAACACACACCCAAACACACAAGTTATACCCTGTCAGGAAAAAATAATAATTTTAGTAGTAAACTACAAGAAACACAAACACTCCACTAGGGAAGGGAAGGCCTAAGGGCCCAAAGGAAGAACCAAAGGTTCTTTGGTAAAGAAACGGAAAATTTAGGGTTCGGGGATAAAGTTTTGTAATCTACACTAACTAAGAAAGAAATTTAACTTAAAAGGGGTTTAAAAGAGTAACTTTTACAAGAAAAATTAACACTCACCAGGAACCGGTAGAAGCAACCAACCTCGAAGCTGTAGCGGCAAACGAGATCTGAGGTAACTCTCGCCTAGCATTGTGGGATATAAGGGGAGCCTCGAGCCGGTGGAACCAACTCTCGAGCTTTTAGAGTGTTTAGTCGGAGCCGAGGTCGGCTCCGAACCCATCCAGCAAGAATGAAGGCGAGATAGACAACTTAACATTGACTACTGACCCATAACACTAATCATATAGAATGAGTATTGACCCATAACACTGATCATATAGAATGAGTACTGACCCATAACACTGATCATATAGAATGAGTACTGACCTTGATACACTGATCCTATGGAATGAGTACTGACCAAAAACACTGATCATATGGAATAAGTACTGACCCATAACACTGATCATATGGGAGTACTGAACCATAACATATAGGAGGAGTACAGACCCATAACATTGATCATATAGAATGAGTACTGACATATAACACGTATCATATAAAATGAGTACTGACCCATAGCACTGATCAGATAGAATGAGTACTAAACCATAACACCGATCATATAGTATATACGAGTACTAACCCTGATACACTGATCATATAGAATGAGTACTGACCCATAACATTGATCATATATTATCTACAAGTACTGACCCTGATACACTGATAATATAGAATGAGTACTGATCCTGATACACTGATCACATGGAATGAGTACTGACCCATAACACATACCATATAGAATGATTACTGACCCATAACACTGATCATATAGAATGAGTATTGACCCATAACACTGATCATATAGAATGAGTACTGACCCAAACACTGATCATATATTATATGAGTACTAAATCCTGATACACTGATCATATAGAATGAGTACTGATCCTGATACACTGACCATATACAAAAAGTACTGACCCATAACACGGATCATATAAAAGGAGTACTGACCCATAACACTGATCATACAGAATAGGTACTGACCCATAACACTGATCACATACAATGAGTACTGGCCCTGATACACTGACCATACAGAATGAGTACTGACCCATAACACATATATAGAATGAGTACTGGCCCATAACACTGATCATATAGAATGAGTACTGACACATAACACATATCATATAGAATGAGCACTTACCAATAGCACTGGTCATATAGAAGAAGTACTGACCCATAACAATGACCATATAGGAGTACTAATCCTGATACACTGATCGCATAGAATGAGTACTGACTCATAACACATACCATATAGATTGACTACTGAGCCATAACACTGATCATATAGAATGAGTATTAACCCATATCACTGATCATATAGAATGAGTGCTGACCCATAAAACTGATCACATATTATTTATGAGTACTAACCCTGATACACTGATCATATAGAATGAGTACTGACCGTGATACACTGATCACATAGAATGAGAACTGACCCATAACACTGATCATATAGTATATATGAGTACTAACCCTGATACACTGATCATACAGAATGAGTACTGACCCATAACACATATACAGAATGAGTACAGACCCATAACACTGATCATATAGAACGAGTACTGACCCTGATACACTGATCATATAAAATGAGTACTGACTCATAACACCGATCATATAGGAGATGTACTAACCCATACTTCTGATCAACTAGAAGGAGAACTGACCCTGATACAATGATCATATAGAATGAGTACTGAACTATAACATTGATCATATAGAATGAGTAATGACCCATAACACTGATCATATGAATACTGACCCATAACACTGATCGTATAGGAGTACTGAACCATAAAACTGATCATATAGAATGAGTACTGACACATAACACGTATCATATAGAATGAGTACTGATCCATAGCACTGATCAAATAGAATGAGAACTGACCCATAACACTGATCATATAGAATGAGTATTGACCCATAACACTGATAATTTAGAATGAGTAATGACCCATAACACTGATCATATGCAAGGAATACTGACCCATAACATACAGGAGGAGTACTGACCCATAACATTGATCATATAGAATGAGTACTGACCCATAACACTGATCATATAGAATGAGTACTGACCCATAAGACTGATAATATAAAATTAGTATTGACCCATAATTCAGATCATATAGAATAAGTATTGACCCATAACACAGATCATATAGAATGACTACTGACCCATAACACTGATCTTATAGAATGAGTACTGACCCTGATACACTGATCATATGGAATGAGTACTGACCAATAACACTGATTATATGGAATAAGTACTGACCCATGACACTGATCATATGGGAGTACTGAACCATAACATATAGGAGACGTACTGACCCATAACATTGATCATATAGAATAAGTACTGACACATAACACGTATCATATAAAATGAATACTGACCCATAGCACTAATCATATAGTATATATGAGTACTAACCCTAACACTCTGATCATATAGAATGAGTACTGACCCATAACATTGATCATATATTATCTATGAGTACTGACCCTGATACACTGATCATATAGAATGAGTACTGATCCTGATACACTCATCATATAGACTTAGTGCTGACCCATAACACTGATCATATAGAATGAGTACTGACCCTCATACACTGATCATATAGATTGAGTACTGACCCATAACACTGATCGTATAGGAGTTCTAAACCATAACACTGATTATATAGAATGAGTACTGACCCATAACACTAATCATATGGAATGAGTAATGACCCATAACACTGATCATATACAAGGAATACTGACCCATAACATACAGGAGGAGTACTGACCTATAACACTGATCATATAGAATGAGTAGTGACCCATAACACTGATCATATAGAATGAGTACTGACCATATAACATGAGTACTGACCCTGAGACGCTGATCATATAGGAGTACTGACCCCGATACACTGATCATATAGAATGAGAACTGACCCATAACACTGATCATATAGAATGAGTACTGACACATAACACGTATCATATAGAATGAGTACTGACCCATAGCACTGATCATACAGAATGAGTTCTGATCCATAACACTGATCATATAGAATGAGTACTGACACATAACACTGATTATATGGAATAAGTACTGACCCATGACACTGATCATATGGGAGTACTG
This sequence comes from Protopterus annectens, assembly GCF_019279795.1. Taxonomy (NCBI): domain Eukaryota; kingdom Metazoa; phylum Chordata; order Ceratodontiformes; family Protopteridae; genus Protopterus; species Protopterus annectens. The sequence goes on from NC_056750.1 coordinate 766,409,852, forward strand.
AACCATAACATATAGGAGACGTACTGACCCATAACATTGATCATATAGAATGAGTACTGACACATAACACGTATCATATAAAATGAATACTGACCCATAACACTGATCTTATAGAATGAGTACTGACCCTGATACACTGATCATATGGAATGAGTACTGACCAATAACACTGATTATATGGAATAAGTACTGACCCATGACACTGATCATATGGGAGTACTGAACCATAACATATAGGAGACGTACTGACCCATAACATTGATCATATAGAATGAGTACTGACACATAACACGTATCATATAAAATAAATACTGACCAATAGTACTAATCATATAGTATATACGAGTACTAACCCTAACACTCTGATCATATAGAATGAGTACTGACCCATAACATTGATCATATATTATCTATGAGTACTGACCCTGATACACTGATCATATAGAATGAGTACTGATCCTGATACACTCATCATATAGACTTAGTGCTGACCCATAACACTGATCATATAGAATGAGTACTGACCCTGATACACTGATCATATAGATTGAGTACTGACCCATAACACTGATCGTATAGGAGTTCTAAACCATAACACTGATTATATAGAATGAGTACTGACCCATAACTCTGATCACGTAGAAGTAGTACTGTCCCATAACACTGATTATATAGAATGAGTACAGACCCTGATACACTGATCATACAGAATGAGTACTGGCCCTGATACGCTGATCATATAGAAAGAGTACTGACCCTGATACACTGATCATATAGAAGGAGTACTGACCAATAATACTGATCATATAGAATGAGTACTGAGCCATAACACATATATCGAAAGAGTACTGACCCATAACATTGATCGCATAGAATGAGTACTGACGCTGATACACTGATCATATAGAATGAGTACTGATCATACAGAATGAGTTCTGACCATGATACACTGATCATATAGAATGAGTACTGTCACTGATACACTGATCATATAGAATGAGTACTGTCACTGATACACTGATCATATAGAAAAAGTACTGACCCTGATACACTGATCATTTAGAATGAGTACTGACCCATAACATTGATCATACAGAATGAATACAGACCCTAATACGCTGATCATACAGAATGAATACTAACCAATAAAACTGATCATATAGATTAAGTACTGACCAATAACACTGATCATATAGAATGAGTACTGACCCATAACACTGATAATACAGAATGAGTACTCACCCATAAAATGGATCATATAGAAGGAGTACTGACCCATAACATATAGGAGTACTAAGCCATAACACTGATCATATAGAATGAGTACTGACACATAACATGTATCCTATAGAATGAGTACTGACCCATAACACTGACCATTATAGGAGGACTGATCCTGATACACTGATCGCATAGAATGAGTACTGACCTATAACACATACCATATAGAATGACTACTGACCCATAGCACTAATCATATAGAATGAGTATTGACCCATAACACTGATCATATAGAATGAGTACTGACCCATAACACTGATCAGATAGTATATATGAGTACTAACCCTGATACACTGATCATATAGAATGAGTACTGACCCTGATACACTGATCACATAGAATGAGTACTGACCCTAACACTGATCATATAGTATATATGAGTACTAAACCTGATACACTGATCATATAGAATGAGTACTGACCCATAACACTGATCATATAGAATGAGTACTGACCTTGATACACTGATCCAATGGAATGAGTACTGACCAATAACACTGATCATATGGAATAAGTACTGACCCATAACACTGATCATATGGGATCAGATAGGAGTACTGAACCATAACACCGATCATATAGTATATACGAGTACTAACCCTGATACACTGATCATATAGAATGAGTACTGACCCATAACATTGATCATATATTATCTAAGAGTACTGACCCTGATACACTGATAATATAGAATGAGTACTGATCCTGATACACTGATCACATGGAATGAGTACTGACCCATAACACAAACCATATAGAATGATTACTGACCCATAACACTGATCATATAGAATGAGTATTGGCCCATAACACTGATCATATAGAATGAGTACTGACCCTAACACTGATCATATAGTATATGAGTACTAAATCCTGATACACTGATCATATAGAATGAGTACTGATCCTGATACACTGATCATATACAAAAAGTACTGACCCATAACACTGATCATATAGAAGGAGTACTGACCCATAACACTGATCATACAGAATAGGTACTGACCCATAACACTGATCACATAGAATGAGTACTGGCCCTTTCACACTGACCATACAGAATGAGTACTGACCCATAACACATATATAGAATGAGTACTGACCCATAACACTGATCATATAGAATGAGTACTGACTGATACACTGATCATATAGAATGATTACTGACTCATAACACTGATCATATAGGAGAGGTACTAACCCATACTTCTGATCAACAAGAAGGAGAACTGACCCTGATACACTGATCATATAGAATGAGTACTGAGCCATAACACTGATAATATAGAATGAGTAATGACCAATAGCACTGATCATATAATATGAGTACTGACCCATAACACTGATCATATAGAATGAGTACTGAACCATAACAGTGACCATATAGGAGTACTGACCCATAACATTGATCATATAGAATGAGTACTGACCCATAACAGTGATCATATAGAATGAGAACTGATCCATAACACTGATCATATAGAATCAATATTGACCCATAACACTGATCATATAGAAGGAGTACTGACCCATAACACTGATCATATAGGAGTACTGACCCATAACACTGATCATATAGAAGGAGTATTGACCCCTAACACTGATCATATAGGATGAGTACTGACCCATAACACTGATCATATAGGAGTACTGACCCATAACACTGATCATATAGAAGGAGTATTGACCAATAACACTGATCATATAGAAGGAGTATTGACCAATAACACTGATCATATAAAAAGAGTACTGAACCATAACACTGATCATTTAGAATGAGTACTGAACCATAACACTAATCATATGGAATGAGTAATGACCCATAACACTGATCATATACAAGGAATACTGACCCATAACATACAGGAGGAGTACTGACCTATAACACTGATCATATAGAATGAGTAGTGACCCATAACACTGATCATATAGAATGAGTACTGACCATATAACATGAGTACTGACCCTGAGACGCTGATCATATAGGAGTACTGACCCCGATACACTGATCATATAGAATAAGAACTGCCCCATAACACTGATCATATTGAATGAGTACTGACATATAACACACATCATATAGAATGAGTACTGACCCATAGCACTCATCATACAGAATTAGTTCTGACCCATAACACTGATCATATAGAATAAGTACTGACCCTATTACATTAATCATATAGGAGTACTGACCCATAACACTGATCATATAGAATGAGTACTGACCCATAACACTGATCATATAGTACATATGAGTACTGACCCTGATACACTGATCAGACAGAATGACTGCTGACCCAGATACACTGATCATACAGAATGAGTACTGACCCATAACACTGATCAAATAGAATGAGTACTGACACAACACTGATCATATAGAATGAGTACTGACACAACACTGATCATATAGGTGTACTGAAGCATAACACTGATGATATAGAATGAGTACTGATACATAACACTAATCATATAGGAGGAGTTCTGACCCATAACACTGATCATATAGGATGAGTACTGATCCTGTTACTCTGATCGTATAGAATCAGTACTGACCCATAACACTGCTAATATAGAAGGAGTACTGACCCTGATTCACTGATCATATAGGAGTACTGACCCTTATACACTGATCATATAGAATGAGTACTGACCCATAACACTAATCATATAGAAGGAGTACTGACCCTGATACATACTGATCATACACAGAATGAGTAAGGACCCATAACATGTATCATATAAAGTACTGACCCACAACACAGATCATATAGAATGACTACTATCCCATAACACTGATCCTTTAGAATGAGTACTGATCTTGATACACTGATCATATAGAATGAGTACTGACCCATAACACTGATCATATGGAATAAGTACTGACCCATAACACTGATCATATGGGAGTACTGAACCATAACATATAGGAGGAGTACAGACCCATAACATTGATCATATAGAATGAGTACTGACATATAACACGTATCATATAAAATGAGTACTGACCCATAACACTGATCAGACAGAAGGAGTACTGAACCATAACACCGATCATATAGTATATACGAGTACTAACCCTGAAACACTGATCATATAGAATGAGTACTGACCCATAACACTGATCATATATTATCTAAGTGTACTGACCCTGATATACTGATAATATAGGATGAGTACTGATCCTGATACACTGATCATATAGAATTAGTGCTGACCCATAACACTGATCATATAGAATGAGTACTGTCCCTGATACACTGATCATATAGAATGAGTACTGACACATAACACTGATCATACAGAAGGAGTACTGAACTATAACACTGATCATTTAGAATGAGTACTGACCCATAATACTTATCATATAGAATCAGTACTGATCCTGATATGCTGATCATAGAGAATCAGTAGTGACCCATAACACTGCACATATAAAGGTACTGACCCAGATATACTGATCATATAGAATGAGTACTGACCAATTGCACTGATCATATAGAATGAGCACTGACCCATAACACTGATCATATAGGAGTACTGAACCATAACATGTAGAAGTACTGAACCATAACACTGATCATGAGTACTGACCCATATCAATGATCATATAGAATGGGTACTGACACATACCACGTATCATATAGAATGAGTACTGACCCATAGCAATGATCATATAGAAGGAGTACTTATTTTGATACATTGATCATATAGAATGAGTACTGATCCTGATACGCTGATCATATAGAATGAGTACTGCCCATAACACTGATCATATAGAAAGAGTACTGACCCTGATACACTGATCATATAGAATGAGTACTGACCCATAACACTGATCATATAGAAAGAGTACTGACCCTGATGCACTGATCATATAGAATGAGTACTGACCCATAACACGTACCATATAGAATGAGTACTGACCCATAACACTCATCATATAGCATGAGTATTGACCCATAACACTGATCATATAGAATGAATGCTGACCAATAACACTGATCAGATTGGAAGAGTTCTGACCCATAACACTGATCATATAGTATATACGAGTACTGACCCTGATACACTGATCATTTAGAATGAGTACTGATTCTGATACACTGATCATATAGAATATGTACTGACCCATAACACTGATTATATAGAATGAGTACTGACCCATAACACTGATCATATAGAAAGAGTACTGAAACATAACACTAATCCTAACACTCTAACACTATGATTGCTCCCCAGGCTAGTGAAAGCGGATAACGCATACATACAAAATCTAGAGCACTTGATAATAGTTTTCAGTCTTACTCACAAACACTGGCTAATCTACAATGTATGTACTGTACCTGTGTACTATGTATGTATTCTACCTATGTTCCAAATTTCAGCTGTACACCACAAATCTATTAATTACCTTTATTTTTAAAATTGATATTTTTTTGTTTGTTCTCTCTACTGTAACTGTTTATGTGCCACATACTACTGTAAAAACATGTCTCCTGTAATTTGTGTGTATACTGATCATGTCTAAATAACTAAATGTGTCTGTAATGTTTCTTTGTGTAGCTTTTCTCCCCGGGCCTCTGCTGAAAAAGGGCCTTTTCGGCTCAGTCAGACACCCCCGGTTAACAAATGTAAAATAAATAAAAAAATAAATAATCATATAGAATGAGTAATGACCCATAACACTGATCATATACAAGGAATACTGGATCCATAACATACAGGAGGAGTACTGACCCATAACATTGATCATATAGAATGAGTAGTGACCCATAACACTGATCATATAGAATGAGTAGTGACCCATAACACTGATCATATAGAATGCGTACTGACCCATAACACTGACCATATAACATGACTACTGACCCCGAGACACTAATCATATAGGAGTACTGACCCCGATACACTGATCATATAGAATGAGAACTGACCCATAACACTGATCATATAGAATGAGTACTGACACATAACACGTATCATATAGAATGAGTACTGACCCATAGCACTGATCATACAGAATGAGTTCTGATCCATAACACTGATCATATAGAATGAGTACTGACACATAACACTGATAATATAAAATGAGTACTGACCCATAACACAGATCATATAGGTGTATTGACCCATAACACTGATCATATAGGAGTACTGACCTCTAATACTGATCATATAGAGTTAGCATTGACCCATAACACTGATCATATAGAATGAGTACTGACCCTGACCCATAACACTGATCATTCAGGAGTACTGACCCAAAACACTGATCATATAGGAGGAGTACTGACCCATAACACTAATGATATAGAAGGAGTACTGACCCATAACACTGATCATATAGGATTACTGACCCATAACACTGATCATATAGGAGGAGTACTGACCCTGATACACTGATCATACAGAATATGTACTGACCCATAACACTGATCATATAGAACGAGTACTGACCAATAACACTGATCATATAGTATATATGAGTACTGACCCTGATACACTGATCATACAGAATGAGTACTGACCCATAACACTGATCATATAGAATGAGTACTGACACAACACTGATCATATAGAATGAGTACTGACACAACACTGATCATATAGGAGTACTGAAGCATAACACTGATGATACAGAATGATTACTGATACATAACACTAATCATATAGGAGGAGTTCTGACCCATAACATTGATCATATAGGATGAGTACTGATCCTGATACTCTGATCGTATAGAATCAGTACTGACCCATAACACTGCTAATACAGAAGGAGTACTGACCCTGATTCACTGATCATATAGAAGGAGTACTGACCCACAATACAGATCATATAGAATGACTACTGACCCTGATACACTGATCATATAGAATGAGTACTGATCCTGATACACTGATCATATAGGATGAGTACTGACCCATAACACTGATCATATAGAATGAGTACTGACCCATAACACTGATCATATAGAATAAATACTGACCCTGATACACTGATCATATAGAATGAGTACTGATCCTGATACACTGATCATATAGAATGAGTACTGACACCGATACACTGATCATATAGAATGAGTACTGACCTATAACACTGATCATATAGAATGAGTACTGACCCTGATACACCTGTGCATACATGTAAAATAAAAAAAAAGCTTTCCACGTGTCATACAAAATCGCCTGTGCAGTAACTCTTTTTGTTCACAATTCTACAAACAAGTCGATCAAATACGTGGTCGATCAAATTACTTGTGTACATATTTTATTTCTATCTCTCTATCTGTGTGTGTGTGTGTGTGTGTGTGTGTGTGTGTGTGTGTGTGTGATACTTTGTTTGCACATTTTATAATGAAGTGGGCTTGCTAAAGAGAGAGATGAGGACACTCAAGTGAGTCTTGTCACACAAAGCAGGACAATAAGGATGTCTGCATATTAAGATGCACATGTGGCAGCTGACAGTTGTTGCCAAGGCAATTGCTATCACGCCCCAACCCATGAACGAAATCATATGGAGAGTTGTGGGAGGGCATGTTTATAACTACACCCTGCATGGGAAAAAAACGGTGCTGAAAAGGCAAATAAAAGAAATTGGATCCCTTCTTGTGACTTGAATGTCATGACAGGTAGGCTTGCCGCTCCTCTTTAAAGACCTTGTGTTTCACTGGCTCTCATGTTCGTCTCATGGAAGATGTTTTTCTTGGTAGGCATTTTCTATACCTTATGCATCTCAAAACAGCAGACACTTACATGTGTGTGAGTACACACGCATATGCGTTTGTGAAAGTACACATGACAAAATATATTATGACTGTAGATCTGAAACATAGCAAAAAAAAAAAAAGCCACATTCTAAATGGAAAGTTGGGGTGTAAAATCAAGAGGAAAAGTGTCCCACATGGCACATCAACATCTTAAACATGCATATTCTTTATTCAGTTTAATTAATATCTGTGAAGGGTTTGTAGTCTTTACTCTCTTTCAAATATATTAGACTTGTTCAAAGTGTGCAGAGGTGTAACTGGATTCATTTCCCATAACATATTTTATGACATCAACTATTACTTCTGTTTTTTTTTTTTTTTGTAGTTTTGTTTCCTTGTGACCAGTCATTCAAACCAGGTAGAATATTTAACTCTTTTTTCATCTAGCTAATGGTAGAGACATGACTGGTGTATACTTTAATATGTCTACCAAGAAATGTGCTGAAAGATAGTTCCACGATTCAGGATAGCTGCAATGCTATACAACGTTTCAGCAGTTTATTGTAGTGTCAGCTTGACAGTGCCACGATTCAGGATAACTGCAATGCTATATGTTTCAGCAGTTTATTGTAGTGTCAGCTTGATAGTGCCAAGATTCAGGATAGCTGCAATGCTATACAACGTTTCAGCAGTTTATTGTAGTGTCAGCTTGATAGTGCCACGATTCAGGATAACTGCAATGCTATACAATGTTTCAGCAGTTTATTGTAGTGACAGCTTGATAGTGCCACGATTCAGGATAGCTGCAATGCTATACAATGTTTCAGCAGTTTATTGTAGTGTCAGCTTGATAGTGCCACGATTCAGGATAGCTGCAATGCTATACAACGTTTCAGCAATTTATTGTAGTGATAGCTTATCACTCCATGACTTCATTCTGTCCACTTGGCTTATTTTAACTACTTGTATATTATACTCTTATGAGGTCTGTAGTGTGCAACTTAGAAACCAAACATCCAAGACAGTCAAATTCTTGTTAAATGATGAATTTCTGGTTGTTTAGGTCATTGCAACTAGATGAAACAGCATTGAACAAAATTTGTTTATTCAACATTTTCACTTTCAACACTCTAAAATGGACTACAAAATCAGCATTGTGGCAATTAATGAAAAGTTAATATAACACTGATTTTATTAAAGTGACTACTAAAACCTCTAGAGTGATGCCTACAGAGCTATAAGCTTTATTTAAAGCTTTCATTACATATACTGCTGTCCTCTGGACAATATTTGGTGTGAGTATTTTAAATGAAATCAGTTTTACTGATAAGGACACTTGCTGAGTTGTGCTGAGTGTGTAAAACTCTGAAGTAGCTGTAAGTTTAATTAGGTTTACACAGTGTTATTTCCCATAACAACGAATTACTCATTAAAGCATTGTACATAAACTGTAGTGATAATATTCTTTATGAGTTTTTGGAAATGGTGCAGAATATGGAATTTAGGTCCTAAATTATACCAACGTTTTCTCTTAAAATTACTACTTGGAGTTAGCTCAAGATGCATGCTGGATAGTGTGTGATAAGCCCTGTCTAGAATTTTGGCAGTGAAATTTTAAAGATTCAGAATTATGCTGCCGATATGATATGTGAATGATTAGACAGTTGAAGTAGGAGCTCCCCTCTGAGCTATGATGTGTGTTTTGCTCATGAGTTTATAAAAAGAAATGATGAATGGCAGTAGGGTGCTGAAACTAATTAGGTGCTTCTGAATGTACAACATACCAAACTGAAGCAATACGCCAGTGGTATCTAATATAAATGCTCTTCGTTATTTTACTATTTTTACACAAGGTAGTGCGGAAGATATCCAATATCTTATTTTTGTCATGGTCCTATTTCTGTTCATTCCCAATATTATTAAATTGAAGCAGTGGATGTTTAATTGGACTTGCTTAAGATCCATAATGGCATGATTCTGTTTGCCATGACTTAAAATTATGATCACCTTGTTTCTCCAGGTTCTCGGCTTATTATCTCACACCTGAATCTTTGTTACCACCAATAAATGAATTCTATTTCCATAAAAAATTCAGTTGCATTAGCTGTTACGTTTCATAAAGTTAAATGCGGCTTCTTTTTCATAAGCGATATATTTTAGTTTTTCTATTTGTATTTTGTTAGACGGTTATCCAAATTGAGCAGACAAGCTCCATCAAAAGCAAAACAATATAAAGAGAGAATATTAAATACTTACTGTCCATCTTAATGCCGGAATTATAGGATTATAAAAATATCAGTGAAAAAGCACGAGTATTTTTATTATATATTTTAGCTACAGCCAAAAAAATATGTGAGTAAGGTATGCAAAGAGTTGAAATTAATCAAGCTACCCTACCCCACAGTGTATACCAAGCAGCTATGAAACCAAACAAAAATGGTTAAACTGAATATCAGAAATGTGTTGCCTTAGTTACCATACTGTATTGATAATACAAATATTGGACATTACAGACTACTCAAAAACATGGAATTCATGCAGCCTGTTTTTGTTGGCTGGATGAGAACTAACAGTCAGCGGTGCGTGCTCAGAGAGAACTGATATAGTTATAATGCATACAATTGCACAGCATGAATGCTGAAGTTGTGCGAATTAAAATAAGGTGTACAGTATGCTGCTGATTAGTTCACCGCTGTACGGTTCTAGCAGCTAATAGCTTCTGCTTTGTGCTATCCTCCAGCTGTTACAAGTCAAGCTACATGGAAATAAAAATATAAATAACCATAAACAACACAAATGCATTTCACACACATCTATACACACACTTTTGACAGCACACACAGGGTGTTATTTTTATATATACATGTGAGTTTGTGTGTGTATATATATATATATATATATATATATATATATCTATATATCTATATATATATATATATATATATATATACACACACACACACATATATATATATATATATATATACATACATACATAGAGAGAGAAAGAGAGAGAAATGTGCATGTGTGTGCATATATCTACACACACCTGTATTTATGTATAATTATATTTTTGTTACCTGTATGTTTATATGTATCTATCTCTATGTATATATCTATCTCTATCTATATCTCTCTCTCTCTCTCTCTCTCTCTATATATATATATATATATATATATATGCATATCCCTATCAGAAGTTCGAGTTTTCAGACCATTTGAACAATTTTCTGAAAACTCAGACTTTGGAAAACAACAAAAATCTATCATTTTCTATGTTTTTGCAGGGGACAAGCAACGCTGCATCCTCCACATCCCTTGCACATTATATATATATTTATTTTACATTACTTCATCCGGCTAGCCCGACTGGACAATTCCTTTTTCAGCGGAGGCCTGGGGAGAAAAGCTCCACACAGAGAAATTCAAACAACAGAAATTAAACATAAAAATGGCATTACAAGTGATAACAAGTCTGAGAGATTACAAGTAGGCAAGATATACAATTGGACATAGAATAAAGCTTACATTGATTGATACTAACCATTTATACAAATTTAGATATGTCAGGTATAAAGTACATGACAAACAAGGGCAGTAAAACCCAAGACACAATGTTAGTATGAAGAAAGGATTGTCTACGGGGAGTAGGGAGAATGTAGTCTGGGGCGGAGGAAAGGACACACAGATAGATACAGACACAGACACAGACACAGACACAGACACAGACACACACACACACACACACACACACACACACACACACACACCAAGATTGCACTACAGTGGGGAAAAGGGTAAACTACTCAAACCTCACCTACATTTAAAAGCTTTGAGTTTTCGGAAAATCATTCATATGGCCTCGCTCATATAAATTTCATGGTTTCTGACAAGAACCTGTATATGCATATTACATATATGTATATGTATGGGTCTACTTCAGATTGGCGACTTTTCAAAATGCCGACAACCATATGGCTGACACCATATAGCAGACAGTTTGAAACACCGACAACCTAAAATAGTAGTGCAAACTACTAAAAACAGTGTTGGGCATATATATATATATATATATATATATATATATATATATATATATATATATATCTTGTTGTATCTTTTGACTTTTCCCAGTTAGGGGTCGCCACAGCAGAACTCCTGTCCACTAATGATTGGCAGTACATTTTTATGTGCCAAATTGCCAGCCCTGACGCACAACCTTCAACGAAGGTACGCCCATTCACGCATGTGTCCACATAGAAGACGCTTTATCTGAGAATCGAACAGGACAACATCTTACTGTGAGGCGACAACACCATCACTGCAGTTACATATATATATATATATATATATATATATATATATATATATATATATATATATATATGTATTTCTCTGTGTGTGTGTGTGTGTATATATATATATAAAGGTATCCTGGATTACAGTGCCTCATGAGAAATTGAACATGAGCATTAGGTACATGGGATGAGTGCACTGATTAATGTTGCTAAATAAGTGTTTCCATGCCTTTGGTGCTAATCTGCAATGCTTCTTCCTTGAAATATCATATTTCTTGTCTTCTTCTGCATTTTGGTATATACGTGTTCATGAAAACTTTATCAATTTGCACTTGCTAGAGTCTGTAACTATAGATGTCCTTCTATTCATATGCTGCTGTATTCATGACATCAGGGAGTTTGCCTCTGGTGAACTCTCGCATGGCTGACTGTTATATAAAAGTTAAATGCTACCACTAGGGTGCGCGTGACTTCCTGTGCTTCTCTCAGACGTAGGTCATAAACAGACATCGGGTATAAAGCAGATATCAGCATGCACCTCTTCAGAACTTTACTGCTGCCTGTGTGACTGCCAGATCTGGTCATCACGTTGCCAGTAGAAGCATTTCTTCATCCGATTTCAGATAAGTACCCCTTAGGGGTTTTCTGTTTGTTACTTGCTACTGTTTTGGGTTACATGTCAGGCAGGACAAGTGTAGGTGTGAAAGGCTAATTCCACATAATGATTCTCATGAGCTCTGCCTATTCTGTCTAGGCCATGAACACGACTATACCACCTGTAGAATTTGTCAGCCTTTTGTCCCCAAGACCCTCAGAAGCTCTTGCAGCCTTAAAACTGTACCTCAAAAATCAGAGACCCAAACATCTGACTTCCAGGATGGACCCAATGTTGGAACCCTCGGACAAGCCCCCAGTCAAGGAGGACAAAAACAGTAGGCCCGAACAAACTGCTGCGCCTTCCACTTCAGCCATTGCTCACGGGGCCAGTGAAGGTCTGGAGTCTGAGCCAGAGTCCTCAGAGCTTCCTTTGGCAAAAGGCCTGGAGGAAATCTCTCCTTTGCTCAAGGTCACATCCCAGAGGGAATCTCAGGCATACAATTTGGTTGCTGAGGAGGAACCAAGACTCATATTATCCAAAGGTCCGTGTGGCATCTCCCAAATCATATGTGAAGACATAGTCTCTGATGTTGTGGAGTGTCGGCCAGCGCCCGGTCCTCCAACCCTCCACCACATTTCTGAATCCCCTCCCCCAGACAACCATAATAAGAGGAAACAGAAAACTAAACATATTTTTCAGCCTCTGCCTGTTTCACCTGTCAAACAGCCTCCGGATTGGCAGGCCTTCACCCAAGGCCTGCTCAATGCCTGTCTGGCCTTGTGTCAGGGCCTGATGGCTGCACAGACCCCCATGCCCTCTGCCCCTAAAGGGCCTGCTCTGGGCATCTCTTCTGCAGAAGAGGATTCACCGGATGATGAATCCCTAACCTATACTTTTCAGATTGCTTCTCCTCTGGGATATGCTTCACCAGAGAAGGAGTCCAACAGCACTGACTCCCCTGGTGAGGACCTCACCTGTGGTGAGACCATCACCAAAATGCAAAATGTTTTCAAATGGGAGAGCAGTTAAGTCACTGAGGCCCAAAAGAGATACTATGAACTCTTACAGCGGGAGTCTCCCAGCCCTTCTGCTGTGCCCCCAGTACACTCTGCTTTTCTAGATGCCTTCTTGGCTGCTTCCAAAAACCTTGACTCACAGTCCCCAGCACCCAAGCATCCAGAGAGATTCTATAAGGTGCTCAAGGAGGTAACCTTCCTGTATAAAGCCCCTTCAGCAGATCCTGCAGTTCTTTCTGTGACTACCGATAAAACCTTAAAGTTACTACCATCCTCCTCTCTACTGCCCTCTGATAAAGAGGGCAGAATGATGGAACATCTGTGAAAGAAAGTTTATACTTCTACCACCCTAGCAGTAAGAGCAATCAACTACCAGACGCACATGGCCAAGTATTCCTTGGCTCTCTTGGAAGATGTGATCAAGCAACTGGGAGAGGTCCCTGACTGTCCTGCTAAAGTCAAGATTTCCTCTCCCCTGAACTCCTGCACACAAGAGACCAAACAGTCCATCAAGTGCAGCTACAATGCTGTAAGAAGCATTTGGAAGAGCTGCCGCCTCTGGATCTGTTATCAGGAAGTACTCCTGGTTAAGATTGCAACCTCTCCCTGATGACATAAAAGTCAAGCTCCTAGATGCACCCCTGGATAATAAAAATCTGTTTGGGTCAGCTGCTTCTGAAATCTTTAAGACCCTCCAGACCAAAGGCAAAGAACTGCAGGAACTGAGACATATCTTTGTCTCCCCAGTTCCACACTTTCAGAGAAACTACCCAGCTAAAACTTCTTTTGTTAGGTCTTCAGCTAAGAGAATGCAAACTAAACCTAGAAAGGACCATAGGAAGCAGCACTCTTCCAGGTCCCTCTCCTCTACTCCACCCTCTAAGCAGTCCTTTCAGGGAAAGCCTGGTAGTCTATGACTACCAGGCCCTCCACCCAGTCACCCCTCTTTGCATGCACCTCTCCTTCTCCCTTCCTGCTTAGAAGCAGATTACCCAGGACCCCTGGGTCCTATCCATCATAAAACAGGGATACTTCATGACCTGGAAGACCAGACCTTCTCCCAAAGGCATCCATCCCCCACTCAGAGAACAAATCACACTTTTCCCCCCAATCCTGCAGGAACTTCTGGCTCAAGGAACCATTCAAGAGGCCCCACCCTCTGTAAGAGGGAAGGGATTATACTCAAGAATTTTTCTGGTACCCAGGAAGGAAGGTCCATGAAGGCCCATCCTGGACCTATCCAACCTCAACACCTTCCTCTGAGTCCCCTCCTTCAGGATGCTCTCTCTTTACCTACCCTTCTTACACTCATTTTGCCTCAGACATTTCTATTGTCTTTGGACATAAAGGACGCCTACCTGCACATTCCTATCCATCCACTGTTCAAAAATTATATCCACTTCTCAGTGGATTCTGCACACTATCAGTTTTGTGCTTTACCTTTTGGTCTTTCTATGGCACCAAGAGTATTTACAAAATGTCTGGTCCCAGTCATGGCCTTCACCAGGACAAAGGGAATGCAGTCTATCTAGACAACATCCTTATCCAGGCTACTTCAACTTCCATGGCCTTGCAACACCTGCAGTTCACCATCTCCCTCCTTACAGGCCTGAGATTTACCATAAATCACAAAAAATCCTCCCTGACACCCTCACATGATCAGGTGTTTCTAGGATGTCGGATTATGACAAGGGAAATAATGGCTTGACTGCCACCAGAAAAGAATGTGACCCTCACATCTTTCTTCTAGGGAATCCTTCCCTTCAAAACCATCTCAGCCAGGGAATTCCTCAAGACCTTAGGATTCATGGCCTTGACTATCCCCATGGTCCCTCCTAGTAAGGCTACACATGAGGAAGTTTTAGTGGTATCTGAACAATATCTGGAAAAAACACCTACATCCTCTAGAGTTCATGATCCCCATACTTCCTTGCACGTCCAAAGAACTGAAGTGGCGGATGTCCCGGATTCAGTCATATCTGGGCCTGCACCTACAGCCCACACTGCCAAACCAAGACTTGTTAACGGATGCTTCAGACACAGGCTGGGGGCAACCCTAAGACACTGCAGAGTGAGGAATGTATGGACCCCCATTCAACAAAATGATCACATCAATATATCAAGGAAATGAGAGCCTTGATACTAGCTTTGGATATTTTCAAGAGTCAACTTCTCCCAGGCACCCTGACGTAGTGCACAGACAACACCACTGTACTGTAGTACATCAACAAAAGGGGGAGGAGAAGGTCCTACCTCCTGTGCAGACTAGCACTGCAGGCTTGGGAAGGAGCACTGGAGAAACAAATCCTTCTCCAAGCAGTATATATCCCCTCCACAGACGTGATGGCAGATTCCTTAAGCAGGACCATGACCCTGTCTCACGAATGGATGCTGAGCAGGAAGGTGTTTCTGGACAAGTCCATCGTTGGAGTATTCCGAATGTGGATTTCTTCACCTCCCCCATGAACAGACAGCTCCCGACCTTCTGCTCCAGGGCACCTCACCCAGAGGCTTGGAAGGTGGAATCCACCTGTCTGCCATCTCAGCTTCCTACCCCTGGTACCACCTTTAACATCTAGATTAGATGTCAAACTCTCCCTGAGAGGGGCACTACACCTCAGGCCACCAAGGAAGCACATTCCGCCTCCTTGGGACCTTAATTTTGTCCTAGAAAAATTGACACTACCACCATTTGAACCAGCCAAAGACTGCTCCCTCCAATACTGCACATGGAAGACTATACTTTTGGTGGCCATAACCTCTGCCAGAAGGGTCTCTGACCTCCAGGCCCTTATGGCCTACCCCCCCCCCCCTTCACTGTCTTCCACAAGGACAGGGTATGCTTGCATACTAACCCCACCATTTATGCCTAAAGTGGTAAATGATCCTGTCCCTAAATCAGACTATCAACCTGCCAACTTTTTTCCCCTCTCTGCAGAACCAAGCAGAGAGGATACTACACTCCTTAGATGTACACAAACAGCTTAGGTTTTATTTGGCAATAAACAAATCCTCACAAAAATTTGACAGGCTCTTCATCTTCTATCAGCCTAGAGCCCTGGGTTAACCTGTTTCCAAGCAAACTATATCCTCTTGGATAGCAAAAAATATTTCCTTTTGTTACACCAAACATGGTAAGTCATTCCCAGCCCTAGTAAGTGCACACTCAACCAGGGCAGTGTCCTCCTCAGGGGCTTTCCTTAAAGGACTGGACACAGCTGCTATCCTAGAGGCAGCTACTTGGTCCTCAGTTTACACTTTCACCAGACACTACAAAATGGATATGGTCTCTAAAGCCAGGGCAGAATTTGCCAGAGCCATCCTCCATGGGTTTGTGGAAACTGCTTCTGGTCTGCCTCCCCTTCATTAGGACAGGAGCTTTTGCACTCTCCCTGATGTCATGAATACAGCAGCATATGAATAGAAGGACATAGTGTTGTTGTGTAAGAACTTGCCATAACCTTAGATGTCCTTCTCTTCTATATGTTGCTGTATATAGTTTCACACCCAGCCTTCCCCCTCACACTTGCCTGATTCCACTTTCCAGGAGTAACCACTCTGTAGTAGCTGATTCTGGTGGCATTCAGTTCTGAATAGGTGCATGCTGATGTCTGCTTTATACCAGACGTCTGTTTATGACCTATGTCTGAGAGAGGTGCGGGATGTCATGCACACCCTAGCAGAGGTAGAGCTGAGATCTAGGTACAGTGACAGCTAGGTACATGGAAGGGGTGAAAAGACAAGCACATAAAATGGTGTTTGGACTTCTTCTCAAAATCCCCCCAAAAATCTAAACAAAACAAAAACATTTCCTCCCATGGCATTTGTATTTTTTTTTTATTTCATTATTTCTATAAATGAGTGGCTTAAGGTATAAGTAACTGAAAATACTATCAAAAGTGTTAGGTGGTTATAAAGATGTAGATATTACCAAGAACTGGGAATGAGCCATGACGGTGAGACCCACCTCCTTAGAGCAGATAGGGATCATCTGTACACGATTTTAGTGATTCGTCAGTATTAGCTTTAGCTACTGTGGAGAAAGAATACAGTGAGAAGGGTCAATGTGTAGATTAGGAAAAAGATAACATTTTGAGAAGGGTCAGGATTATTAAATAAGTCCCACTTGTTACTTGTCGCATGCATTCAAGAGAGACAATGAAATGGTGCAGGAGTTCAAGATATGTATTGTACATAAACATGTCAGGAACTGTAATTAGAACTTGTATTTAAGCTAAATGATTCACTCATTACTTCAAACATATTCGCATGTGCATCTCCATTCATGACTGCACTCACTCTGGCTGACTGTACAAAATGCCAGTGTTCTTGCACGTACTCAGTACTTATATGCACATCCTATCTCGCTACAGTGGCTGAATAGGAACAATACACTCAATGATGTACACAGTGACTTGGGATCAGTATGCAAGACTACTCCACAGCAGCTTTAGAACTCCTGCACACCTAGGCAGGTGATAGTTGTTGCATGTGGAATAAATATCTAAGCACTGTGTGTGTGTGTGTGTGTGTGTGTGTGTGTGCACTGAAGTACAATTCCCTGACATTTTGATAAATGCCAGTTTTTAGTACAATTCCCTGACATTTTGATAAATGCCAGTTTTTAGATATCGCCTCATCTATGAACGCTCTGAATGTAGACTTGCATAAGATTTGCAGTACAACAGTCTACAAAGGATGACTTTTCTAGCTAGTAAACATAGTCCTAATTCAGAATACATCTGCTTTTAATTAGCATTACATTACAAATGAACACCATATATATTTCTACACAAAAGCAACTTTCAGACAAATATAAAATAATTTACTTAAGATGGAGATGGAGATGTTTGCATGTTTTTATAACTATAATCATAAATTAAGTGCAATATATAGCTATACCTACCAAATAAATTAACATTTGCCTCAGAATTTTATTAGAAAATGACAAACTGTTTCAGAGGTGTAGTCCTATATTGGAAGGGACCATCCATTTGTGTATTCAGTTAAGTTACTCAGTTGTCAGTTTTATGTCTTTTAAAATCACAAAAACATAACATCTACAACAAGCTTAAAACTTATGCAATATCAGAACCAAAAAAAAATGCATTTCTAAGAAAATGGTATTGTCTGTTATTGTATATGTCACCGTAAAATGCTGTTTTGATAAGTGCCAGCCACCCACAAAATGGAAGCAATTGATTGCCTTTCAAACTGAAACCAAATGCTACAGTTTATAGCTTATTATTTAAGATTAATCTCACAGGTGTTTAAGAGATGGTTAGAAAAATGACCAGTAATAACAAGGTTAAGAGTCACCAATAGCCTGTACTGAAGCTGCAATACATTGTTTCCTGTAGTAAAAAAAGATGGTTGTGACAGATGGTCATTATGGAATAAATGTTTAATTGCAAGAAAATACAAACTCTTGCAATCCAAGAGAGATGCATCTCCCTTTGATGGGTGATCTATATACTTCATTCAAAGTCCCAAGATAATTTATGATGGCAGCCCACTGACACTTCAAACAGTTTGTCTCAAGCTGTAACAAAGCAGGAAGTACTGCTTCAGTGAAATAAAAAAACTCTTATGAATGAGAAGTACAACTTACCAACGGCGAAGTCAAAAGCTGATTGTGACAAGCAATACTCATTTGTATATTAACTGCATCACTGGAGAAATGCAGGGCTGCAAAATAAAAATGATTTCTTATTTCATTGCTCTAGAAATTGAATCTGTTAAATCATTATCACTTAAGCCCTGATGCATATTGCAGAGAAACCCTAATATGTTTAAAAATGCCTCAGTGAAGCAGCGTCCTCTTGCGTGTCTCAGAAAAAGCAATATTTTTGTACAGTCATGAAACCTGTTTTCATCAGAAATGGGCATTCTAAAGAAGAAGCTATAGACCTACTGCTTGCTTTATACTGTTATGAAGTTCTGTGCAATTTACTTAATAGTTATTACATTGATGGTTAATATTTACAAACACATATATGGTTACCCTGAGCACTGGGCAATACTCACTCTCTGTACACACAAACCTACATAAAGAGCTCATTTAAAAAAATCTCATTTTTTATGAAATCTAGCAGAATGCGTACAATGCAGTTCACCCTGTTCACTTGCCGTGAAGTGATCACCAGAGGAACTGATAATCATATGCACTGCTTCAAGTCAGTGCCAGAAACAAAATAATGTAGTCTTCAGATCCACTCACCTTGTTTGTCCTATCCTTTGCCAGTCTCTCTGGGCACACAGCCAGTGCCTCCTTTCTGAGCATGCCCAATTCAAAAGCACTGTTACTGCCACACTGCTGTGCAGGTCGACATTAAATATTTAAAACAATGTTTGTTTACATGCTGCCAGGAATATTATCATCTAAATACTGCATTTATTAACTGTGCTGTTAGCACTGGCAAGTAAACTGGCAGAGTGACAGGAGAAACACATTTTTCTTTCTTGGCAAATCTGTGTTTTACACCTTAAGTATAAAGAAATAGACCAATTTTAAGAATTTACATAATCATTCACCATTTACTCCTGCTGCATTAAAGAACTTTGTGGGAAGCACTCAGTCTAACGTTTTGGCAGTGCTATGCTTTCCCTCTTCTCCTCTTTTATAATGTTTGTCATTTTTGAGGTTACTCACAGACCAAGAACATCAACATAAATAAACCATGTTTGTTGTAAGTGCCGCATTTCCTTTCTCCGTTTGTTTGGCTTTTGTCTCTTTGCCTTTCTTTTTTTCAGTCCATCTAGCTATCTATCTATCTATGTACGTATATACATTTGTAAATGTCTGCCTGTCTATCTAGCCACAGCTTCTGTATATTCTGCCTTAGCAAGGACACACACACACTATGATATATTTGGTCAGCCTAACAGTTTGGTGATATACACGTACATATTATTTACTTATGTTTGCACCCTGTGCTTTCTTTTTTTAGTTTTGCATCTTCAGCTGAGGCTGGCAGTACATATTTGTGCACTGTTTGACTACCAATGCTCCCTGATTGGCACTACAATAACTGAGATCTCCACTTTGATAGTGTCCCCTTGTCTTTATGGATACACCATCTGTCTGTCTGTTCCTCTATAATTAGCACGTAGATACTAACAGTGGAATGCAGGTTCATTGGTTACATCAGACAATATATGAATATATCCCCAAACATGAGCCCTAATACATCCATTTCATCTACCCACTTAGACTGTTTGGTTCCTTTTTCCAGTGCTGGTATTTTATACATTACCTATTGTTGTTGTTATTATTATTATTATTGTTATTATTATTATTATTATTATTATTATTATTACTGCTACTATTAGGTCATTGTTGAAACGGTAGCCACCACTGGTTTATCTTTGCTGTGGTAATGGGACCTGTTGCAAATTTATGTAAATGGGATATCGAATTTTGATATTTATTTATTAATTTACTATTGCCTGCTGAACAACTAAGTGAGCTTGTTCAGAAGATCATTTTCACTCATGACCCAGGCCCTTTTAGGGTAAGAATACAGAATTTACAGTTATTAGTAATGGTTTTACAACTGCTAATTTATATAGGGATTTCAGCTGAAAGTAACAACTTTCGTTTGGTTTACAACTGGTTAAGTGACACAAAATGTAGCTGACAGAATTTTCATTTGCTTTTACAACGGGTTAAGTTATATGACAAATATGACGTAATAGAATTATTATTTATGGCTTAGTGTATTCAATGAGAACAGACAGGGTTAGGAAAAAACAATAAAATCAAGTTCATATGCAATAACATGCTAAGTTATAATCAGTATAAACATGAAATATAGGCCCTAAAAGATGCAACCAAATGAATTCTAGATCTAAGGAAGAAACTTTACTTTGCTTTTCTATAAACAATAGAGACAGAATCTCCCAGCTTTGGGTATACAATGACGTTTGGTATTACGCACAAATATTTTCACCCAAGGTAATTAATATTGCCATATGAAATGAGTTGCATATTCCTGTGCACTTATAACGCCAGCATATTGTATCATATACTGCGTAGTAAAATATAAGTTTTAGAAGACAGTGCAAGTATCAGACAGCTTGTCCGGATTCAAATTATTGCATGGTGTTGCTGCTTTTTTGTTTCTCTGGGTTTCCTTGTTTGTTTACTACTAGATACACTGCCTGCTGCTGTGTCAACTTTTGTGTCTTACACAACACTCTCTGTGTTCTTGTTTTGCCTGCCCTTTCATTCCTCGGTTTGCAGGTATAGTCTCTATGGAATAAGCTCCCTGGCTATTCCCCAAGTAGGAAACCACTGACTGATTTATTAAATAGCCACTGATTATACGAGCAAACAGCGTACCTGGACTTAATATAGCAATAACCCACGCCTGGGTGTGGGTAATGTTGGATTTACCCATGGTTGGCGTGGTTTGGTCCCGAGCCGAGGACCAAACAAAGCCAACCGTGGGTAAATACAGCATTACCACACCCAGAAGTGGTTATTACTATTATATGACATTATTTAAGAAAAGAAACTATTACTTTTCTTAAATAATGGCATAATATAATGCCTGTTTACTGCCCTTCCGCAGATGTCTGGCATCCGGCGGCAGTTCTGATGTACGCGCCTGCGCAGTACATCAGAGCTGTGGGCAAAAGCAACGGAGAAGGCAAGATCTCTGTTGCTTTTTTTTTTTTTTTACTGTTTTTGCTATGTTAAATGGGTTTAACATGCGAGACAGTTTTAAAATAAGCAGCGGAGATGTCCGTTGCTTATTTTAAACTCTCGTATGTTAAACCCATTTAACATAGCAAACAGTAAAAAGCAACGGTGCTCTTGCTTTCTCCGTTGCTTTTTTTTTAAAACCTGTCTCGCTATGTTAAATGGGTTTAGCATAGCTAGACAGCTTTAAAATAAGCAACGGAGATCTCCGGGTGATATACCAGTGTACTGCCTCGCAGGATGCGCAGTAGCAAACCCCGCCCCTGACCGCCCGTAACCGCCCATAAGTACTGTGACTGTCAATCAGCTCACGTGTAAAACACAGTAACCAGTGTGAAAAAAAGACAGTAACCAAAAACAGGAGGAAAATATACGCTATTTATAATATATTTATAACTTTAGTGTTAAACACCTTACATGCCTTACGTACATGTCGTCTATGCCGCGAGGCACTACACTGTTAGACAACCGAAAACATAGTAAAGTACTCATAATAATGCAATAACCAGCTTACGTACTTGCCATCTATTGTAGAAGTAAAACCAGCATAGTTTAATAGTGTACTGCATGTGCACTACACTCTTACATGACAATCGAAATCAGTATTTATACATGATCTATCGCACGAAACTTAGAGGAAAAACGGAAAGTAAGCAAGAAGGCTTGATTGAAGGAGGCAGTTTAAAGCAAAAGACTGTATTAATAAATGGTTTGAACTTCTTTTGAAAGCAATGAATCCTGAATAATTTCTTAAGTGACAGCAATGAATCCTGAATAGTAACTACTAGAAAAGTGTGGACCTGAGAATGAAAGTAAAGGAGGGGGTTACGCTGAGTGGTTGCTGGGTGCTGTATGTTTTGTGGTTTGGTGAAAACAATGTAGACATAGTACAGGTGTGGTGTATATTGGAGGTTAGTGGCCCATTTGGGGATGAAGTCATTTTTATGATAAGGTAATGTTTTTCCTTGCCTGTCCAGTTGTTACTATCCTGAACGTCACCAAGAAAGCTTCAGACTGACAAGTTAAATACTGTCAGACTGTTCACTGCTGTATTTTAAAGGGAGGTATCCCACTTCGTTAAAGTGAATGCTTTCTGCTATAGTCAAAACGTTACATTTCATGTAGCATTTATAAGATTCTCTTAAAAACAGATATAGAAGAATTACTAAACAAGAACAATGTGAGACGGTGGACAGTTGTTAGTAGGGTGTGGCATAGCGAGCAAGTAGAAGTGGTTCTGCATTTGGAAATCACACACTTTTAACAGAAGTGAAGGGTTCTGACATTTTTCTCTTGTGTTATTTAAGCTAGGTTCTAACAGGGAATGCAGGACATTGGTTACATCAGAACTCGCACTATATGAATATAATCGTTGCCTAAATGGGACTATCTAATTTTCATATTGGTATGGCATTTACTGAACAACTAAGTGACCTTGTTCAGTAGATCATTACTAATAAAGTCGCTTTTAGGTAAGAACACAGAATTTACAGTTCAGAAATGGTTTTACACAAACTTATCAAACCCACAGTTTACAGGAGGGTATTAAGCAACAGCAAGAAAATTCACAAAGTTATTTCACTTACATTTAGTTAGAAATAATACAATAATAACAAATCAAACGTATATCCAATGTATTCAATGAGAACAGACAGGGTTAGGAAAAACAATAAAATCAAGTTCATATGCAATAGCATGTTAACTTATAATCAGTATAAACATGAAATATAGGCCCTAAAAGATGCAACCAAATGAATTCTAGATCTAAGGAAGTACACTGTTATATAACCAATAGAGACAGAATCTCCAGCTTTGGGTATACAAGCGTTTGGTATCGCTATTTTCACCCATTTAACATAGCGAAAGAGTTGCATATTCCTGCACTTATAAGCAGTATATTGTATCATATACTGCATTGTAAAATGTAAGTTTTAGAAGACAGTGCAAGTATCAGACAGCTTGTCCGGTTCAAATTGTTCAGCATTGTTTTGGGTGCCTGGACTTAATAAAGGTTATTTAGCTAGAGTGGTCATTTCTGTTTTTTTTCTCTGTAAATTAGTGTCAAGAGTTAAGAGCTGCAAAGTTAGATTACCACACTGTTGGCATTGGTAACTGGTGCGGTAATATAGGTCCTTCTACCTAAATTTATACTATTTTTGGTCCTCTTCTGTCTGTTATAGCTTGGCATGAACATACAAAGTAACAGAGATCCTTGGTCATTCCATTTAACAGTTTGGTGATACATGGTTGTGTCTTACTTCTCAACTTTTTCCTCCAGATATGTGGACTAAGCAAAAACATAATTAGGAAAAAGGTCCCAAATTACATACATTTATTTAACATTTGTTGACTGGGATAGTCCGACTAGAACAGAACTTATTTTCAGCAGAAGCCCAGGGAGAAATGCTCCAGTCACATGTCTTTGGAAGATGGGAGGAAACTGGAGTACCCAGCAGAAAACCACACCAACACAGTGAGGACATGCAGACTCTGTGAGGTGACGGCGTTAACTGCTGCAGCACTGTCATACCCATACATGCTGATTCTATCAAGTTAGTATTTCTCAAAATGTTTGGCAGGATGGAGAAAATGTACAAGAACCAATTAGGGAGATAAAGTTTGCATATTTTTTTAATTACTTTTGCATTTTGAGCTTTCTTTTTTCATTACCACATCTTATTCTGCAGTTGGTAGTGTGCAGATATACACCATCTGCCTACCACTGATTTCTTATTAATGGATCGCTTTGTTCCTTTCCCACTCTGAATATCTACCACCCCAGGGATTTGGACATTTATAGACAGGCTCATACTTCACTAGATAAAAGCTATCATGCAATAACTTGGCATAGGAAATGCCCCTCTTCCACTACTTACTTAGCTTATATCCTTCTATACCGCCCCATGTAAAAGCTAAAAATAACACTGCTTGGAACACAATCCAATGCACTACTCCAACTATTTAACTCAAATACTTGTCTTATCTAATTTATATAAATACTAAATGGTAATCCAAATGATATTATTATTCCTACTAACGTCTCTAACAATTATAATAAAACTACTGAATGCTACAGAACTACAACCACCATTCTGCACCATATAATCACACAATAATCTGTAGAATCTATCATTCTTTCAGCTATTAAACCAATGTAATACATTCAGAAGAATGTATCATTTTACTTCAGGTATCTTCCCCTAAGGAAATCCTTGCTCAAAAATGAATTTACATTACTTGAAAACTAAAACAAACGCCATAAAAAATTCACCAACATTTAAACAGCTCATGCTATACATAGACATTCACCCATACCCAGGTCCCACCTATTATTATAACAGGTTGAATGGACCAAGCTATCCAATCAACAATCGCCTAAGCACATCCCTACCTTACAGAAACCTCTTTAGTGGTTCACAACTAATATCAGAATCCAGTAGATCTGATATGTTCTACAAGGAGTAGCAGTATAGACCGGATGTTAACTACAATTGATAACATTATTCAGTAGGGACACTCCCAAATTCCATTAGTAAGCATTACCCTACATAAGTAATTGGTAAACAAACAATTACTTTTAACTGGAAAGCATCTTAGAAACACTTTAAAGATGCTACTGCATTTAAATGACATATTTTTAGACACTATGGAAATATATTATATAACATATTTGAGTTACAGTAAGTAGGACTTGGACTTATTAATTTACGTTTTTCAGCAGAAATACTGCTAGACCCCATGACCACTGTTTTGGTAATTGATCCTTACTCTGACTGTTGAAAATACCCTCTAGGTCTGTATCTGAAAAGCATGAGTTGTAGAAGTGTAAATGAAATTTGACTTAAAACCCACTAAAACAACACCCCTAGCAGCAGGAATGAACTAGTTTCATTACACTTTCTTGGGCATCTTGAACACAGTAGCACCACTATGTAAAAAGTATTTTATTATAAAGAAACTGTTAGAAAAGCAAAAAAACTCAAAAGTACATTAGCATTTCAACATTATAAATCACTTAGAAACAAAGTAAGCAACATTATACACTGACAAAGAAAAAGAAAATACTTTTACAGATGATAATGTTCTAGCAGTTAAAACTCTAAATATTTTTGTACCACCACTAGTGACTTAATAAAAGCAAGCAAAACAACTGACATTAAGAGTTGAACTCATGATCACCTAACTGACTTCCCATGTTATTTAGGTGACAACTTCCTGACTAAACTCACAAAATATACAAACTACAATACTCAGCACTGAAATAAACCACAATAAGGTTGCCCTACATTCTGTCTCCATAGTCCTAATTAGAAAACTAATGCAGAAACTAGAACCAACCACCTTAGTCCCTGAATACATTCTGCATGAATATCCTTGAGTAGCCACCAACACCATTGCCTATCTAATAGATATACCTATGAACTGGTCTGTAAATGAATATACGTACAAAAAGTATGAAAACGATCCTAATTCACCCCTAACCATAGGAGAACTGGACCATAATGCCTCAAAATTTAGACCAATAGCAGTACAATCACCCATTTCAAAAAATCTTTATGTATTAACAAGCTCTTAGGCCAGCTAACAAAAAATAATCAATTGTTACTAACTCCACATGGTTTTCATCCTCATTAGACTCCAGACACTACTCTTTTAGCCATCTTAAATACAGTAAGTACACATCTAATCCAAAATGCTCTCACTGTTTCAATTTTCCTAGATTTGTCAGGATTATTTGACATGTTCTAATACATAGTAAACTTCCAATCTAGGCAGGACAGTTCAACCATAGACTGGTTCAAGAGTTACTGCTGTAGGGAGATACCACTCAGTAAAATGGAAAGCTACATATACAACATTCATTCCCACTGCTGTAGCAGTCCCTCAAGGATGTATTTTTGGTCCTCTGTAATTCAACATATTCAGTAACATGCACAGATGAGTAGAAAACGCAAACATTATTTAATAAACAAATGACACTGCTGCCTCACTTCAAGTACAAGCACAACTCACCTTAAACTACAGAAGTGGTGCACAAAATCAGAAGCAATATTAAACACCAAAGTAAATAAAGAAAGAATGCCCTTTATCTCAGTCACAGCTCACAAAATATATATTTAAATTTATTTTATCAACTGCAAACAAAACAAACTACAAGTACATCAATTGTTGCACTAGGCTATCCCCCGAGTGGTTCACCTTCAACCCAAAGTTGGAGATTTTCCAAAGCTGAGGAGTAAAAAACAGGCCTACCTGAAATTGTTATGGTTATTACCAGCTACTTGCACTACAAATAAACAAACATTTATTTAAGCAGCCAGAATATTTGTCAAGGTTGCTTAAATGACTGATGCTACTGCACTCAAGGTAACCACTTGAAATCTCAGGATACACTAAAGTGAGTACCAAAACAGGGAGACTGAATGGCCACAAAAAATGGACTTACATTTATCAACGCTGAGATGGCCATTTCTTGGAATATTTCCATTTCTCAAAGGTATTGCAATCTCAAAACTGGTATATATAAGTTCAAGGTGGGGGCATGGGGGGCTTTAACCCCTAAAAAAATATAAAGGAGACAAGTGATTTTCAAAAATTGCTCTTTTCCTGTAGTTTTAGGGGCTTTTTTTCTGATTGTCGGAATTCTGGATTTTCATTGCCAATATTTCAGTAGGGAGGCTGTCCCCTAACAGTCTGCATTCAGAGCAGTTGCTCTCTTTGTTCCATCCTAGCAATGATGCTAAAAATATCTTTAACAGGAGAGCCAGCTTAAGCTGCTAGGAGTCAACATAGATAACAATCCACAGCTTCATCGATGCATCAAACATGTAGTGTCTAAAAACAACCAGAAACTTGGCATGCTATATAAAATCAAACTATAATGTCAAAAGCACAGCTACAGACAGCATCTCATTCCTAAACATTTCAGATTTCAACATCCAAATCAAAGGCAAACTGCAAAATCATAAAAAAATAACATGAAGACTCTCTACTCAGTTTATGTAACACAATTATGGAATTGTATTCTTACAGAACTCAGAAAAGAAACAAATCTAAAAATCTTCCTAAAAACTAACTGCTACATCAACCTGCTCTTGTATTAATCACTGATTTAAGACTCAATGGAAAATCCAAGCCATCTATTCTATGACCATTTCCTAAATACTAACTGTAGTACCTATGATCATAGCTTCCTTTCCGTCATTTTTCCTCAGTTTTCTTTCCTCCAGCACAGCTGAGTTTCCTCTCTGTATATAGTAAACGGATCTACATCCCTATCTTTTCTCCTCTTCTCTTTATTACAAAATGTAAATCTTACAAATATTTTTTTATAACAACTGCTGAGTAATGTTGCACTGTATAATTTGCATATAACTTGCATGATTTCTATAAAACAAGACTAACAAATTTGATGACTATACCTCTCACAAAATGAATGCTGCTGTTTTAAATATATTGATTGGAGCTTTTCTGCTGGGAACCCCCTGAAATGGGGCAAACTCAAATAAATATATCCAATAGAACCAAATTCCAAATGTTGCCACAGTTTGGTTGACAAAATGGTTTACTATCAAAATTTGGAATGGCAACTGTGCGTTTACGCACAATGCCGAACTGAAACTATGAAAATGTACTCACCGATCCCTTCATAAAGTCGGAAATCATCACAACGGTCCCATTCATAACACTGAACTTTTAGAATCGAAAGTCAGTATTAGTGTCAATGTTTTGCAGGGGGGAAAGCCCCCTGTACCACCCATGTGGGGGGCTATGCCCCCCACACCCCCTGCAACTTAAATATACCAACTCCGAGATCGCACTACAGTGAGGAAAATGGGAAATTCCCCACTCCCCACTGTACAGAGATCTACATTCGCAATGCCGAACTCATAACAACAAATGCAGCTCTACATTTGTTATTATGGCTCGTAATATTGCAACTCGGCATTGCGGACCTTGAGTGCCGCGATTTCGAACAAGTGGCAGTTGTAAAACTGCCATTCCACATTTTGATTGTAAGCCCGACAAAACAAAAGGTTGACAGGTGTGTGAAATAAAGAATCCCTGTAGTTGGGGAATATACCACTTCTCCAGGAATTCTGCAATCTCGGAGTCAGTATATATAATTAGCAGAGGGTATGGGGAGCTCAGCCCACCACATGGGTTATGCAGAGGGGGTTTGTTATATTTTTTTACATAGACTTTTGCACTTGCCGAGTTTGCTCAGCTCATGCATAGTAGCGTGTCAATGTTTGCATTGTCGACATTTTGTGGTCATTTTGAATATTCATGTTTGGGTGTTTTGAGGAAATTAAGTACATGTATGCAAGTGTATATGCATTTGTGTGTGTGTATACACATATATATATATATATATATATATATATATGTCTGTACATATATACGTATATACGTATATATGTATAGGTTTACTATCAAAATGTGGAACAGCACCTCAAAACTGGGATGCTTGAATGCGTGTTTTCCAGTTTCCATAATGCCGATCTGGAAATGTTCGAATCCTCAATAGCGAATGGTTGTGTGCATTCACTAATATTGGATCAATGTTCTGATAACAGATCGCACTACAGTGGGGATTGGAAAATTTACCCTTTTCCTCACTGTAGCGCTGTCTCCGAGTTGGAATATATAATATGCAGGGGGTCATGGGGTGCAGGGGGGCTTGCCCCCCCATGCAAACATGTTAGAGTTAGCACGGAATTTTGACAGTGGAACTTCCAGTGTTCGAATGACGATTCCATGATTACCATTTTCTACATTTTGGTAATTCTGTATTAACAAATTTGGATCGAATTTAATCAAAAAGTGGAAAATTATTTTGATTTTCCACATTCTGATAGTAAACTATACACACACACACACATATATATATATATATATATATATATATATATATATATATATATAAGAAAAGACACTTAAATTTTAACTTGCCTTTGATAACTATCCACATTGCAATGGATATAAATGTCTGTTAGCTGTGGTAAAGAAACTCAAACATGGTTCTGCTATGTCTCTGAGTACTGTTCCTTTTGTACAGCCTAGTACAAGGTATGCTCCTAGTACAAGGTGACCATTTTGTTACAGGACCTAAACTGGGAAATTTGAGGGCTGTCCCAGGAAGCCAGGTCTGCAATCCCATTCTCCCAGCCCCCATGGGAGTGGAGATGGGGCAGTCATGTCATCTTGCACTGGGGCAGGCAGTTTGACCTCCCGTCCTTCACCAGGCACTGTGGGGATGCTATTCTGTGAATAGCACCAACCAGGAGGCAAGAGGCCACGACAGGAGGCTTGAAGCGATGCACATTCGTCAGGCCTGGCACCTTGGGGGGGTGAAAGAATGAGGTTTGCCGCTAAAAGTGCAGAGATGGGGGGACACGGGGCCATTTCTGCGAGTTTGATAGCCCTAGGTGCAAGGCAAAATGGAGAACCAGTGTCATGGAAGTCTGGATGAGGGACAGTCTGAGGCTTCATGGCCCAGCAGAGTTCATGAGGCTGGGAAGACCTCTGAGAGGCTCGAGAAGCACACATGACACTACATGATTTGGAAGCAGTTAGAGATATGTAACCCTGAAAAGAGCTTTCTCTCCTGGGTAGAAGTGGAACCCCAGAGGGGGTCAGTCCCGATAGAAGTCTGGAAGAGAGAGTTGGAAAGTAACTGGTACAGGAAAGCTCTCACCTGGGGTGAGGGGGTACAGACCATGCCCCCTCTGGGATGGAGGTCTGGAAGGAGGGGGGCAAGCAGATAGTGGCAGGGCTGGGTGAGCTCCTGCCTGTGTGAGGGGGATCAGGCAGAGCTCCCCACAATGGAAATCCTTAAGGGAGCATTAGGGTAGACAGCAGCGGGGCCTGGAGAGCTCCTGCCTGGGTGAGCAGTGTCAGGCATAGCCCCCCATGATGGAAGTCCTTAAAGGAGCAACTGGCAGATAGTGGTGGGGCCTGGAGAGCTCCTATCTGGATGAGTGGGGTCAGGCAGAGCTCCCCACAATGGAAGTCTTTGAGGAAGCACCAGGGTGGATGGCAGAAGGGTCTCTGTGTTCTTGTTTTGTCTGCCCTTTCATTCCTCAGTTTGCAGGAGAGTTCCTAATGGGGTGAAGGCATCCAACTTCACCCCATAACCGAGAGCATCCTTGAAAAATCCCAAAGTCCCCACAGCTGCTCGGATGGAAAAGCAAGGGTACTCTGAAGCGTTCATGAGAGAGGATCTGCCCCATAGCAGCCAAGAGGAGTTCCGGAGAAGTGGACAGGATTAGAGGGAAGCTCCCCTGAGAGGGTCAGAGAGCATGAGTGATCCAGCACGATTGGCAGCCTGCAGGAGACATGCAGGCGGCAGAGTCCCCTGACATGGGGTGCCACGGCTGGGGAAGGTCTCTTGGCCAGGTCGAAGTGGAGGACTGTCGAGTTTGGCCCTGACAGAAGTCACTATGGGAGCACCAGGCAGATGGGTGTAGGGCCTGGAGAGCTCCTGCTTGGGGGAGTGGGGTCAAGCAGAACTTCCCATGATGGAAATCCTTGAGGAAGTGACTGACTGATGGTGGCAAGGCCTGGAAGGCTCCTGGCAGGGTGAAGGCATCTGAACTTAACCCATGCCCAATGGCATTCCCAAAAAATCACAAAGTCCCCAGAGCTGCTTAGGATGGGAAAGCAGGGGGACTGGCCACCCTAGGAAGCCAAGTCACCATTCAGACTGAGTAGTCTAAACTGGGACATTTCTGTGTCTCAAAGACAATGTTTGGGATTCCAAAACAGAGACTTCCAAACTGGGACTGTCCTGGAAAAACTGGGACCATTGTTCAACTTGTCCTTGTAGGAGACAACACCAGCAAAGTGCACTTCAGCCCCTATCAAAATGCAATCATTACTAGCATTTGTTTATCTAACTCTGTTTCTACTGACTTGCACTAGTTACAGTGCATTTTAAAAAAGCTTAGTTATTGGAAAGTTTAAACTCTAACATGGGTTACTTTGAAGAAAACTTTCTAGTGATATTTACTACATAAAAGAAGCTTAGCTTAATAATTTACCTTAGGTTGCTTTGGCTTTTCTTAGATTGAATGCACTCCATTCACGCACATTGCAGCACTTTTATCGGTTAGTTTGATGTTTAAATAGTATGACATAGCAGACCTAGATCAGAGTGTGCTGTGTGTTTTAAAGATCTGAAGAAGCTATCTGCAAAAGCGCTCATCTGTTTTTATTTTTTTTATATTAAAAATTCATTTTCCATACAGTTCCAGCTCTCTGTGTTTGGATTTTGGATTAGTTGTTCCTTTGCTGCTTATTTGGTATGTTGCAATTTTTGCTGCTACTCTGCTTGTCTGTGTCTGGAGTCAGCCTGTTTGATTTTTCTTGGTAAAATAAGAAAATACATCAGCTGATATTACAGAGTAGATTGAAAAATGTACATAGTTTACAATTGGTTATGACTGAGGCACAAATAAATAACCATACTTAAATATGACATGTAAAATAAAAGAGCAAGAAGATGTATGTTGTGTATAATATACAGGAAGGACATCAGTGGTCTCAGAAACGTCAGTGTGAAATAGTAACATCGCAGGCATGAAAGCTATAAAAAGGTTTGACAAGGCACTGAAGATTTATAGGGAATGAACCAAGATGCAAGATTTCTCAGAAAGGTGTGAAAATGAGAAAATAATACTCAATAGAAGAGGAAAACTTCGCTCAGTCTGTTATGTTATGGGATGCTTACAGTGTAATTTATGGCTGATATTTATAGATAACTTGTGTGATATGCAGAGCAGAGCAGAACAGAACAATTTGCTTTTGCACGATACAAGGCTGTCCTGATTCATGAAGACCACACTGACCCATAGTGTAGCTCTGCTTTATAAAGTAGCAGAGTTTGGAGACACGTGTAAAGTGATAGTCTGTGGGTATAGTCTATGTTAATGAGATGCCTTTAGCAGACTAAGCACTTCTCTATTTAAAAAAAAAAAAAAAGCTTGAATAGAACCAAAGTCAAGTACTAAAGTACAAAGCTTCTTGGTGTCTTAAATGATAACTTAAAATATGATCAAAACATCACTCAAGCCATCAAGGAAACACACCAAAAGCTGGGCTCACTCTACAAAACAAAATTTCTTGCTTGACTAAGCTAGAACTCTTTATCAACATTTTATCTTCTCCCTTCACTTCTCTATGCAGCACCCATCCTGACTAACCTTCACTCCACCTTAAAAAATAAACTAGAGGCTTGCTGCAATAATATCTAAGTTTGCATCCAACTTACCAAACCATTCATACCACTATTTATCACTGAAGCACCTACAGTGGCTTAAATTACCTTGGCTACTACCAGCTACTCAGTGCCTTCAAAATAATACACAAACCTGACACCTGCCGATCACTGCAAAACATCCTCAAACACTGTATCACCTGACCAGGACCAAGTCTCATAACAGTGCCGGCAACTCACTTTACCTAACCTATGCTTCTGAGCAATGGAACTCCATCCCACCTGCCCTAAAATAAGACATTACCACATGTTTCAAATGGATCCCCTTCAGAAGCTCGAAGTTTCAAAACTTTGAATATGAAAAGGCCAAGACCATAAAATCAAAGTTTTGAAACTTCGAACATTTTGAATGCAGATCACCTTACAGCATGGAATGGGAAATGTACCATTTTCCTCACTGTAATGCAATCTCAGAGTTGGTATATTTATTCAGCACGGTGTAGGGGGGCTTGCCCCCCTGCAAAAATAAAAAAATTATTATTTTTTTTATTACGTTTTCAAAGTTTCAAAATGTTGATCTTATGGTCTCAACCATTTGAAATTCAAAGTTTTGAAACTTCAGGCTTCTGAAGTAGATATGTTTCAAACACAACCTGAAACACCTAATTTCCTCACAGCAATGCTCATGCACCAATCCTGACTAAGCCCATCTCGCTTTGTTTCTCTTCCATTGCCAATCACTCAGACTCTTTCACCTTTCTTATCCTTGTCTCTTTCATCTCCATTACTGCTCCTCCAACTAACCTGTATCCAGAATTCTCTCCTACTAGCAGAATGTTCTCTACTTATGTTTTTCTTGATTAGTTCTGCTTATGCCCTTCCTACTCCTCAATTTTTCTTTCTGATTTAGTAACATCCTAATTCATTAAATATCTATACACATAAGGAACCTATGTGCTTTATTACTGCTACAGCTATTACATGTTATCATGTCTTTGACTAATGTAAAATAACATAACTTCTGAAGTATAAGATACATGTCTTTTCTATGTTTCAATGCTGCCTGCATTGTAAATATATATTTTACTTGAACTTTTCTCCCTGGGCTATCACTTAAAATGGGATTTGTGCCCAGTTGGACTTTCCCAGTAAACAAAAGGCAATAAATGAACAAACACATTTGTACTATACAAGTCATTCACTGGTGCTGTGCACATATCTAAGTGTGCACCTGTATTTAGTGATGCATATTTATGCATTTTAATGGGAGGTATTTTCAGTAGGTGAGAAGGGTGAACAGGAACAGTTTCATCTTGCCCAGAGTTCTGAACTAGGTGTGTGTGTGTGTGTGTGTGTGTGTGTGTGTGTGTGTGTGTGTGTGTGTGTGTGTGTGTGTGTGTGTGTGAGAATCTATAATGTAAAAATGCAAAATACAAATCAGGCACATTTTATCATCAGATCTGTTCAATACCAAAACCAATATTTAGAAAAAAGGTATTTTTTTCCCTTTTCCTGAATGTAGCTACAGTCCTGGCAAAAGAAGATAGTACTGAATGCAGTCATACCAGCATGGATAAATGGCAGTATGTCCATAAAACGTGCTTTAAATTAAGAACATTGATTGGATTTTTAACTGATGGCATATTATAGATGTGTATTTGTGTGTGTGTGGAGGGGAGGAGTGGATGAGCACTGCCTCATGTGACTGTGTCTGATATGAATGGAGAGATTCTGGATGCATCTCTGTACGTGCCTAAATGTGTGCATACATGAATGCCACAGAGTCAGTGGCATGTGTATACCTGGGTCTACTTTCATAGACCGAACGTACGAATCACCGACACACATTTTCCCCACCCCAAACAACCGACAACACACCACACGACGAACACCAAAAACCCGACACAAAAGCGCCAAATACACATTGCACAACAACATATCCACTAACCTTAACCTAAACCCTAACGTCCGACACTGCACACTTACCCAACCCGCACCTAACCCTAACTCACTTAACACACCTAAATCTCAACCACCCTACCTGCACCCTAACCCTAACTCACTTAACACACCCTAAAACATTCAGCCCATCACTATCGCGACACCTCCTCCACCCCGATTCTAACCCTAACACACTTAACACTACCCTACACAGCTCGTCACTTCCACACACTTACCTCACGGAACCCTTAGTCCGACACCACCAAGACCTCACATTTTCCACACACTATCCTAAAATCCCTCAGTATCGTACACTTACCTGTCCGTTCCCCAATACTACATCTGTCACTTAGTTTTCGGTAACCTACCTGTTCGGTCTATGAAAGTAGACCCGTATACCTGTGTGTGGTCTCTGCTACTGAGGATGGTAGCTTGGTAGAATGGGACTATGATCTGCAGCACAGGTCTGCTTCACCTTGATGTGCCTGCCTGATAGTTAGTAGGATAAGTTCCACATTAAAGGTAGATGTGTGTGTTTGTGTGTGTGTGTGGGTGTATATACATACCACTCTCTTGTAGTGGCAGTATGCACCTCTGTGTGGCATGCTAAGCCTTGCTGCTTTGCTATCTAAGACTCCTGCTCTGACTTTGGTTATTTCTGCAATAAAGTCTTGCCTCTCTCATATGCTGTGCACCTTAAATGACTATGCTTAATTTATGTAACATTACACTAGATTATAATCTTGTATAGTAATTTCATTATTGAACTTTTCTCCCTGGCCCTTTGCTGAAAATGGACTCTGTCAGCTGCATCTTCCTGGCCAACAAATAAAAATAAATACAATAAAATCAAAAGAGAAGTAGTGCTTGGTTCTTCAGTTCATTTCTTAGCTGGGGTGTCTTGTGTGCAGTGTCTGCACATTCCCATGTGCTTGTGCTGATTTTTCGTATGTACTTCAGTTTCCTCCTACATCCCAAAGACATGGAGGTAAATAAGGGGAACTGGCTTTCCTAGAAATCACCCATATATATGTATGTTGTATGAGGGCAATTGTTTGTGCACGTCATGTGCATGTTATGTTAGAATAAGTGTCTGTGTATATCCTGCAGTGGGTTGGTACCCCATTCAGGGTTAGCCACTCTGACATATGCCCACTGAATGTCCAACAGGTCCTAGCTACTTGGTGACTCCATACTTGGAGAGAGAATGAATAAAATGGAACATTTCATTCATTAAATTCATTCATTTTCTGATATACCACTCAATCTAGTTTGGGTCTGAGGAGGAAAACTCATCTTGCTCCTCAGTGGGCATAAACCAGTAATCTTGAACAAAGCACTGACCTAACATGGGATGAACAGTGTAACAAAAATGAGGTACAAATGGTCAGAATTAAGCCAGCATTTGGATATAAAGGAAACAAATTAGAAAGACAGTTGCATCTAAAATAAAGCAAACAGTAGTTAATGCAGGGATAGCATAGTGTAAAAATAGGAGGAGGAAAAAAGGACAAAGAAATGGAAAGGAGAAATTTGTGATATCATATTATAGATTATGATGCAGTTTAGAAGGAGTTCCTTAATCCACAGAACAGCTGAGTTATAGACTTTTATGCAAGTCTCTGCTTGCAGTAAATGTTGGTGGAGTGTAAGATGGGATCTGTTACAAATACCTGTAAAATACTGACTGTTGTCTTTAAAGCCTGCCTAACCATGCATCTTATCTTCAGCTTCAGTTTTATTACTGTACTTACGTGCAGTGGTTAGTGTTGTCACCTCACAGCAAGAGGTTCTCCCTTTCGATTCTCGGCTGGAGCGCCTTCTGTGTGGAGTCTGCATGTCCTCCCCACGGTCGAGTGACATTTAAAGACATGCAGATAGGTGTGTGCGTGAATGGGTGTGCCTTCTTTGAAGGTTGGGCAATGGGCTGGCACCTCAGCACCATAAAAACCCACTGCCAATCATTAGCGGACCGAGTTCTGCTGTGGCGTCCCCTAACCGGGAAAAGTCGAAAGACATTAGTTTTACTGTTTAAGCAATTAACATAAGCAAAGTTAAGAAAATGTAATACAAAATTTATGAGAAGAAAACATATTAGAAATGAGTACCTAACTATTCCAAATTAAGCACTCTGTGTACATGCATGCAATAGTACAAATAACTGAAAAATACTACAGTTGCCAATAAAAATACAGTCAGTTCACAGCACGAAACAGTGTCCTGGGTAATGAGATTAATGCTGCAATGTGCATCACAATCATCTCAACCTAATGAAAGGGCCGAAGTTAACAAAAAGTCCAGAACCACCAAATAAGGACAAGAATCAGAGCTTGTCACAGCTTGCCATTCTGATTCACAGCAAACCAAATTAAAAAAAGTCAGCATCTCGAGGAAAGTGACCCAAGAAAATTTCCAAGCTGATTATCTTCCACTCCACAATCATAAAGCTCCAGGCTAGAAAGGTGGTGTAGCTCAATATGTGTGCAGCTTTACGAAGCTTTCTAGGGGCTTTCACAAGTCTATAAATACTAAGCATGTGGGATCCTGGCTGCCATTTTGCAGTTAACTGTTGAGATGAAAGCATGTATGTCTGTATAGTCTGTCTGTTAATCAGTTTGTTTATATTTTGTAGTGCCGCTATTCATCCTGATGTGTTTCTGTGTAATAAAGCATATAAACTAACTACCCTGCCTGTTTGTCATCTATACTCGAGAGGGATGAGCAACATGGTGTCAGAAGTGGCATGTCTAAAAAGAACATGGTGCCAGAATGGGATCCAGATTCCTCAGCTTTGCGACTGACTAGTACTCAATTAAGACAGAAAGAATATACAGGAGTGAATCATCTCTACTGCACATATAACTCACAAAACAGGTCAGAAACAAATTTCAGGTATTAAAACTTGCTCAAACTATTTCTTATTTGCAAAATATGAAACGAGGCATTCAGAATGCTCTAAACAAATATCTAAGTAACAGAAATATCCGATATTATGATATATTAACAGAAGTATTCAAAATAACTGCGGAAAATGTTTGAAATAAAGTCTGAATCGAATAAAATGAATAAAATAAGGGAAACCATATTTTTTTTGCTAACCACTACTTTTTCACATTAATCAAAGCTATTTGAGTTGTCTGAAGTATATGAAGTGTTTGCATGTTTGTGCAGTATTACAGAATAGTTATTTTGCAATATATAGCCATTTCAAAGCATATTTCTCAAGTACAGCATTTTGAAGAGTTTCTTGAGCATTTGAAAGTTATTACACGTACAGATAGCAGCTTGTCCATATATAATTACAAGGGCCATATTTTGTGTTTGGGCATAATTTGTTGGCATGGCAAACAGATTTCGAAAACCTGGTCCACTTGTGTTTGACAATAATGTTGCAGGGAACTGGTGAGTGTTTGAGCAACAGTAAGATATATTTTCATACAGGCTGCATTTTCTGATAAAGATGACCATACAAAGGCATTTATTCTGCTTAATTTAGTTGTTTCAGAAGCCATAGAAAAGGAGCGTTCATTTGTGTATGCACCTGCTGCCTTTGCAGGAGAAGGGGAAAACCATCATATAGTTGTACCAGCTGATTCAAGGGAAGACCCAGTGTGTTTAAAATGTAAATTTAGAGAAATGTGTAACCCCTAAACAAATGTTACTATGGAAAGGCATTTATTTTATACAAGGGATGAAAAGCCTGGTGAACCTTTGGCAGCATATATAACTGATATGAGAAACAAAGTTA
This sequence comes from Protopterus annectens, assembly GCF_019279795.1. NCBI lineage: Eukaryota > Metazoa > Chordata > Ceratodontiformes > Protopteridae > Protopterus > Protopterus annectens. The sequence continues at coordinate 766,449,372 of NC_056750.1, forward strand.
AAACGTGCAGATCTGGTGATTTAATGGATGAGTTGATAAAAGATTTGTGTGTGGTATTAAAGATGATGCTGTGAGATTTTCCTCGTGACAGTGATTTAACTTTGAATAATGTCATTAAGATTTGTCAGATATATGAGCTTACAGAAAAGCACACAAATATGCTTACAAATGAGAGATGCATGCTTCTAGTAACTTCTAAAGCTCATGTTATTAGTATGCAGCACATAGTTAAAACAAACAGGCCCAAGCACATGGCAGCAACTGTAAACCCTGCAAAAGTCACTGGGAAACCCCATAGCTTTCTAGCAAATTCCAGAGGATGCACAGTCTCAATGAAGCATAAGAGTGACTCAGCAAACTCAAAGAATGGGCCCCCACCCAGTTTCACAGCCAAGTGTCGTAATTGTGGAGGAAGCCATGAGCCTAAAAAGAAAAAAAATATTTAGCTTTTGGTCAGCAATGTCACAAGTACAATAAGTGGAATCATTTTAAAAGGTTTTGTAAATCAAAAGGCACACATTCTTTTATTAAAAGGGAACATTCAAAGAAACAAGTTGATCATTTAGAAAGCTGTGACCCTATCCACCATACTTTTTGTGTTGTTGATGTGTCTGTGATTCAAGAAACAGTCAATGCAGTAGATTTAAGGGCAAACAATTAAGTATCTTGTACTGTCTGGGCAAATGGAAAACCCATAGAGCTCAAAGTTGACAAGGTTTAAATGGCAATGTTATGTCTGCAGAAACATTTGCTACAGTATGTGATGGTGAGAGGCTTGATTTGGCAAAGTGTGTGAAGCTTGTTAATTATAGTGGTGAAAAGATTCAAAGTGAAGGCTCAGTAGTACTTTCCTGTTATTCTGTTGGGAGACACTATAACTTGTTATTTTATGTGGTCAAAAGGCATGTACAGTCATAATTAGGGCTCAGAGACGGTTTAAAAATGGGACTGCTTTCATTTAATAAGGAAGTCCACCATGTTACTTTAAAAGACTACTGTTCTAATTTCACCAAGTATATTTTCTCTACCTATGCTGATCTCTTTGAAGACAAACTAGACAAACTTTCAGTTGTGTACTTCATGAAATTTGGCCCAGATATCAGCCCAATTGTCAGGCCAGCCCATAAAGTTCCAGTAGCTATGCAGCACAGAGTCAAAGCTGAGCTAGATAAAATGGTGCAACAAGGTGTGATTTGTCCAGTAGGTTCATCACCCCCTACTGAATGGGTATCCTCCATGGTGTTAGCTCATAAAAAAGCTTGTTTGATATCAGAATATGTATTGATACACAAGATTTGAACAAAGCACTGAAAAGACCTCATCATCCAATGCGTACAGTCGAAGAAGATGCAGCTCTGATGCCAAATGCTACTGTGTTTTTCTGTCTTAGAATCAAAGTGTTCATTTTGGCAAATTTTGTTTGACAAGAAATCTTCATTGCTAACTACATTCAGTACTCCTTTTGGCAGGTACAGATTTTTGAAAATGCCACTTGGGATAAATTCTGCCAGTGAAGTCTTTCAACGAGTAACGGAGCAAATTTTTTTCTGTGTATTCTTTTGCTATTATAGTAGATGATATTTTAGTAGGAGGTAATGATGAAGCTGAGCATGACAGAAAGTTCTGGAAAGAGCACATCAAGTGAATCATAAGCTGAATCCTCAGAAATGCAAGTTCAGGATATGAGAAGTCACTTATGTTGGTCATTTGTTTATCAGTTCAGGCTTACGACCAGACCCTTCCAAGCAAACAGCTATTCTGAAGATGCCAACTCCAGACAATGTTCAAGCCCGTCAACATTTTCTTGGAATGGTTATCTATCTAGGCAAGTTCATTCCAGACTTAAGCCAACTAGCATCACTACTTAGAGAGCTGGTCATGGTTGGAACAGCACCAGAGAGCATTTAATGTCCTGAAACAGAGAATTGCCAGTCCACCAACTCTGAGATACTATGATGTTCACAAACAAGTTGCTCTTTCCTGTGATGCTTCAGAATTTGGTCTTGTGCAGTCATTCTTCAAGAGGTTCATCCTGTTGCCTATGCATCCAGATCTCTAACCCAAACTGAATTGCAGTATGCTCAGATAGACAAAGAACTCTTGGCAATTGTGTTTGCATGTTCGAAGTTCCATGATTATATTTATGGTAGACCTATCCAGATTGAAACAGACCACCAACTTCTAGTCACTATTTTGAGAAAGCCTATGCATACAGCTCCAGCCAGATTGCAAGGTATGATGTTAAGACTGCAGAAATACAATTTCAATCTTGTCTAAACAAAAGGCAGACTTCTTTATCTTGCTGATACTTTATCCAGATCACCCAGAAATACCACTGAACAGCATGAGAATGAGAATCTTGATTTTGAAGTCATGGAATTGAGAAATGTTTTCTTCCACACGTCTTGATGAGCTTAGAAATTACACAGCCTCATATTCTGTTTTACAGAAGTTCAACCACTTTATCAGTCAAGGATGGGCGTCAAAGCAATTTAGTTTACCTGAAGAAATGCAATCTTATTTTCCTTATCAAGATGAGATTTTCTCTGACAATGGTATCATCATGAAAGGTCCAAAAATGATTGTTCCAAAGTCTTTGCAACAAGAGTATATCACTGTTTTGCACTGTGGCCACCTAGGAACTGATTCCACTAAAACGGGGGGGTTCTACTATTTTGGCCTTCTATGTCAAAGGACATTGAGACAGTATTTTCATCTTGTCCCATATATAATAGAACAAAACCACATCAACAGAACAAACCACTTCAGCTAAACCAGATTCCTGGACTACCGTGGTCAAGTCCGCACAAAGTTATTTCTGACAATGGCACACAGTTTACTAGCCAGCAGTTCAAAAGATTTGCTGAAGAGTGGGAATTTATCCACGTTACTAGTAGTCCTGAGTACCTGCAGTCAAATGGTTTGGCAGAACATGCAGTTCAAATTTCAAAATAGTTGCTTGAGAAGTTGAAACGAGACAGTAGTGATGTTTTCCTGAATCACGTGAATCTCAGAAATATTCCTCGTGATAAACATCTTGTTTCACCTGCCCAGAGACTTCTGTCAGGACAATAAGAACCATGTTACCAGTCAGCAGTAGTTTATTGGTTGCACGTGCTAAGAATATCTGATCAGTGAAAGCCCAAATGTTAAAGAAATGCCTAGTAAAAGCCCAACTGTTAAAGAAACGCCTATCCAAGAAGTCTTATTACAAGTCCAGCAAACTGCTCAATCCATTATGTGAAGGAGTGACAGTGAAAATGCAAACGTGTAAAGGTTATGATCGCATTGGAGTCATGAGGAGTATTTGTCCAGAGCCAAGATCATACATTGTGGAATCATAAGGAGTAGAGTTTAGGTGGAATCAGAAACATTTGATGCTGGTTTCTGAATCTGTACTACAGCACCTAGCCTGTGAGAAAGACTCTATCTCAGAGTAAATTGTCCAGCATTCCAGTTCTAGAGAATGTTCCAGTAAATATCCCTGTTTCTGAGATGAATCCCAAAGTTCCTGATACGAATTGTTCACTGAAGACTGCCCATGTTGCTAATCCCAGTTCTCATTACCATATTACTAGATCAGGTCGTATTTCCAGACCATGTTACGGATACACAGAAACTTGGACATGAACATTGCGTTTGCTTCTGATGTCTATATTAATGCATGTCTTATTCCAATGTAATTTCATTGATGGCAATTTAATTAAGAGGGAGGATGTAGCTCAATATGTGTGTCCAGCTTTAAGAAGCTTTCTAGAGGCTTGCACAAGTGTAAAAATACTGAACACGTGCAAGCCTGACTGCCATTTTGTAGTTAGCAATTGAGATGTAAGCATGTATGACTGTGTAGTCTGTCTGTTAATCAGTTTGTTTATATATTGTAATGCTGCTATCCATCCTGATGTATTTCCATGTAATAAAGCATATAAACGAATGATGAGCAACATGTGGGAATGCATTTTCACTCAGATCTCTTCCAAAAAACCCCCCAAATTTGTCTCACTGAAGCCAGTGCATCAGTGATCTAAAGAAAAGGTAGATACTCAGTGGGAACCATTCCAGTGATGGGATGAACAAGTCGAAATCAGTATTCCCAGGAAACAAGCATGAGACCGCCTTCACTGGAAAATTTCTCTCAATAAAAGTCATACAGACAAAAATCAACATTTCACAACACAGGCATACAACCACGCACAATATCCAAACAATACGACAATCACAAAGCTATGACATAGGAAGCTGGAAGATTCAGTAACAAACTTGAACCTTGTATGATTTTACTATCTAACAGCATATGCCGCACAAGTTAAATTGCAGCAATCCAAAAGCACTGAATTGTCACCAAAATATCTATCAATATTGATAAACAGAATCAGATGTAAAAGTAAGAGAGGAGTTGGGTCAAAGTTTCCTTGAGTTCTGGTTGAATACTTTTTGCACAAAAGCAATTCAGCAGAGGGTGTATATCTTTATAAGGTTTGTTAGCTTTAATCAGGCATACCAGTCCCCGATGGACATTTTTAGTGGATCACAGGATCCTAAAAATGTACCTGAGAACTAGAAAAGAGCAAGTGTGCTACCTTTGTAGATTTCAGAGTAAAAAAAAATCCAGGGAACAGTGGTGTGGAAAGTCAGTGCAAGAATCCTGTGGGAAAGAGGTTATTTTCCAAAAGAGAACAATCTCCAGGATAACAGTAAGCATGGATTTCTGGCAAGAAGAAGCTGTCAGCCAAACCTGATCCACTATGGCTGGATGAAAAGAGAACTTTTGAGGGGAATACACATAACTGTGGCCTACAAAGATTTCACCAAGGTCTTTGACTCCGTTCTTTTTAGGTAATTTTCTAAGAAAACTGGACGGATTAAACTAAGATCAAGAGGTAGGATTTGGAGAGCTGCAAGGTTGAATGGTAGGAAGAAAGTTGTGATGCAGGGAATAATACTAGAAATAAGGACAGTAACAGAGTATTACAGGGGTCTTGGATCCAGTATATGTTCATTTTAGACAGATCTAGTCACAAAGTTAAGTGTTGGAGAATGGAAAAACGGTCTAACCAAATGTTTGAAAGGTTTGATTGTGAAGAGGTTTGAGTAGACAAAAGCAAAGTACTGCACCTGTGTCACAGCAACCTTTGTATGATCTATCAGCTAGAGGAAGTGGTACTTGTGGTAACAGACCAGGAGATGAATCTGAGAATGCTGTTCATATATAGAAGTGACCACCAAAAGCAGAGTTAGAGGGGATTCACAGCAGCCAATGGAATTTTGGATTGTACTATTTGTGATGGTCTCCTGAGACAAAGTAGCAATAGTCCATGTTTCATCATCTACTGGACCCTATTGATGCCATACCATGAGCATTTTGTATAGTACTGGAGGTCATACAATAAGACTGATATCATGTTGCTGGATGCAGTTCAGAAGAAAGCCACTAGAAAGGTGCGCGGGATGGAAGAAAGGGTTAAGATCAGAGGCTTGCAGACCTAGAGATCTTCTCACTTGATATTAGATAATGCAATGAAAAATGATATGGCTGCAACAGTTCATGTCATGTGAAGGGTTGTCCTCGACAAGAAGAATAGAGGACAAAGGAGGGTGCAGATCACAGGGCTGTAGGGATCAGATAGTCCATGGATCTGTGAAAATACTTCCTCATGGACAGGAATTGGATTCCATGGAGCAGATTATGGGAATGGGTGGTAGAGATGCAATCCAATTCAACTCAGTATGGAGAAAATGGAAAAAGAGTGAGGGACAGATAGGGAAAAGGGTGAGGGGAAGCTAAGGATGGAAAACAGGTAGGATGTTGATGATAACACAGATAGCCTTACTGTCCCCTTCTGCCATCAAACAAATGTAATGTAGCAGAGAGTGGTCCAAGATATGTACTACACATCCCACCCTCTTTGTTCTTTTCTATCCCATTCCCCACCTCACAGTTCCTGCTTGGAATTGTTTCCCTCTCTTTTTTTATATATATTACTTAGGTTTTGTCCATATTCAGTCCATTATAAATGTCTTCTGCATATTTTCCTGCAATCTTTTTCATATATAAGCCTCATTATCTATAAAGATAAATTTCCACTCATTAGCTTGCCTTCCCATGTTAATGCCATACTCTCTTGTATCTAAATACAATTTACCTGAAGCCATAGCTTCAAAGTTTTTTTTCCCTCACGGATACTTGAAGGCTTTATCACTTTTCTCTTTCAAGATACACATAACAGGTTCAGCAGGCATTCTTATGTGAATTGAACTAAAGCTCTGCTGCCTCCTTTGAAATGTATTAATCCTTTTCTCTGCCAAGCTGGATGCTGAACACCAAACAGATGTGTGACTAATTAAGACACAATTCAACAATCAGTAAAAATAAGCAGTCAACAATGCAGATCATCAGCTGTAAAAATACAAAAAAGTGTTTTTATTAGAAGCAATGATGTATGTTGTTAACTAATGTATTTTTGCACAAAAGCACACACAAAAATAGTCTTTCAACCCCCGTAAACCACCCACATCTCTGAATCTCTAAATATGCTAACTCCAGGATTGTGCATTGTTGGAGGAAAAAAGATACTTTCCTCCCACAAAAGAGGTGCAGTCTCACTAACTTCAGTACACAGTTTTCAACAAAATATGGAAGCCGCAGAAAACATAACAATGATTCTGGTTTCTTCAAAACGTTAAGACAATTAGGACAACAACTTTCCCGCAAGACCTCAGCAGTGAGCAGTACTGTGAAAAGAGCATCCACCTTTTCGTTTGATTACATACCCTTGCAGTGATCCCATCACCTTGTCCTGCAGAACTGCATAGCTTTTCCTCTTCTTGATGTGCTTACATTGATTATATTGGTCTGCTAAGTGACAAGTAGCATTTTTCCTTCAGCTCTATAATCTTTTCCTGGATTTTCACAACCTGTGTTCTCCATTTTCACTTTGTAATACTGAATCTCATCTCATGTGATTTAGTTCATTCCTTCTGTGTATTCATGCCTTATTCCATTTTCTCTGCCTGCACTATAATGTCTGACATGTTGCAAATATCACAGTCATCAGCAGAAAAGTGCACCATCTTGTTTAATACCTCTGCAATGTCAATACCAAAGATATTAATGGATGCATGTCAGGATCAGCCTCAGACATACTCTCCTGTTAGTCCACTGTTTTTTTAGTCCACTCTTTTAAATTTTATGCAGGTCATCTCTGATGCAGTGTCCCAAGCTTTTTAATGAAGTTTAGGTAGCCAATATCAGCGACTTTCTCTTAAGTGACATCCCTAATTAACAAGTTATCGAAATTGATTCATATTCTTTTGTGAACACTTGCTGCCAGGCATATTATACTATATTGGACAGATTTCATAGTTTGTGGTTTCAGTAAGAACTCCAATGGGTGTCAGTTTCTGATTTCTGACTACCGGCCCTTTCTATTTGATGGCCTTTTGAAGCAGAATAGCACAAGTTAGTAGATTCATAGGAAATTACTATGCAGTTGACCATGTAGATTATCTGTAGCCTAGCCACGTCTAATGCAGTTACTTGCTACTCCTTTCCATAATGGATTAAAGGGCCATACCTGGTCTGAATTTATCTAGCCTCTCTTCTACATTTTGTCTGAAAAGTGTTACAGAGTTACTTTACTTAATATAAAGTTTGTGAAGAGATGGATTCTTTAAGAGGAGTATCTAACCTGCAGGATCTGTTTAAGTTATGGCGGAGGTTTAGATCTCTTGTCTGAGAATTTATGGTGTTATAGGTTTTACAAAAGTGTAAGAGATCACACAGGTCTGAGACATTTGAGATCTTATATGCAAGGAAGAGGTCACCCTATAGGAGTATGTATGAGATGGAAAATACAGATAAAGCTTTAAATTTTTTCTGTGTAACTCATGGATCTAAAACCATTGAGTTTCTTAGTGAGAAAACCTTGGAGTCTTTCATATTAGAATGTTTGGATAGATGCATGTTGAAGAGAGCATAATATTCTATTATGGGCCTGGTAAAGGAGGAGCAGAGAGGGATGATAACATCTTTGAAACCATAATATTCACATGGGTTTTGTAGACAAATTTTCTAATAAAAGTACACACATGGAATTCAAAGCAGAATTTGGTGTCTACAAAAGTGCTCTGTTCCCTAATAAATGTGTTTATTTTGAGGGGAATGTCATTTATGTGGTAGGTGCATTCATGCACATTTTCCAAAAGACTCAATGCTACACGTTTTACTATTTAGCTTTAGACCATCGTCTAAGCTCCATGAGATCTTGGAATTCTCCAGAGATTTGATGATAACTTCAGGTTTGCAATCATGTGCATACTTGGTCAAACAAGGCCTATAACAACAACTTTGACATCAGAGAAGTAAATATCAAATAGGACTGACCCCAATGCAAGCCCCTTTAGACCTCCTAATAATGAACCTTTTAGATGAGTGCGTGCCTCCATTTCTAATTGACTGAGTTTTGTCTGTGAGTCAGTTTGCTACCCAGTGGATTATATAAGGGTTTACATTTACTTTAACCTGTCCATAAGGCCCATGTGCAGACTGATATCAAAGGCCTTGGCCAGGTCAAGGTTAATGGTGTTTACAGATTTGTCAGTATCTAATGCCTCAATGACTTTTTCAAAGAAGTCTCCTAAATTAAGCAGGAAGGATCCTGTCTTCACAGGTACATACTGGTTTGGGTTGAGGGATTATAAGTTGTCAATATCATTCTTTATGAGACCCGTAGTAATGTGTTTTATTATCTTACATATAAAGTTGGCAAGCTTTATTGATCTATAGCTGTCAGAGTCAGTCATGGGGGTCACCCTGGTAGAGAGGAATGACTACAGCTGTTCTCCATGCTTCTGACATGCAACCTATTGAGAGGCTGAAATTGAACAGCTTCAGGAGTGATTTGGTGTGATGGTGCTTCATACTGCCAATGAAAAAAATCCATTCATAATCAAGATCCACAGAGCTTATGCTCAGAGGTGTTTTTTGGTATGGCTGTAAACATGATTGCATTATATTGGGTGGAGACACGAGGGCTAAGTATGAGATCAGTTTCTTTGCTAGTGTGTCAGCAATTCCCACATTGTGTTACTGTTATGTATCAGTATGGTGTAATGACTGGTATTGTTTTTAAGATTTCTAACAAGGTTGAAAAAGGTCTTATGGCTGTTCTTGATGGAGGAGGAGATTTTTCACGAAAGTTTTTTAACTTTTTGAGCTCACGTTTGGAGTGTGGGGTTTGTTCCTAAACTCAGCAATGCATTTGCATCAGATGGAGTCTGATGTAACAGTGCAGACTATGTGGTGTGAATAAAAGCTGTCTACAAATATAACAGCACTGGCTATTAGGTCATCAAGAGGAGGGGGGTTTTAGATTGCTTTATATCCTCAGCTAGGTGTAGTAAGATTACATATGAGAAATCAAAGAAGGGGTTGGGGCAACTTAGGTTGGAACCCCATGGCAAATATTAGTGAATGGTGGTAAGATATGATCCCTGAATGGATGACTATAAGTGCGGAGCATGGTGTTTCTTTATTTGTGTGAAACAGGTCCAGTATATTTTAACTTCTTAACTCCTCATTGTAAGTGCACTATCAGGTCTAGAGAATTTGCATAGATGAAATCTAAGAAGCATTACAAGTATTTATTTGTGGCAGTGGTGTAGACTTACAAATTTATGAATGGCTAGTGGAAACATCCAGGAATAATTGTGTTTTGTTCAATGACGAAGGAGTTTAGGTTGCTTGTTTAAGTGTTGTGCTGGAGAGTATTTTAGAGGGCTTTTGTAGTAGGCTCGGATGTGCTTAGAGGTCTTACTGATGGTTACTAAGATGTGAAAGCAATCAAGGTCATTATCTTGCAGTATGATTGTTGATGTGATGGCATTAGAGAGGAATACAAGCACCACCCCTAGCAGTAACAAAGATACTGTAATGCAGGGTCTGAACAAGGAGTGTAAATGTGTTATGCAATGAAAACATTTCAGTATTTATTTATTTATTTTTACTTATTTGACATTTTATGACTGGGTTAGTCTGACTGGGCAGATGTCCTTTTTCAGCAGAGACCCGAGGAAAAAAGCTCCAAAAAAAAAGAAAAGAAAAAACATATAATAATTAAGTGCAAAGTAAGTAAAAGAAAATACATAAGAGTACAGAGATATTAACATTCAATGGTGTTCAAAATAGAAATATTTACACAAATTATACTATATTACATACATATGTCAGAAGAGTAGTTCAACTTAATCCAGTCTAACAGTGAAGTCATGTGAGTGTTACTATATCATTACATATGAAGGGCAGAGAGGAGATAAATTAGAAGAAGAATAAAGAGATAAACCAGAAGGTGGAAAAACAGATTAATGATACGTCAGAGGGAGGGGGAAGGCATATCAAGTAGGGACAGAGCAGGAGCAAGTCCTAGAGTTTAATAGATGGTCTTTTAGAGTTTGTTTTGAAGCAGGCAGTGTTGGTGATTGCTCTTAAGTATGGTGGTGGCAGTGACCACAGAGTGGTTATAGAGAGTTTACCACTAGTTTTGTTGGGCTTATAGATCTGCAACAGGTTTATTTTTGGAGTTGCAGAATGTGCTGTTAGGTTCGTAAGGAGTGATGAGAGTTGAGAGGGCAGGACAAGAGTGGGGTGTATTAAGGATGGAGTGTGTCAAATGACAAATGTTGGTGTAATTCGGACCAATTTAATTTTTTCATGGATAAGCAGTGATGAGGGTTAGAGGGTTGGTTTGCAGCAAATCTAGCAATTTTATTATAGGCGAGTTCATGTTTTGACAGCAGATTTGTTTGGAGGTAGTTGAAGATAGTTGAAGCATAGAATAGGCTGCGGAGTAGATAAACTTGAGCTAGAGTAAGTCTGGATTCATTTGTGAGGACTCTTTTGTTTTTGTAAAGAAGACCAAGCTTTCAATGAGTTTTCTTAATACTGTTGAGGATGTGAAAATTAAGTTTAAGTTGGTCATCTATAATGACCCCAAGTAGTTTAGTATGGGATTCAGCCTTTATAGCAGTGTTGTTTAGGGAGGAGACAGTAGGAGCTGGAGAGATTTAGGGTGGAAGAGAAGGAGTTTAGTTTTATTTGGGTTGAGTAGGAGTTGATTAGAAGTTAGCCTTTTCTCCACAGAGTGTAGAGATTCCTGGGTAAGTGTGCAAAGGTGAGAGAGACTGTTAAGAGATAGATATGGCTGTAGAGTTGTCAGCATATTGAATTAAAGAGGAGTTAGGACAGGAGAGATAGAGGCTGTTAATAAAAATGTTAAATAGAATGGGTCCCAGGATGGAGCCTTGGAGAACCCATGTTTGGACTTGGAGGAAAGGAGATGATCCAGAAATTAATATTTTGTTCCAGAAATTAATATTTTCTAGGCTTAGAAGTAATTTATTATTGATGCTTCTAATGTTGAGAAGTACTATTTTTATACTACCCCAATTTTGGTTTGACTAGGTTGTTAGATGGAGGAGATTGACATTGCTTTAAAAAAGACAGTATGATGGTGGTGGAGACAATTATGGCCATATACACTGCCCTGAGGAGTAAGGTGCAGGCTATCTCAGGCAAAACATTCAAGACTGCCAACCATTCCCATCCAGGAAAACACACACTGGATTCCTTGCAATGGTTCAGATAATTAAGGTGATTGTTCATATAAATTATCTTCTTTTTATACTGTGACATTGTTTTCAGGCAAGGTAACATATGCTGCTCAAGAATAGTCGCATACTAACCTCAGACACATATTCAAACAGCACCATCATATCCCTCTGTTTATATAATACAAAGATCAATGCCTCAAATCATTTATATCCATGTGAACAGCCATGCTATGTGTGTACTTGAGGTGAAGGGACTTGAGAGCCAAGTAAAACTCCTGTCAATCAGTCCATGACAAGCACAGAGAATGGCAGTCACTTGAAAAAATCTATCCAAAATCACCACCACTGAAACTTGGAGTACTTTATTTTTTTGTGGGACGACAAGCTCTCCTACACCCTTCATGCAGGAAGACATCTCTCACACCCCCAAACTTAAATATGACTTCAATGAATTTGCATAACAGTAGAGGAAAGAGAAACCTCCAGTACTGCTGAAAGTGCTTTTGGCAAAGTTACTTGACACATCCAGCACTGGGAGAACCTACTATGGACCAATGGATAGTTGTAATCCTGGCACTTGAGATGCAGAAAATTTTCACCTTTTCTTTCCTCATTATAGTGAATCATGCAGCTGTCTCTCTCTCTCTCTTTTGAGTCACCTCTGACTAGGACATTTTTAGGTGAATTGGCTCACCCAAATAACCATTAGGAATTAACTGGCTTTTTTTCTTGGAAGAATGACTTATCAGTATACTGGGGATTTCTCCTTTCCCTGTAATGGTGTGACCTTGGAGATTACGTGTGTATATTTGCATACATGTATGTGTGTGTGTGTATATATATATATATATATATATATATATATAGAGAGAGAGAGAGAGAGATACACACACAGACATACATACATACATATAGATCAATATATACACACACACACACACACACACACACACACACACACACACACACACACACACACACACACACACACACACACACACACACACACATATATGTAGCCAAAGTGTGGAAGGTTGCAGGGCACTTGCCCTTGTATGGAAATTTTTTTAATGTGATTTGTTTTGCTCTTAAAATTGAAGTTTGCTCATGTGTAATTGCAACTGGGTAAGGTAATCACAAATGAGTTGTGTTTTTGTCAGGGAGACAGGATTTGTCAGATGTACCTCTTGAAGGACTTTGAGGTTTAGGGAGAAATTTCTTAAGTATGTCAGCATAAAAGGCTCATTGTTTGGTGAGTGGTATGCTGGTGTATGAGATGGGTGGGTACTGGCAAACCTTGTGAATGCTGACACTGTGTGTTGATAATAAGCTAACCTCCAGATTTAATACCTGCTGTAGAAAGTAAATGGTTGTCTGTATTATGAAGAGGTACGTGCAGTGCCCACAATGGCTACTGCTAACAGGATTTTGTAACAGCCAGTCTATGGTTTCATGGTTTTCAGAATCTGGTCTACACTGGTGATGGTATATGGTAAGGTGGCTAGTAAGTCATATCTACTGTAGGCCTTAGTAGTCTGTGTAATATACAACTAATAAGGTAGGTGTTTTTGTGAGTTTAACTGTGCAGTTATCATAATCTATTGTTCTAGCATTTCCAACCCCAATGAGGGAAAGTAGTTAGTGAAATTGTTAGTGTCTGTTTGAATTCTTTTAGAATCCTGGGGTACATCATCCTCCATTACACACAAGGGATGTAGCTGATCATAACAAAACACAACTCGATAAATGAGCCCAACTGCAACATAGACATAGCCGGTCATGGTCCACATACAATTCTAAATTATTCATTTTGTACAATTAAATATACTACTGATAGTAAAAAAAAAAAAACTGCCACGATTTACATGGATTATGGTTATAAATGCTGCTAAAGGGATTTCTTTTTTTTCAGAATGCATGTTAGGCTAAACACATTTTTATATGAGCCTGTCATTCAGAAATTTTATTTTCTTTTGTAGTACAGGTTGAAATATTCTTGAACTTTACCTTTCTAGTAAGCAGTTTTTTCCTTCTATCAAATTATTGAAAAAGAAGATGACCTAGAGCCATGCATTGTAGCAGGGAGTCAGATTCCAAACATCCTAGCTGTGCCCCCACAATGCACTATGTCTACGGTTTCATTGAAATAGAAAATAATCATTTGGTTATATTTCAGTAAATGGGCTTCATTACTCAAGTGTGCTGGGGCTACGTCTTTTTCAATGGCATGATTAACAGAATTGTTGCAGTGTGGTGGGCAGTGCATTTATTTTCTAAAACATAAGAGTTGCTTTTCTGTAACTCATCTGCTGAGTGCCAAAGTATAACATGATCATCATCTTACTGTGCTACAATCTGCATGTTATTCATTTACAAATTTGATAATAAGATACACATACTGAGTTTAAGGACCATTTTAAGACATTATACTGTCCAGACTTGCAATGACCTAATAAGCACACGTTTTGGTAGAGGAAAATACAATGACTACAAAAAAACGTCAGAACAAATTAATACCAGTGGTTGTTAGAGATGGTCAGTAAGTCAATACCCCAGACTACATCAATTATAAACAATTAGTAACTAAATATACTGGAGATACAGTTTCATTTTCGAGTCTGAATTACTTTCTCTCAGGGTTTTCCTGCTGCAACCTTGGATATTCTTGTTATGTGTTGTGGTTTAAATGTATTTATTTACTTAATGACATTTGTTTATTGGGAATGTCCAACTGGATAATAAATACCCATGTTCAGTGGATGCACTGGACGAAAAGTTCCAGAGAGTTACATAGCATCAAATAAAACAGTAGTACAGCTGTAATTAAACCAAAAACATACAATTTAACAGTGGAATACATAGGATACAATAAATCATGAAGAGATACCAGTGATGTGATAAAAAAAATGACAAGTAAAATCAGTAAAAGTATTAGAAGTATAGTCTATTATGCTAGGAGATAAAGTATATAACAAAGATATAAACTCCCCCCCCCCCCAAGAATGGAGAGAAGGCAGGTATTAAAAGGTAATATATATAGAATAATGAGCAGTTAATATGAATGCAAAGTATTTGTTGATGTATATCATACAGGTGAAGTGCATGGGCATAGCCATGACGGCTAGATATAGTTCTGATTGAATTTGGGATAGAGTTTCATAGTTTGGATAGGCAGTGTGAGTACAGAGTTTGTCCCACACCTTTTTTGTTTGCTTCACAGATTTTAAGCAGGGTTTTGTCTTGAGAGCACAGAGGACAATTTGGAAGATAGTGATGAAGTACTGAGGAGAAGGGAGGGCAGGTCGTGGGATTATATAGTGTTTTATGGGTTAGAAGTAGTTGCATATGGGCTAAATGATGTGGGAGTTATAACCAGATGTCAGCACTTAATACAGAACAATGATGAGCTTTATGTGGCAGGTTAGCTCCAAAACTAGCTATTTTATTATAGCATTGCTCCAATTGTGTTTAACACAGATTTGGATGTTAGTCAAAGTACATGAGCCATAGAGAAGAGAGGGTAACAGAAGAGAGTTAGATAGGGTGATTCTGCTAGGAGTAATGGATTTATTTTTGCTTAATATAGAGACCTAGCTTTTGATGAGATTTTTATACATTATTTGTATGAGTAGGTCAAACTTTAAGTTGTCATCTATGGCGACTCCAAGCAATTTGGTATGGGTTACAACTTCAATAGTTGTATTGTTTAGAGAGGTAATGTAGAAGTTACTTTTACCATTGGCATGGGACTTAGGCAAAACTGTAGTAGTTTAGTCTTCATGGGATTGAGCAGAACGTAGTTCTGATATAGCCACAGTTTGAGTGAGTTGAAGGCATTTTGTGTCTTGGATTATAGTTGTAGTGGGCTGTCAGATGTGCAGATGAAAGCTGGTGTCATGTGCAAACTGAATAAGGCAAGCTTTCTGAGAGGAGGCACATATGTTTCCGATGAAACTGTTAAAGAGGACCAATAATCCAGCCTTGATGTACACCTGTTTTAACTAGAGAGAGGAGAGCTATTTGACAGACTGATATTTTGCAGACAGACAGACAACCACAGAGGAGATAATTTGGAAAGGCCTACACAGGATATTTGAGTCAGAAATTTCTCATCCAACACTGCATCAAAGACTTTTAAGAGATCTACCAAACCAGAAGAGAGAGAAACTCTCCTTGGTCTCTAGCCTTATTAATTGTGTCTGAAAAGTTGAGGAGAGGTGTAGTGGTGCTATGGCCTAGTCAGAAACCATGTTGTGTTGGGGTTAGGAGATTCTTTTGCACGAGGTACTGAAGGAGTTGCTTATGAATAGAGTTTTCCAGGATTTTAGAAACAGGGAGCATGGAACTCAAGCTAAACGCCAAAAAGTGTATAGTCATCCCCTTTGGCAAAAACAAAGTGCCCACAAATTACCACATAGGTGGTAATCCATTAAGTACAGAAGAAGTAATTAGGGACCTGGGGACCCAAGTTGATAGCAATCTCTCATTTGACAACCACGTGGCCAAAGTGGTTAGAAAAACATTTTATATAGCCCACCTAATCATGAAGGGATTCACATCTAGATCAGGGGAGGTCATCGTGCCTCT